>NW_021163202.1:0-347932 GCF_004324835.1 Dendronephthya gigantea | reverse complement strand
TTATGCTGTTGCTCTTGTGATACTATTATATTCACATTCTTATGAGTTAATCCACTTTATCAATTTTCAACACCCCATATGAAACTTTATCTCTACTGCATGCATGCATAGACAATCGTGCGAGGTATGAACTTTCTATAGAGGACTGCATGCGATAATAGATTATAGATACAAACTAAGCTTTCAAATTTACAAAATGTTCGAAACAAATTATGTAGATCTCAAACGTGGCTACTTTATATTGACAAAAGCAGGACCGAAATTAGATTCGAAAATTAAGGGGGAAGCATATATTTTCATTCTACCAATCTGTCCGACTGTCCGACAGATTAAGAAATCCGTTGGGCACAAGAGAATGTATGAATACGCATCCCCTCCACAATTATCACGCTAATTTCGGCCTACAAAAGACTGCATGATCTTACTTACCGGCCACTGTTGAGCCTTTCAATGAAACCAAATTCCGTGCTGGAAAACATTGCATAAAACATTCGGCTGTGAATAGCGAGACTTTAATATTCTTCCCATGACATTCAAACTGGCACTTCACTGACGCCTTACAAGCCAACAATTCATCAAGCAATATAGACAACTATAGCCAAATGAATAAATAAAGCCACAGCATAACACTGTAATATCTACGTACAACATTTCCATGCAAGGCACGCAGCCACGCACTTCTATAGCGCTCACAACCAAACCTAAGTTCAAAATGAAATGCTATACCTAGAGGTCGTCAAATAAATACACGACTTGACACATGACAAACGTCTCATCTTGATTATGTCGCAACAGTGTTACCCAGCACTCGTGCTATTTTTGGCGTACTCGGACTATAAGGTTTCCATGTATGTAGTCAAGTCCTAGTAGAATTTGCACGGGCGGACTGCATGTTGCTCATCACGTAAAAAATCGAAAGACAGGGTTTTAGTTATACCACCAGCATTATTGAAGGAAAAACTACATTTTTCCAAATGATTTATGATCATTTTATGATCATTTTATGATCATTTTATGATCATTTTATGATCATTTGGCCCAAACAATTTATCATCATTTGGCAAATTTATAGGTAGCTATATATAGCTATTCTGTTTAAAAAAACATAGTATTGAGATAATCTAACAAGGAGTTTTCAGTATTACTTTCAATGAATCTCTGAGGATTGTCTCGCAAATATGCAATACCGACTGCTCTAACTTCTAAATGGCGCTCAGGGTCACCATATAACTGATGAGACACCGCTCGAAAGAAACAGTCGCCACCCCCACCAACATCACATGGTATTAACTGATAGCGTCTTAGCCTTTGTGCTAACACTATATTTGATGGCAGAACAATGTTGGTATTTTTAACAGGACCAGGATTTAATTCAATATCTCCTGACAACAACAGTTTATTTTCACATATGTTATACTGACAGAGAAAACTGCTATTTTTGTTTATTGATTGATTGCATAAAGAATGTTTTCTAATTTTATGCTTTCTCTGAACTAAATTAACGGATGGTCTAATATATGCAAATGACTGAAGAAATGTATGTTGCGTATGCATAAATTGAAAACAATATTCCTTGAAATTGCCCACTAGTTTGTTTAAAGTAGAAGACTTGGGTGCAGACATTAGCAAGTAACGCTTTAGAAGTGGTCTATTTTTCCTCTTTCTCATAGCTAATATTATTCGCTTCAAAGGTAATCTAGAAGGCTCGCGATCTCTTCTAAATCGTTTCATATTTGGTTGACTTAATTTTCTTGCACAAGATCTCACAGAAAATCGATAATTACATTTACACACACAGCGATCTGAATTTATACATTTAATACAACTACTGTGGACAGGTCTTGAATGTAAAAGCTTACGTTTCTGAGATTCTAATTGCATTGATCTCCGAAGAGATTGTTCAATTGTTCTCCAAAGAGATTGATTTGCCCTCCGAAGAGGTTGTTTTGCCCTCCGAAGAGGTTGTTTCGCCCTCCGAAGAGGTTCATAAGTCCTCTGAAATGGTTTAGCCCTAAGACGTAGATTCTTTCGTAAAGTATAAATTATCGATCCATGCAACTCACAAAATATACTAGAAGTACCGTCATTCGCACTGGTTAAAATATTAGAATTCATGATTAAAATACTTACTATGTCAGGATATACGGTCGTTCCTAGTTGCTACAAAATCAAAAGCCTTTTCAACTTCCAAGCAAAAAGTGCCAAAACGACAGATAAAAATCAGGACTGAGCTATAGATTATAGAATCGAATACAATCACTGAAATCACTGCTTTCTGCCCGTTTCCATGTGTTTACTGTTCAGCCTGCGAACGGGCATCGTAGCATTCCTGACGTAATCTTTCATAATACTAGCCGTTTATTGGATAGAAGTGAACAGTGAACAGTGAACAGTGAACAGTGAACAAGACGATAGCAATATATCTGCTACGCAGATACAAAAACCAAAACGGCAAAGCCATAAAAATTGTTTTAATTAGCAAATCCGTCATAAGTTTCCAAAAGTAAAAAAAAATGAAAAATATGTTTTCTATTAATTGGAAACAACCCCTCCATTTCGTAGCACTAAGGGCTGTACATGATCAAGGGTATAGGGACAACTTTACCAAGCGTTTACTATCCCCTAGTTTTTGCGCAGGCACCGGTAGGAAAAGTTAGTCCCGGAGGCCGAGACAAGGTGTTTACATGGATAAACGTTGTCCCTACCATGCACTATAGGGTTATCCTCTTTGGTAAACAGGATGTCCCCCACCTACCAACCGAGGCGGTGAGTGTAAAACCTTTCATATAAACACTTGCATATAAACATATATAATAAATGCTCCAACGAATTTGTCTATTAGAAGTTTTATATTATATATTGGATATTCGAATTCGAAGCTTTCAACTATAGAACATTCTATATTTCCATTTTTCATGTGTGTTTCAAGCAAAAAACGAACATTTATTCGTTCAGTTTCAAATATTTATTTACTCAAAGTATTTCGTTAAAGGTTTGTTTTTATCGTGCATTTGCAAAATGAATAAAATACAGTGCTATAATCACCGAAGCAGTTGTCACCGCGGTATATTCATTCGTCGCAAATTATCTATAGGTCAAGCGCATGTGGGAGCTGATTAAGGCGTTATTTACTTTTCATTTAATTGACTTTATTTTTCAGTTGAAAAATGTACTATATTTTATCTCATAAACTATATAAAAAAGTATTAATGGAAATTGAACTGCAATATTCATATATATAGTCTATATTCGCTACTTAGCTAATTTGGAAGTTAGAGATCATGCATACATATATAATTATATATATATATATATATATATATATATATATATATATATATATATATATATATATATATATATATATACGAACAATTTTCGATGATTAAACTGCAGCGGAAGGTCATTCCAAGCCACAACTCCCCGTAGGCAAATTTTCCATTTATTTTTAATTGATTAGGTAATGTTAAATGAAGTATCGAATTTGTCCTAGTAAACATTTCTGTTAACTTTGGTAGCATGTTATTTCTATAACTTAGAATCGCTAAGTTGACGTTTTCTAATTTAGAAACTCCATTTCCCAAAATTTTCTAATTTAAAACTCCATTTGCCTTTGGTGTTTTTGTGAAGAACTTGCCAAACGACCAACCATGTCAGACGACCAAGGAATGCGATCAACACGCAGAAACAAGGTAGCGTTTAAAATAAAAGTATTTATATTATATGGACATGCATGGGTGTTCTACCGTATAACACTCATATTTTCCATATTTCACCAGTGAAAAATAAAAAAAAATATGTAATGGGTGTTTTTTGTTTTACAGCTTTGTTTTGTTTTATTATTAATAATTTATTGAGTTTCTTCTCATTTTTGTCCATAATAAACGGAACATTCGCTGGAAGATATGGATTTTTCATATGTTCTCTTGTCAAAAAAAAATCTCACTCATTCCATGCGCTCACTCGTTTTTACTACTCGAACACACAACCCATATTTTCTTGCAACCGTTTAATATCCTATACCGCCCCAGATTGAGCACCACCCCAAAATGAGCGCGCCGCATTTGCGATTACTGCAGCCTAATATTAAGAGGGCATTTTATATCTTATAGAGAAAAGGACAATTCTCCCTACCTAAAGACGAAGAACACCTCGAGGAAAGATACATCGATGATGATATCGGTACTAAATCAGTATAATTTAATTTTCTTGACCGGCAGACCGGCCCATATAGCAATTGCCAGCTACGCTTATATCATAAACTTTATACATATAATTATCAAGTCATTCTATTTTTCCATTTTATTATTCCATTTTTCAGGTCGAGGAGTTTTTACCACAAAAACATTCTCCAAAGGGGATTTCCTTCTAGAATACAAAGGGGAATTAATTTCTCAAGAGGAAGGTTACATTAGAGAGAAGAATTACCCTGACGACCTTGGAAGCTTTCTTTTCTTTTTCCAACAAGGAAATGCCTCATTGTGGTATGTTCAGGCTAATAACGTCCATCCAAGCACTGCTTCAACATTTAGGACTGCTTTTCACTTACGCGATTTTCATACGCACGTACACGCACGTAAAAGTCTAAATCCTTATATATGTCATAAAGCCAGATGAATATATCGAAAGAACCTAGTTTTCCGTATATTTTAGTATGCAATTGTTGATCCATGTGTTAAATATAATCAAAATTTGGAAGCATTTAAATTTTTCTGCGCGTAAAAAAACGAGACAGTGGAAGGCAGCCCTTAATAAGTGTTTGAATAATTTGCTTGAAATATATTTTTAAACAATGAGTATTGTACGTGCTCTTTCGTTGAACCTAAATTACTACATTGGCTCGATCGTCATGTTTGCTGTGACTGTTTTAAATTCAGGCTTAGGTGTTTCTTTTTGAAAGTGCTACACCTACGCGGCCTGGAGCCGAAGAATGTCGCTTCTATAAACAAATTCTCCTGAAAGGTCGAAATAAGGTCATTTTATTTGAAAATCCAGTCTTTCAACTAGTGCAATCATTTCGGCAGGATAATAATTATTTTCTTCCAAAAAACTTCCATTGTTCTTATGCACGGTAAATGCCTCAGATGCACAAGCACAATTATAGTACTTTGAACTATAGATGTCCAAGTTGAAAATTAATCAATCTTCAATGAACTTATACAATTGTTTAGTTTTTGTTTCACTGCATGATATCTTTATGAATTCTGATGCATTGATACGCCTTAGCAGCAGTTGGTACAATTGCGGGTTGAAATGCGTGTTACTATAAACGAGTTTTATATACACACAAAATTCCAACTATGGACTCTTATGTATATTAACTAAAATTATATTACAGTGTCGATGCAACTCATTCAGACGGACTTGGAAGACTGGTTAATGATGCCGAGGCAAGAGTGGCGAATTGTCTGATGAAAAGACTCATCATTAATAGTCAACCTCACTTGGCAATTTATGCTAAGAGGGATCTATGTAAAAACGAAGAGTTACGCTACGATTACGGTGTGAAGGACCTTCCATGGCGAATTCAAAAGGGTATATAAATGACATAAATTAAACTTGCATGTCTTTTATAGCTCAACCGAAATGAGTGACAAACTTAGCAAACTTGACAAACCATTTTATACGGTCTGAAGAAAACTTATACTTTTTTAAAAATTGACCACTGGATTCAAATTATTATAATTCTAATTAACCATTATACCCTACAGACCGATTAAAACACAAACGAGAAAAATTCACAGGGCTAACGATCGCAGAGAAGGCAAATGAAAGTGCCAAAGGTTGGTTAGAATAACTGAAAAGATAGAGTTTATATTTACTTAGCAAACATGCATCTTTGAAGCCAATTTGAAGCCGAATTGAGCACCAGAGTCCCTTTCTATTCTTTTTCGGTGCGATTGCCAGCAGTGGCGTAGCCAGCATCATTAATTGGGGGCATATATTCATATATATATTCATGTTAGAAGACTGTAAAGACGATTGATTTGAAAAGAAATTAATCCTGCGTATCGTGAATATATGAATATGCCCCCCCCCCAACTAATGTTCTGGCTACGTCATGCACCGATCGCCAGCCGTGAAGGCAAAAAATAAAAATAGACTTCATGGCACCATGGTTCCTAATTGGCTTCAAAGGTGACCACCAAGTTATAGTCCCAGTTCACATAGAGCACCCATGGTTTCTCCTTGTGCCTTAGGGCGTTATTTTCATATCGGGGTACTGTAAAATCTTGTAGTAACGTTATCTAATAGAAGATTATAGTCAAACTCAATATTGCAAAATATCATTATTATAATATTCATATTTCGATAATAAAACAATGCAATGAACTGTTTTTAAGTAGCATTCAGTGAGTATAAACTATAACGCAGAGGACGCCGGAAGATCGATAAAAGACGATAATTGGGGGGGGGGCATATATATTCATATATTCAAGTTCACAGACCGTAAAAACAATCGATTTCAAAAGAAAGCAATAATGCAGAACTCGAATATATATGAATATATGCCTCCCCAATTATCGATGTTGCGGCGTGCCTGCTATAACGAACATTGCCTGGTACAAGACTTTTAGTTTCTGTAAAAGCTTATTGAAAATACGCTGATTTGTAGACCAACAAAATGAGGACACTCCCCTCGGATCCATGGTTATTGATGATCATGCTCAAGTTACTAGTAAGTAGTTGTTAGTTTAATGCACGACATTTACGCCTAGATGCAGTTAAAGTAGCATTAATAAAATTTTTCTACGTTTGCAGGCCAAGCGAACAACCAGAGTAATATTTCGTGTGTCACGCCTGTGTTTCCACAAAGGCATTTGGAGGATTATGTCATTACACGTATGTGATTGCTCATGTAATTTCACAATTGAAACTTTTCTTAACCTGTATCTGAGGAATATATAAAAAAATAAAACAAGGGCAGCAGCTACTTTCATGCATGCAGTAAAACTAAGCAATATCAGATAAGTTGATAAAAAAGCAAGCCATTGCTGTTAGCCATAGAGATTTCATACAGAGGTGACATTTAGTTGTTGTTAATTGTTGGGTGCTCATTTGAAATATTTTTATAACTATGTAACGAAGCCTACACCCATGACGAGTCTGTCGCCTTGGAAACAGACAATCATGTCCTGGTTGCCAGTAAGTGTTGTAAATTTAATGTACGTTATAATATACATTCTCGGACAGGTATATATGCCGTGGCGTAGCGAGCCCGACAATTTAGTCATGCTATGCTAATATTTTGGTGTTCATTGACTGTGAAAACAATGAATTTCTAAGGAAATGAATAATGATAATAATATAAAATTTGCGTAGCATGACTAAATCGTCAGGCTGGCTACGCCACTGTATATAGATGTAAAGAGGGGCGTAGCTAGAACGAGAATCGGAGGGCGAGGCTGTTTATTCAGATATCTATTTCTGTCCGATGGATTTCTTTTGTAACACTTACAAAAGAAATCCGTCGGCCATGCCCTGAATATAAACTGGATGTGAAAATATTTCTTCCAGAAAAATGATATAAATGTAACGTTCTCTTAACTCTGAACAGCTACGGCTACTTAATTGACGAGGCAAAATAAACTAATGAAAAGAAATCAGTTTAATATTTAAAAACAAAGTATAGCTGCATGTATACTGCATGCACAGCTTAACGAGAAAATGATCCAAATATTCGTGCATTCACATTAGTATGTCTGCTTTACCTCGAATGACCAACTTGAAGAGGCTTAAAGTTTTTAACAAAACAAACCGATTTTAATTATGAAAGGTCCATCATGTATGTCCACAAAAATTAACGTAAATTATAGCACCCGTTACCTTTTGATTATAACTCCCGTCTATATAGTGTGACCTCTGGTTAGCCTTAGTAGTTGTGTATTGAAATTTTCATTGAAATTTACCTTCATATATGTAGAACAAGAAAATGACGATGCGACAGTTTCCAACGAAATAGATGACTACGCTCAGATTACATGTAAGTAAAAAGTGTACATTTAATGCATTCTATAAACATTTGTTTTTAAGGGGAATTTGTAGCCACCTTAGCTGAAGCCAGAAATGAGTGGCAGTCATGCATAGCTAAATAGCTATATTCACAGGAAAACGCGAAAAAATAAACGCAGCCATATATTTGTGTCTTGTGCACAATAATGACAATATCATTGTTCACGAATCCGCAAAAAGTAGCCACCCTATCTTCCCTTGATATTTGTCTCGTATACCATCTATATAAATCTATATAAGTAAAAAATAAACTTATAATGACACTGCCATTACTTTTTTGCACAATTATAAAGCACTGTCAGTGATTGATAAACAAGAGAAATTAAAGGAAAGTGTCATTGGTAGGTCTCAACAAGTTTTAAACCAGTCAAGATATATATATATATATATATATATTATATTATATATATATTATATATATATATATATATACACCCGTTTGCAAAAACGTTGGCCGCAGATAGATATATAGATAGATACTCGAAATCTAATTAGAATTGCATATGTTGTGTAATCTGATTGAAATCCCATGCAAATGTGATTATATGCATTTCTATACCAGATACATATGAAATATAACGGCACATCAACTATAACTTATATATCTGCATGCTGCCAATTCACAATATGGCATTAAAAAATTACGTTACACGTATTGTTTGATCGAAAGCTTATGGTAACGGTTTAATTCCTAAGATAACGTTATATTGTTATTTATAAAATGTTTTCCTTTAGGAATATGTATCATACATTAAAAAGTTTATGCTTATATACTATAATATAGAACAAGAAAAAGACAACTCTGCTACCGGTGCAGAATTTTCCATGGAAATTGATGGGCAAATCCAGCAGAGTAAGTTATATACAAGAATATAAATTATAGTTATATATTCCTCTTTAGCAAAGATTATTGCATCAACGTTACACCACGGGAATTGAATATATTCGGAGTATATACATTCAATAGTGTAAGCAATTATTCTTACGCGGTACATCAGTGCATGTGATTAGCTGGTACAAGGTAATGTACATAATTCATATAATTCAATATATAAATATATAATATAAATGTTTACGTACATGTAGAACACCATAATGAATCTACTATAGTTTCCATGGAGATCGATGATCATTCCATGCAGATTACCAGTAAGTAAACGTTGTAACTTGACTAAAAAAGATAAACAATCTGACATTTTTTGCACTTCGTAGTATACATGTAATTTCAAACTTTAGATATAACAGATGATCAGTGCCATGTTTGCTTTGGGGAGGTATCGGGGGCACATATGTGCGCATCATGTCATCGTGCTGTCCATGTATTTTGCGGTGTTGGAATAGGGCCAGAAGGCTATGGGCAAGAAGTAAGGTGTTTCAAATGCCAGAATACGGGTGAGTGAACGTGAGTTAATTGAAAAAATTCCATTCGGTAAAATTCCTTTAGGTTTATCCAATTTATATTCGCTCTAGCACTTATATATCAATTATATACCTTTTGACAAAAAATCCTTGGTTTAAAGACAGAACAAAGAACAACAAGAGACAAGTGCTGCATATTTAATATCACAGGACATTCACTCCGATCGCTTACCATATCATAAATAGGACACGCGCAAAGAACATTCTGACTTGAGTAGCATAATAATAGTTAATTAAAAAAAATGAAATTAACAACAAAAATAGAATTTTTGAGAATTTTGCACTCAATGCTGAATATCGCATTATACAACTATTTGTAAGGTTAACCTAGCTATTCCTTGTCAATTTAATTTGTTTTAATAAATTAGTGCTAGTATTCCCTGCCCGAATTTGTTCCTTACGTGAAGTCGGTTTATATAATTATGCATTATTCTCTCTATTTTGCAGATAATTTACTTCATCCAAACGAAACTGGCCCAGGTCCTAATTCTAAAATTGAGGTATTTTAACGCGTTTTGGGCATTTTGCCTTTCTATTTTGAGCTCATATTTTAGAAATATGCACGAGAAAAAGAATATGGTACAAAAATGGAAAGCGAGTGCATGCAACTTATAATTACAACATAAAAAGTACTAAATATATTTTATATAGGAAGAGAGCCAAAGTTCCAGTGACGAGTATGTACCTAGCACAGATGAAGAAGGTATGCATCAGGTCATGTGTATCGCAAAATATCGGGCAAAATACTTTTCGCACAGACGTCGTAGTCGGTTAATAAGCCTAAGTTTAATATTTTCTTTTTAGACAAAGATTCTGAGTCTGAAGATGACGATGAGTATGCATTTAAAGGTACACATGCTAGTTTATATATAAAAATTGTAGGAATAAAAACTATAAACGCTAAGAAATATTCAAGGGAAAAATACCACATAGCTATAAGTCGTATCGGGATATTGCTTATTTATCTCTTGCAATTCTGAAGAAACTGTTTAAGACAGTAAATGTACGATGTCTTAAACTAGCTAAATCTATAAGATTATTACAAATCAAACGTCTCAATGAAACGACTCACGGATGCACGAATAGCCGATTAATTGGTGGCTAGTAGACTAACCAGATAAACAAGTTGTTAATACTAAGCGCGCAATGCAGGTTGGCCGAGTAAATGGTACTAAAGAATGCGAGAAATGCCTCCCTGATACTCCTATACGGAGTATCCGTGATTCAAAAATGAGTTCTAACCTTACCGGAAAATATTTTTCAAATCTCTTAGATGGAACAGACAAGTCCCTAATAAGAACTGACAGCAGCGCTAGTGAAGCAATCAAGAAATCTGGAGGTAAATTAATTTTATAGTGCATGTCAATTGATGCTTGCAATCCTCTCTATATAGACATAGTCCAAGTCCTTACAATTTTCCAACCAGTCAGATAACGTCTTGTCATGTCAGCGCCGTAGTCAAGAAATTTTAAGAAATTCTTTGTTGATCAATCTTTCTTTTTATCTGCATGTAGTGTATATAATGTCAAGCAGTGAAAAAGATGGAAGAAGAGTATACGACAAAAAAAATGCCTGCTACTTTTGTGAGAAGGAATTTGGCAAGCTTGGTCGACATCTCTTCCAAGTCCATAAAAATGAAAAAGAAGTGGCAGAAATTGTAGCTCTCGAAAAAAACGACAGAACGCGCCAGTTGGTACTAGACAAATTGTGTCGCCTTGGTAATTTTAACCACAACTTGAAAGTGTTGGAGGTTCATGAAGGTGAACTAAAGGTAATGCGGAGACCAGGAGAAAACGAAGATAAAGACCCCTCCAATTACTTGCCCTGTCAGTTTTGTCATGGTTTCTTCCAGAAAAAGGATCTATACCGACACTGCCCAAAATGTCCTTTCGCTCAAGAAATAAACCACACCATGAAATCCAAGAAGCTGCAGCATGCGGGAAGATTGTTGTTGGCAGCAAATAAATTTCCATCCGGTGCTAGTCAACAACTATCAGATAACGTCTTGGCAATAATGGCGATGGATGATGTCAGCGCTGTAGTCAGAACTGATGAAACAATCCTAAGGGTGGGCTCCACACTAATAGAGAAACGCGGCAATGAAAAAGCTGTGGAAGTTTCACAACAAATGCGTATTCTTGCCCGATTGCTCATAAAGGTTAGAGAGTTATGTTGTGTTCCAACTTTATCGCTTGAGAAGAGTTTGACGCCAGCACAATTTGATAACCATCTTGCCAGCGCAAGATATCTTGGTGGATACACAGGAGCACCGAACACCAGTGCGGATCGTTTCAAATCCCCGTCGACAGCTGCCAAATGCGGATATGCCTTAAAAAAAGCGGCGTATGTAGTAAAAGGCCAGGCATTGCGAAGAAAAGACATGGAAGCAAAAAACGACGTCGATCTGTTCCTAGAGCTGTACGAGGGAGAATGGAGCGCCAAAGTAACATCTCAAGCCCTGGATAATTTGTCATTTAAAAAACACAATCAAGCCACAACTCCTGCCAATAACAAACGACCTACTAGCCCTGCGAACTTTCCTCAACGAGCAGATTTTGGAACTTAGCGAGGATGTGAAGAAAAAACCCTATGCAAGAAAATTGGAGGAAACTTGCTAATTCAGCCTTAGCAAGACTGATTATGTTCAATAAACGGAGAGGTACCAAAACGCTCATGTTTATGTTCTGGGAGACTGATATTATTCAATGCTATTATTTTATATTATAATATCTTATCAAAGGACAGGGCAATAAAAATCATTTTTGCCTTGTTCAAAACATATACTTTCACCTTTCTTACTTTTGGATATCACATGTACTTGTTTGTGGTAAATATGACTTTCGCGTTCTTTTAAATGCGAAAAAATAAGCTTTGGCAGATAAATAATTAAATTATTCAAAGTTACATGTATCTATACTAAACAAATAAACTTCATGTTAACAGGTGGGGAGGCTTCTCGAATGAAACTCGATGCTTTCCAAGGGAGGCCTTTGTGGGGCAACATTCACAACGAGGAAATAGTTTCTGCCCTTTCAGCCACTGAAAGAGAACTCTGCAAACGGTACGTGATAAAGTTAGCTACATTTTCATTATCTATATAAGTCAGCATAATGTTAATTGTAGAGAAAACCGGAAAAACAACTTACGCGCTTCATTACAAGGCAAACCTATAATAGTATAACGGTGACAGTCCAGAAAGGTTGAAACTTATAGTCCCATTATATAACCTGACGTATTATCCTAAAATAAATTAAACTCTAGGTTTGACATGGTGGAAATTCTTGGAAAACGAAACAGAAAAGTTCCCGTGTTGCTGACACCTGATGTAAAAGCTGCCATACTTGTCTTGAACAGGACAAGGGAAGATGGGAATGTGAACGAAGAAAATCCCTATGTTTTCGCAGTGAATGACGGAAGTTCAAAACAGTTTTTACGAGGGAACGATGTTATACGTCATGCATGTAAAATGGTTGATCTTAAAAATCCCGACGTGATTACTTCAACCAACCTCCGAAAGTATGTGGCAACTGTGTCGCAGCTCGTTGACATGGATCAAAATGAATTGGGATGGCTGGCAACTCATCTTGGCCACGACGTGCACATCCATAAAGAGTTCTACAGGATGCAAGAAAGCACACTTGAGATGGCAGTAGTTGGTAACCTCTTAATGGCCATCGATGAAGGGAGGGCACACGAATTTAAAGGGAAAAACCTGCGGGACATTACACTTCAAGGTATTGTCAGAATGATAAAATTATTACATCAAACACCAAAATAAGCGCCGCCATACGGCAGACAACTTACAATTATTTACATTAACTGATTAGTATAGGTAATGATAAGAATATGTGAAGAAGAAGAATTAAAATTTCTTATCTTATTCCAGACTTTCACAATACTCAGAGTGAAGAGGATGCCGAGTCTGAGTTAGATAAAGGTAAATATTTCTAAGTAACACTGTTATACCAATTCCAGTGGTGGTGTGATCCAGGTGCTGTAATATTGCGGTTAGTGATACACAGTATATATATATATATATATATATATTATTATAATATATATATATATATATATATATATATATATATATATATATAATATATATATATATATTGTGTATGTGACATAAAACTGTTCAATTTCAGTTAACAGGCTCTTGGAGACACAATTTATGAACATTAATACATCACACAAAACCTATATATAGGCAGGTTATATGCAAATCCTATAGGCAACTACATGTACCCTTAGTGGTTATAGCTTCAGCCGGCATCCGGATCTAAATAAACTTCGTAACTTTCTTAACTGAATTTGCGCGTTGATACGAACGCTAGTAAGGCACGTTTCTCTCTGTCTCTGGGTCTCCGTTAGTAAAGTTTATCAACCTTCGGTTCATTGCGACAGGTAAAGTTGCTTAATTCAAACAGCATATTATATACCCAACAAAGCCTTCAACAACCGTGTGTTATACTGCATATATTTTATACGTATTCCTGAAATTCTTCAGGCCAAAATCTTTAAGCTGAAGTCAGAAAATTGCTAAATTGCACTTTCTATGTTACTAAATATCTCAATATATATATATTGTAGAAAACCGATTCCCCCAGAGCAACATAACATCGCCATCGCTAACTTCTGCTGGCAAAAGGACAACGACCAAAAAGGGTAAGGCTACATATGTGGCTTTTACTAACATTAATTGCTCTCAAACAATAAATCGTTTTGCGAGCAAGTGGTACAATTGTCTTATAGTATAACTACTATAAATACCATTTTATGAGCGAAATAAACATTGCATAATTGCAATTAATTTCAGTCAATCTTTATCCCCACATACAAAGAAGTCCGAAATCCAATCCGAAAAAATATAAGGGCCTGAAGCCAATATGATGCGCACGTAAATTGGCAAAAAAATCATCAGTTCACTTACCAGGTTGTTTTCAGCCAAGCAATGTTCAATATTTTCTAAAACAGAAAATCAATATATATTACATATAAGATCTCCATGTATGGGATTTTCAATGGCTTAAATTTTCAATGCTAGACAGTTTTAAACTTTTTAACCCTAGGAACGAACAAGTCCACTGAAAAGTCTAAAAAACATTGTAACAAGAAAAGGGGAACCCTCGAGGCAGGTAAGATTGTTGCAAAAATTTTAATTTCTGCATCATCAGTGACGCATGAATTTGTATAACGGTTAACCACACTGACTGTAACATAATGACAAACACTTGAGGAACGAAGCAGACACTTACTCAGGCCTAAGTAAATTTGCTCTCATTAAATTTCACCTCTGCTATTGCATCGTTATCAATTCTTTATCGTCTTCGAATAACATGCTATCTAACGCACAAAGCAAAACCATGCAGCCGATTCGCGACAGAAAAGTTCGTAACTCTCACAATATTAAACATAGAATGCATGCAGTCCATGAATGCTTATCATATATATGTATAGTAGCTATTTTTGAGACCTTGGAAAATATTTCCCTATGCGGACCTCCAATCTGGTAAATCACATATATGGTAAATCACAAATATTTACTCGTTAACACATGCACGAATTAAAGTTTTTTTATTTGTCCGAAAAATGTGGATATTAACATATCATAATGCGTGGTCAAGAGTCATATGCTCAGAGGTTTCAAATTAAAAACGATATACCAACAGTCCATACCCATGCAAACGCATGCTGCGAAGATTTGTTTTATAGACTCGGCAATAGAGTAAGGTTGGTCTATCCCACGTCTTGCTAAGGATATTTTTTGGCCTTCTTTTGTGCACAAGGCACAGACCATTTTTTGAAGGGTAAATCATGCATAATCAGGCAGATTATATTCTGCAAAGGGCAAACCTAGTTAATTGAAGCTATTATTGCCACATTATGTTACTTAAGGCACTGTACAAAAATTGAATAACCTTTTGGAAATAGTGAGCAGTATTTGTACTTACTCTCCGCGCCTGTCTCGGATATATTTTGTCTTTATACAAAATCGGAACATGCTGAACAGAATACAAATATTTTTTCCACAAATCTCGGAAAAGATCATTCATTACAAGATCTACAAAGAGAATAAATGAAAATAACTTATCAGCAGAAATTAGTGGCATAATACTTTTATGGACTTTACATTTGAATTATCAACCGGGTAAGCTGATATATATGTAACGAACAATCAATTTTGTCACTCATAAGTCGTAACTAGACGAAAGACCGTCAGCCGTTCCATAATCATGTATTAACGAATTTAACTTACCCAGGTCAATAGCTAACTATGTTAACTTGTATTACATACAGTCTATAATGAATTTACTATAATTTATATAGGTCAGCAACGAAAGATGGTGGCGAAGAAAACGTGGACAACCCCAGAAAGAAAGGCAGCGTTGAAAACATTCCAAAAACACATTCAAAATGGAGTGCTACCCAAAAAAAACGAGTGTGTTAAGTTTTTGGAGGAGAATCACGGGATAGTACAAAACAGAACATGGACAAACGTGAAGGATTATGTGAGAAACTACACCGTGAAAAAGAAGTAAACAAGTTTGAATCCTTTTATATTTTATTCAGAGCAGAACGCAGCTTGTTGAACTTGCCTCTTTATATATGATATTTTAGCCAGAATGCAATTTCAAATTCTTCACCAGCATTCTCGTTAATGCCGCTCTGATTCTGATCGTGAATTATAGAAGTGAAGTTGCTACGTGAATGTTAAAAAACTAAGAAACATTGTCTTTGCTGGAAACAAATGGCCAGCGATAAAACTGAATGACGTCATCGTGTGAATCAGTCGTAAATCTGCAGACGTCAAACCAATTCTATTATTTTATGTTTTCAATTATAACCTCAACATAACAAGAATGTCTTATATTAATTATTAAACGGATCTCTTTTCTTCAGATTACTTTGAAAGTGATTCCAATGACAATTATGGAGCGACGACCTTAGAAGGACTATTGCAACATATAGTGACTTTGAAACTGATGACATATTTAGTGAAAGTGTACAGTAAGACCTTAATTTGTAAACAGACATAAGTTTAAAGCCATTTTGTTGCACAAACAATTTTCACTAAAATGTTCGCTGCAATTTTCTTCTGTTGTGATTCTAAACAATTCATTAGCCATGTTCTAAATGAAGACAGCAAGTCGGATAGTTATATGTTTGTCTACATATAACATGACTGCTCTAAGCATCGGACAAACAATGATTTAATGATGTACAAAAATAACACAAACAACTGCACCATACCTGACAGCAAAAATTGTTTGTGCAAGAGTCGCAATAAAACTTTTGGGTAACTGTATTAATTAATTAATACTTCTGATTCACTTGTGCTATTATGAAAGCTAAGAAGGGAAAACTATGACATTGAGTTGTGTTCAGATATTTTTGCACAGTTTGTTTCAGATTGTTTGTTATAACATGCAATGTGCATTTAGTGCAAGCTGTAAACAAACTTTTCACATGTATATATAATATAATCTAAGGTTTTCACACCATAAAGCATGATTCAATACAAATATTTTGTTTATGTAATTTTGTATAATGTATTGTATAATTTTAAAAATGTCATAAGTTGATTTATGTAATAGATGTATATATAGGCCCAGTTTACATTTCAATAAATTTAAGTTTGATTTTCATGGAAAACAATTATAGATTGGTATATTTTTAGCAATTATGTATTAATGGCAGATAGGTTTTGTGCTTTTTCATAATAATATACGTCACTCTATTTCTGTTTTGGCACAAATACTTTAAGACGAATGACTAAACCCATACAATTCTGCCTGCTTGAGATGAATTTTGGGTGAATAAACTGACTGGATTTAAAAAATAAGACAGCAATGCAGGCAGTAGTAATATACAATTAATAGATTAATGATCAAATATTACATTTGTGATATCAAACAGGGTTTTGAATTAACAGAGTACTGGTAGTAGCACAATTATTTTATTTTCTTACACAATTCACCCCTGTTTATACTACATTTAATTTACTGGCACAGCACAACAAAATGGGTACTCATACCCAATTTTATATTTTTACTAGAGTTCAGGCTACCTATACAAAGACAGACCTGTGAAATGAGCATGAGTACCCATTTTAGCCGTGCCCATAAGTGTAGCGTAAAACGAGGCTTATACTATATAGTATATAGCCTATCAAAATAGGTACTGGTAAAGCTGGCACTGCAGCCATTTTGTTTGCCCACGAGACCAAACAGTCAGGAACGTACATCAACAACAAGCTCGGAAAAAAGGAAAAGATCACTGAAAGGCAACCGCCCTCCGCTGTAATTTTAACGTAGGTGATATGCACCTGGCAATAGGGACGATAAATTTTGTTCAGACTTCAGATACCCGATTGCACAAATTATGCACACTTATAATTTACCCTCTGACAATAAAATTCAAAATTATCTTTCAACATGTACCTTGTGGGAATAAAAATCTTCATTTCTTAGATGATTAGCCGCTAAATTCGTCCAGGACAATCCCTTCTTTAGTTTTCCAACGGAATGGAGATTTTGCGACAAGCTTTTTATATATTATCTCATAATTTTTGAGTTCATGAATGCGAACACATATTATCCTCCATTGGATTGTATCGATCAGGTTCGTCAACCTTGTCTTTGACTCTGCCGTTTGATATCGTACTAGGTGATAATTTCGGAAAAACGGCAAGAAAAAGAATAAACCGTTTACCATATCACGAAATTCTGAAGAATACCATACAAAGGTCTTTTATCATCTTTTATTGATGGTGCGAGCATATAGGTGCGAGTATGCTCCGAGTGTCATCCGACACTTTCCGAATTGTAACCGGACAACAGCGGTCCCGTTCAAAATTTCCAACTGTATTTTATTGATTTATTCATATAATATCTACTATTTCTACTATTATAAAATGGCGCATAAACATTATTTGTCTTTTCTCAAGAAGCTGTTACGATTGTTGGACGAGTCACAGATTGAAAAGATCGATGAAAAGGAAATTCACATTGATAGACGACCATAAATACTACGATCAATGAGCATTAGGTTGACTTTAGCGCCAGTACGGACTGTTGAAATATTTTCGCCGGGCAGTAAAAGACGTTCATCAAATAACGCGCCAAGAGTACTAAAGTAAGTGCGCTTCACTTCCTACAGGCTCGGGGATTTAATATTAGGGACATTATTAAGCATGTACATGTAATGTAAGACGGCAAAACGAGGACGCGACTTAGACATTTCTTTAAATAAATACTATGGTAAAGAGTTGTTGTATATTATCAATCGTATCAATTTAATCAGGTATAAGACGTTGAAAACATTGTGTTAATATTGGGAACAATTCTGAGAGCCTAATTCGAGGTACCGCTCACTGCGTCCTACGTCTCCCACAACTAGAATTACAAATAAGTAAAACGCTGTGAGTGAATACACGTAGTACTTCCAGATAGTAATGGCAATATTGTGCGTCAAAAACTTAATCTTGTTTACATAATGATTAACTATACAATATTATATCGTCAATTCTCCCGAGTTGAGATCGCGTATATTACGCATTCGTATAGGATGAAACCGCAGTACTATGCTACGTGTGCTCAAAAAATCATCCTGACCAACAAAAATCGCTGAAATCGAGATGCACGTCAACAATATAGGGCTAAATATTTATTTATTTTCAGTGACCTATTGTATTGATAACATCGTCGTCGTGCCCCCGTCCTACATGCTTAAGGTCCCTTTTGGCATGCTGCGAGGGAAGATAATATCAGCATTTCATTATTGATCGAAACATGTATAATGTCTTAATGACTGCCATGCTAGCTGAATAAAATTGTGTATAAGTCATGCACAAAGCAGAAGCATTGTGCGGTCCTCGTGTATTACAGGTGTAGCACTGTGTGGACATAAAATGCAAGTCCACATTATGGAAAAATTCTTGTACAAGTTACCACAATGATAGTCGCATTTTATACACATTTTTTACACTGAACCTGTGAAATGTCATTGTGGGAAGACTTTGTTTTTCTTATATAATTCGCTATTTTTTTGTTTTTTTCGACTTTTCTGATATGTCCTGAACTGTTCGAGTTGTGTTTTTCAATGCGATTGAGGAAATTTCATTAGGATCCTCATTTTCAGATGAAAAATCTTGATAAACATTCTGTGGACTCGCTCTGAGGCCACACAATGTGCTAAGTCCGCGTAAGGTAAGACACAAACTTGTGGGAGCTCCCACAATGTGCGTTTCACAGATACACTATTTAAAACTAATAGTACTGATCTCAATACTTTGTCAAACTAATATAGTAACCAGGTTGATGCAATATTGTATGAACAGGATTGATCAATGTTGTGCTGCCAACATTGTTCAGAGTTGTTATTAAGATGTATTAGCATTTTCCAGTGTGCTTATATACCGAGTTAGTATGTTAATGACACTGTATATTTTACATTTGTACATTATTTGGTTAAAGCCCACTTATATAGTGTTGTTATATTGTATTAAATACATTTGAGACATTGCAACTAATCAGAACAATAATTAAAACTAATAACAGTGCTAAATATTTCTGCTTTATAGTAAAATTCTTCATATACAAAATTGTGTATGTTTACATAGTCAAATGTATTAATAAAATATATTGGACATTAATAAGAAAGAATATCACAATCATGACAGGGTATTTGTTTTATGCATCAATTTGGAGTATGACACATGCCATAAATAGAATGAATCATGATAAACATTACTACCAGTCATTAAAACTGAATCGATTCAGCAATCAATTATCAATTATTAATTCACATGTCAAACACCATTAATTTATAACACTATTTGAGCTATCCTTGCATATTTTGATTTTACAATCACAAGCTATTAAGCATATTAATATATTTGTGAGATATTGTTTTGTAGATTTTGGTGTTGACAAAGACATGCCCAGATATTCATATGCTAAAAAGTTGCCACAAATCCTTTTTAAAATCCAAATTTGCAGAGCCACTAAAGGCCCTTATCTAATCTTTCAGAAATGTTCGATTCTGTTAATAAATTAACTCCTATGTAGCTACAGAGTAACCTTACTGAGAAATATATATCATCTGGAATTTGTTTAGTATGTTGCACTTAGATGTTGCACTAGTAAGATTTTTTAGTTAACCACTATGCTGAAAAAGAGCTTTCTCAGTAAAACAAGTACAATCATTCTGGCATTACATGAGGACCCGCACAATGTGTGAAAAAATTAAGGCAAAAAGTGTTCGTTCCCATGGCATCTGTTTGGTAGGTGTTTGAGGTTGACATGTAGAAATTGAATTAACTTGCTCCTTTATTTCGCGCAAGTGTAATTTGATACTCGATCTGGCTAATAATTTATTAATTCTTAATAGCTAAACACGATTGTCAACGCCGCATTTAGGAGTAAAACGCGAAGTTGTTGAGCCGCTTGAGCGCGACTAGTCAATTCAACTTGCGAAATGTACTATCGAGTATATTTGCATTGCTTAGACTATAGCAAGAATTGGTATGCGTACAATGACTTGCTTTTTGGATATCCGAAATCTGGTGGAAAGCACGAAGGAAGCGCGACATTCTGATTGTTCTCCAGCGAAGTACAAAAGGTTAATATCGCTGATTTCAGAGACCGCGACGGCGAACAGCCATCAAACAACATCAACAGAAAACGACCTAGAGCCACGTCCGTTCGAATGGAAAGACATATCAATCTTCTATGCTCGCGCTCGAGAATGTCTAAATAAACTAGACAAATCCATACCGGTTCAATCTCCCGCCAAAATTACATGCCGCGCGCGCCTTCTAGCGCTATCATTAAATCGAATGAAATAACACCACAAAGCGCCACATTGAGGAAATCAATGTTTCTGTACCATCACCGGTAGGATTTACAAATGTCTCCATTGTTTATTTCAGAGAGTATGTAAACAATTATGTATAATCACTAAATGCATTTTTCTACCTTACTAACAATGCATATATAAATACTAATTGAGAGGTAAACTTTTACTCTAATTTCACAATAAATTATACCATAAAATAATTTTAGTATTCAAGACATAAAAAAATATTGCTGTTGTACAGTATAAAAATTGTGAGAATTCTTTCAGTGGACACTCTTGTGTCAGAAAGATGCAGTCATCTTTTGCTGACAGATTAAGAAGATGTAGTCATCTTTGCTTATTCAGTTGAAACTAAAAGTTTTCTGATGGTTATTACACAGCAAGTTATATCTAAATGAGAGTAGCTTGAAACTCCAATATATATATTATAATTTTACCATCAAGTACTGTTCAAGACATAAAAAATATATTGCTGTTGTACAGTATAGAAATTGTGAGAATTCTTTTAGTGGACACTCTTGTGTCAGAAAGATGCAGTCATCTTTTGCTGACAGATTAAGAAGATGTAGTCATCTTTGCTTAATCAGTTGAAGCTGAAAGTTTTCTGATGATTATTACACAGCAAATTATATCTAAATAAAAAGTACCTAGAAAACTCCAATATATATATTATAATTTTACCATCAACTACTGTTCAAGACATAAAAAATATATTGCTGTTGTACAGTATAGAAATTGTGAGAATTCCTTTAGTGGACACTCTTGTGTCAGAAAGATGCAGTCATCTTTTGCTGACAGATTAAGAAGATGTAGTCATCTTTGCTTAATCAGTTGAAGCTGAAAGTTTTCTGATGATTATATTACACAGCAAATTATATCTAAATAAAAAGTACCTAGAAAACTCCAATATATATATTATAATTTTACCATCAACTACTGTTCAAGACATAAAAAATATATTGCTGTTGTACAGTATAAAAATTGTGAGAATTCTTTTAGTGGACACTCTTGTGTCAGAAAGATGCAGTCATCTTTTGCTGACAGATTAAGAAGATGTAGTCATCTTTGCTTAATCAGTTGAAACTAAGAGTCGTATCACAATTATTGCACAGCATATCTGATCAAAGACAAACATTTATGTATAAAGTCAATGTAACATATAATTTCGCACAGGGTGCATGTACTAATTTATTTAATACTATAAATATATTTGCCATCATGTTCTCTTGTCCTTATAAATTAATGCTCTGTAAGTCTTATTCTGAACCAATTTGCAAAATCATTACAATCTGACAGATGCAATACAGTGTAAGTGATCTTATTTGTTGTTTTCTCTATCAAAGACCAGTTATTTTAATGTGATATTTTAAGGGTACTGTTATAATGCAATCAATTTATTGTGGATAATGTTTTAATAATGAAATAGTTATGTTTGTGAAACTGACCCTTGTCCTTTCCTTACACTGATCTTAGCCCTAACCATAACCCCAAACCTCAACCTTCCAAATTTCTTTTCCCACTGATACAAATGAGCCTAAAAAATTTTAAATTAAAACAGCAGCTACTGTACTGGTCCTACTGATGTCCACTAAACTACAGTCTCATGTAGACAGACATTTTGCGGTAGCGACTTTATACAAGGCCCGAAAAAATTTTTTGTCCTATACGTGATCAATAGAACTTGTTAAGGAAAAAGTGGCAAGGAAAAAAGTTCCCCCGCATGCAGCTACCGGATTTTATTGTATACAGACATTGGCCTTATTGTATGGCTGTTACAGTGGAATGACTAGGATTTTAGTAATAGCGAAGGCAGTACTGAGAAAATTGCTTTGACAGGGTAAGATATTTGACTCCCTTTCTATATGCGTTGATACTTATTCCGCACTGCCTTATAGCTTCACGCAGCGAGCATTTTTAAATTAATAACTTGTTAATAATAGAATTTCAACCCAGTACCTACTGCGAGTAATGAAACTAATAGTGGATTGATGACAGTTTTTGCAATTATATTTAATGAGATAATGCGCTCTGATTTCCTGACTTTTGCGGATTCAATCCGCAAAAGTTGCTTTTTCCAGGCCGTGCGGGTCGTCATGTAAGCAGGGTATACACTGCATGTGAGTGCATTTACTGCATTAAAGCCTAATGAGTTAAATATTGACAAATAAAATATACAATAAATATTGACAAATTTTTAGTGAACCATTACCAGCAAGGCTTCCCAACTGACAACTAAAATCATCTGGGTTAAACAGGTGATAAAAAACATATATTAGTAGCATTGAAGCTCAGTGGGTTAAAGATCATAAATTTAGGTTTTTGAGAGTTCATCTCACAATATGGAGTAATGTCAAGTTTTCAACAAATTTTAGCAAACTAGGAGAAATATATGCATATAAAAAATTTATCAATTGTATTAACATACAATAGGGTTAAGTTAAAAATGCAAAATGGCCCAGAAATATAGCAAATCGGTATGGAAATTTAAGTCGATCAGGTTTATAGCCGCAAGCCCATATCATATACACGAAAGATGGCAAGTCAAACACGAAATATACAAGTTAAATATATAAAAACAAACGCATAAACGTTTCTTATCTTATCATCTATACGTTTCAGCTTCTGGGATACGCATTTTTCTTTTTTTTGCTTAGTCTCCACAGCTTGCCAGGCAAGTCTTTTGTTGCGCATATATTTCCCAACATTGAATCTACGGGAATGAGATGCCCTTCTAAAAGGCATGATTCTGAGTTTCCTAGCTCATTTTTGTCACAAAAAAAAACATACGATTTTAGATTGGTTCCTTGGCTTGTAAAATATACCAAAAACGTACAAAAGTAACCTCACACAAAGAATGCTATACAAGCCGAATATGCAGTTGTTGAAACTTAATTTCCGCACGACGCCATTTGCGCCAAATGCCTCTAACAAGAAGCTCGCTTGAAGCAAAACATTTGCCGTTACCATAGCAATATTGATATCAAAATAAACCTCTTGTTACCCTCTATAACACTATTATACCCCCAAACACCTCACGAAGAAAGCGCTCTGGAAAAACATAGCCGAATATAAGGAATTCTCCGCTCGACAAATTCATTACCACTCTTCAGAAAATGTCGCGCGCCGCCAATAAAACCCGGCACATTCTAATTGTTCAATTTAGCGTGCAAAAATGCCAAGTATACCCTCATATTTTTGTGAAAAAATGGCAAAAACGACAAGATTCCTACCTTTTTCAGGAAGTTAAGTTACTCATCTATAGTCAGTGTTATGGTAAATTATTTTAATTATTAATTACCATGAAATATAACATCACACGTCTCATATAACTTCCGAAGTTTTATGTTACACCTCGATTGGTTTTTGCACGGGAATGTTTTGATTTTTTTTCTTTTTGTCATTATGAAAACGGAGTTTATAAATGAAATTATAGTGTCGTTTATCACATTACACATTCAGATTTATAGTGAAATACATTTGAGAATATTAAAGTTGTGTTTACCACAAAAAAATTACTTTTTAAAGCTGTGGATTTTCATATTATATTTAAATATTATCAAGTGTAAAATCTTCCGACTTTATTATACACGGTGAATTCGGTCAAAAATTTGGTCTTGTTATTTGTTAAACCGTGAAAAGTCCTGACCACATTCGAGTTTCCCTCTAATTTAATAAAATACATATATATTCTTTATTTTATGAAAACATAAAATTTATAAATTTCATAAAAATTTTGCGAAATGACAGTTATTTATTGACGTTTGAAAATACAAATTTTTGTCTCGACCAATCAAGAGCTTAGTGGTTCACACTGGCGCATGCGCATAACGTAGAAGACCGTCCATAGCGTGAGGTCCATTGCATAATGGCGGACAACTTTGATTTCACATTTGCAAATCGTGGGTGTAAATATCCGAGCGGAATTAGTACCCTCGCACGGTGCTCCGCACCGGCTCGGGGATGATGACAATGAGCTCCGTAGACGCTATCGTTTCGGCAGACAAACCATTGTCTTCATAGTCAATCTCCTAGAAGATGGAAATAAGTCCCACAACAAACAGAAGCCATGCCGTGTCCGCCACAAACCAAGTCTTAATAACACTTCGATTTCTTGCCTCGGGAAGCTTTCAGCAGGTGACCGGAGATACTCTTGCCAGCTTAGATAAATCCACTGTCTCCCGTATAATACGCCGTATGACCCTTGCTCTTTCACGTAAAGTTAACCAGTTCATACGATTTCCACAAACACAAGATGACCGAGACACGGTAAAACTAGGTTTTTACGAGATTTCCAATTTCCCTTGTGTAATCGGTTGCGTTGATTGCACACATGTTAAGATCCTAGCACAATCACAAAACGAACCCGGACTTCGTGAGCCGAAAGAAGGTACACAGTATAAATGTCCAAGGAATTTGTGATCACAAAGGTAAAGAAATTTTCACATTTGCGGATGCATGTACTTTGAATTTGTACTCTGTTATTACCGGAAGTGATTAATATTCATATTTACAAAATATCTCATTTTATTCGATTATGTATAATTTTAAAACATGCCCATTGATTTATATTTTTTACCATTTTATATTGTAGGAAGATCCACTAACATTGTAGCGAAATGGCCAGGCTCAACCCACGATAGCCACTTATTTCGAACATCCTCTATTGCCCACGATTTAGCGGGAACCAATATGGAAAATGGTGTTCTCTTGGGTGATAGTGGCTACGCCTGCATGCCATTTTTGATGACCCCCTACCAAGAACCAGAAACCTATTCACAGCGCCGATTTAACAGTGCCCACAGAGTCAGTAGGTGTCTCATTAAAAGAACCTTTGGTGTCTTAAAACGGCGTTTTCATGTCCTTCATGGTGAAGTTCGTATGTGCCCCAAAAGGGTATGTGCCATCGTTGTTGCCTGCTGTATTCTACACAACATTGCCATTGAACATGGTGACCCACTGGATGAAGAAGAGGAGGAACCCTTAGTAGAGGAGACCACTATGATGGTGTTGCTGTCAGAAATCCCATTGCAGCAACATACTTCTAATTTAATCAAACATTTTAATATTTAAATGTTAACGTTAATAATTGCCAGAAATTATTATACACATAAAATCAATTATTATGTACATACATTCTGGTAAAATATTGATTATTAAAATATATACTAATTTAAAAGTGCATTATATAGGACAAGTGTTAGTGATGATACTTAGTGATACTTGCTTTCTTCTCGGCTACTTCAAGTTTAAATTTTTCTTTCAATAATTGAATGTTTTGAATTTCAAAAGTAATTTTCTGTTTTTCCAACATAAGGACATCCAGTTGTGCCTTCTGGATATCCTGAGAGGTGACCTTTCTCCTCTTTTTTTTTCTGCTCCTCACTGCATGGCCTCTCCCACTGACATTGGCACCTTTGATACCTCCTCCACAATGGATAGTGATTCCTCTTCCACAATGGATGATGGAGTCTTGTCAACATCAATGGCAAATGATGGTGGCACATCACCAACAGTTGGGAAAATTATGTCCAAAATATTCCCAAGGTTGTTCTCCTTCTCCACAAGTGTTTCCTCATTCAAATAATCGATATTTATAGTTGTTCCTGCAAGATCTAGAAAAGTGAATAAATCATGAACAATATTTTTCATCAACGTATTAATGTATAAAATCATAAAAAACAAGGAAATTGTTCATTATGTTTGTTTCCAGAAATCACCAACGCAATGTGTTAATTCTGGTCAAAGTAATTAATATATTCTGTTCTTGTATTCATATCTGAATTTAGTAATTTTTGAAATTGAAATTTTATGCAAAATAGTGAAAATACTTTTAATTATCTTTATACTACTTATATTTTATATAAAATATTGGCAACAATAATCAATGTATATTATGTTTACGATGTAATATATATCCATTACAACAAGAAAATGCAGCAAAAAAAAGGTGCAGCAACAACAAGGAGCCATTTGAAATACAGGGTCTCCTCCGATACCACTTATATAAACGCCCGGCATATTTATATTTTTTCGTATTCACCAGATGCAATTCCGCCTTTTATTCCACAAAAACCAGGTTCATCCCCAATAACCTCAATTATTCTCTGACTCGTGGGATTGAGACCGGAATCAGGCTTTCCTCCTCCTTTCTTTGTCGTTGTTTTTCTTTCTCTTCCTATATCCTTTCGAGCCTCGACTTTCGTGGCTCGCCACTTTTCCCTCAAGTCATTTGGCGTTCTTTTTGCCACACCAAGTGCATTGACGCGGTCCGCCATCATTTGCCAAACTTCATTCTTCTTTTTGTTTGTTATGGTGTTTGAAAATTTTTCCCGACTGTTCTCAATATTTTCTATAGCAAACTGTAAAGATTAACGCGCATTCAGGGGCAGAAAAATTTGGCTTTCGTACTCTTTTTGCTGACTCCATCTTCGTTTTGAAAATTAAAATTTCTCGCTCTTCGGCCGCATAGCAACACCTAGCAACCACTGGGAATAACCGGTTTTAACCTGTATTGGCTTGTTAAGATTGAGTTTATCCAGCGGATAGTTAGACGCGAGACTAAACGGGCTTCGCATAACCCAGTTTTAACCACCGTTTAACTATCCGTAGGATAGGAAATTTATACGGTGGATAGCGACTAAACGCCGTTTAAGCTAAACGCCGCGTACGAACAACCGGCCCCAGAAGTGTTTTGTCTATTTTGGGCAGTTGTTGCAGCACATTTGATGCGAAGTGCTGAAAGACGCTGCCTAAAAGGCGATCGAGGGTCGATCAGTCGAGAGTTAAGTACGAATTTCCAGAGTAAAAGTCGAGGTTCGAGGAAAAAAGTCGAGAATCAACACTAAAAAGTAAAAAGCCGACAGTAAAAATTCGAAAGTCAATCGTAAAAATGCAAGAGGAAAGCTATAGTTATAAAAAAAATATTTTTTAAACCAAAATATTGTCGATACGTGTATGCAAAAAACAAAATCGTACTGAAAAGTCAAGAAACGTATACAATCAAATCTTTTTATGTCTACTAGAAATACATGCATGCAGCAACCCCTCGCCTCGGTTAAACGAAATTAGTTAAGCGTAGGGATGTTAACATGATTGTTAGAAAATTTATGTTGGGTTGGGGGTATTGAAGGGTACATGGTATGTGAAAAATAGAAATTTGAGAAAAGTATGGAAATATTTTTCTGCGCGTGGAAACACTGTAGTCATAGCAACTCGCAACGGCCGTATATTTTTAACTAAGAATCAAAGTTTACCCTCACAATGGCAAAAATACGACAAGATTCTTACCTTTTTCTGGAAGCTAAGTTACTCATCTATAGCCAGTGTTGTGGTAAATTATTTTAATTATTAAATACCATGAAATATAACATCAGACGTCTCATACAACTTCCGAAGTTTTTTGTTACTCTTCGACTGGTTTTTGCACGGGAACGTTTTGATTTTTTTTTCTTTTTGTCACTATGAAAACGGAATTTATAAATGAAATTACAATGTCGCTTATCACATAACACATTCAGATTTATAATGAAATACATTTGAGAATATTAAAGTTGTGTTTACCACAAAATAATTACTTTTTAAAGCTCTGCCGGGTGAAATATTATCAAGTGTAAAATTTTCCGACTTCATTATAAACGGTGAATTCGGTGAAAAATTTGGTCTTGTTATTTGTTAAACCGTGAAAAGTCCTGACCTCATTCGAGTTTCCCTTAAATTTAGTAAAAATACATATATTCCGTATTTATGAAAATATAAATTTGTAAATTTCATCAAAATTTTGCTAAATGACAGTTATTCATTGACGTTTGAAAATACAAATTTTTGTCTCGACCAGTCAAGAGCTTAGTAGTTCACACTGACGCATGCGCATAATGTAGAAGACCGTCCATGGCGTGAGGTCCATTGCATAATGGCGGACGACTTTGATTTCGCATTTGCACATCGTGGGTGTAAATATCCGAGCGGAATTAGTACCCTCGCACGGTGCTCCGCACCGGCTCGGGGATTAAAAACAATTACTGAACTTCGCGGATAAATGTTTGTATGCTAATGTACTACAAAGGAATGTTTTGCGAACAGTTTATAGTTCATCTTCTGCCCAAACTTTGAGTAACGGTATTCATGCATGCAGTTTTTATATAAATGACGTCACGTAATTACGTTAACATTGAACGGGATAAATGAAGAACTGAATGTGCGTTCTCGCAAATTGTTTTCAACAATTTATCTCACTGAAATTACTAGCCAACCAAATTTTTAGCTGGCCAGTCCTTGCGTTGTGCTGCGATATTCTATATTTTTCTCCAAACGTACCGCGACAACTATAACATTTTTAGCAGTTTTTGGCATTAGAAAAAAATACTTAAGGTGTGGAAATATTCCAGAGTGTCATTTCCACAAATATTGTGCTGTCGATGCTACCAACACAGTCTGCTGTGCCTGTGCATGCACGTGGTCGTACTTGATATTTGACTGTGATCGCAGTTAAATTTGAGTCGCAATTATCATCTGCGATTGCTGTTGTTACTGTGGCCGTGTCTGTCGTTGTATCTGCAGACGAATCTGTGGTTGTCTTTGCAATTGTATTTCTGAATGATTGAAATTATAAGGGCAGGTGTGTCTGCGAAGAAATATGGCGTTGTTGTACATGGAATTGCATCTGCGGGCGAAACAGTGCTTGTACCTGCAGTTGTGTTTGTGCGAGTCTGGTATAGTAGATAACTGTTGTAACTGCTGTTATTGTACTTTTTCTATCTCTTTGTTGAATAATTATTCAGTCGCCATTTTGATCTTACAATTACCTGAATGCATAACATCCCCCCCTTCCAACGTCAACAAACGTAGCTACGTAAAATATGGAACTAAAGTTAAAGTAATTCATATATTAAGTGTTCAACTTAGCTGGTTTTCTGGTCTTCTCGCAAATGTAGTGTTTTCGGTGAGTCCGCGATTATGATTTCTGAACAGAGACTGCTTGTCTTTCACCCCAAGCGCTGCTGTTTTTTCTGGTGGATGAGGAGCTGGTGCTTCGCTTCCCGGGTTTGGGTTATCCAGGATTTCTTGGTGGCTCATATCGTCAATGGTAGCGTAACCATTCTTTGCTTCTTCCCCTTTTGATCTTTCCTGGTCTAATAATTTTATTAAGGCTACTCTGCTGCAACTAAGCCTTTGTTGTCCACAATATACGACTGATGCGATGAATGCTGCGCGACTACAGTTGCCTGGCTGCATAGTTTTGACCCTGGTTTTGGATTCCTATGTGTTCGCAAGGTTTCAGTGGAGGTTTTCCTTTAAGGCCCTGTCACACTGTTGCGTATAATAGGAACGTATGAGTCGCGTATAAAGATCGTTTCCTTCATTTTTATACGCACGAAAAAGTCTGTAAAAATAGGACATTTTGCATAAAATATTAAACGTATGAGTATCGTATAAGTAGCCTGTCGCTGGCGTATGCCAGCGTATGAATAGCTTACGAGAAGCGTTTGAAATGCGCGTGTCAAGCATACCAAAGGCGTTTCACAGACTTTAATCGTATATAAGCGGGAGTATTTTCACACGGCTCCATTCGAGAAAATGGCAAACCTACAGTGAAAAAAGAAGAAGACACCATGGCAAATAAGAAGACATCATCTACCTGCGGACGAAGAAAGGGAAAGAGGACTCCATCGTCAGCCGTTGCCAAAGCTGACGAACAATGTGTTTGGCACCTGCAGATGTAGTTGAACCACCTGATGATGATGCACTTATTCCTGAGACACCTTTGAATAATGCGCGACATGTTCCTGAGCTCTCAAAGTCCCCAACACAACCTTCCCAAGACTCCCGTAATTCATCGGCTTTATCATCTGAAACCATTGATGACTTCACTTCCTTCCCGGGCGGGCTGATAGCAAGGAAAAAAATAAGAAGAAGAGGGCGAAAAAAAACTTCTACAACCTCACCGCCACAGAAGAGGAGCTGATGCTGGAGTTTATCATGGACAATCCTGTGCTGTGGAATGTGAAGATGACAAATTATAGGCGAAAAGACAAGAAAGAGAATATCTGGGAAGAGCAAGCACATCAGATGAATAAGACTGTTGACATCCTCAAGGGCTGGTTCAGATCGCTGCGCGACACCAATACGCGCCTTGACAAAAAGAAAAGCGGGGATAGTGCTCCAAACCTGACTAAGAGTGAACAGTGGATCCTCTCAAAGTTTGCCTTCCTGAAGACTGTCACTCGCCACCGACCGGAGCCCATGCAGAGTGTAAGTATACAACCATATTACCTTAGCAACACGATAACCAAGTAATTTGAGACAATTTCCACATGATATTTTTGGTTTTTTTAGGTGAAGGAAACCATCTAGCTTTACAGAGGAGATCTCAATGCTGCCGAGAGCGCCTGCGCTGGTATGCAAGATGTCTTAGATGAAGTCACTCCAATACCATCATCTACCGCTGGAAGGTCCCACAAGCGACCTCAGGACACAGAGAGTGACGTCCTTGAGACTTTACAGAAGAAAGTTGCTGAGTCTGGCACTATCCTCAACGACATCTACAAAGCTAAACAACAGCCCATTACAGCACGAAGTGTCTTTGCAAATTATGTTAAAGAGAGCCTTTTGACTATGTCCAAGTCCAAGTACACGAAGGCAAGGTCCTCCATCAATAGGTTATTGTCTGAACTCATGGATGAGGACAGCGATGATGAATTTCCAAGTGCAATGGCGGCTCCATCTATCAAAGTGAACCAACAAGGGATCCCTTCTCAACCACCCCACGATTCGCACCCCACTACAAAGTCACCCGAACATTACTAGTCTTTCAGGATTTCGAGACATCATGGAATCTACTGATGATGTTGGATTTCAGGATGAGGTTCTCAACCTTCAACCACCAACGTGAAAGAAGTATTGACTATAGACCACGGCGGCTGTATGGCTTCATCATTGTCTCTCGGAGGGCAAAGGCATCGTTACCTACAAAGAAGTAGGGGACACTCTGATAGTCATTTGGTAAAGCATCGGGGATGGGGAATCCTATAGTTCCGTCTTCTGTTAATTCTTTGATTTCAGAGTTGTTGTAGATATGTGCGTCCGATGATGACCCTTTACCACCGAGGTCTGCCCAGATGAATTTATAATATGCGTCTACAAGGCCCATGAGTACAATAGAGTAGAATCCCTTTTAGTTGAAATATTGGCATCCACTTTTTGGTGGACATTTGCAGGCAATGTGCTTTCCATCTATAGCACCACATGTATGGGGGAAGTTCCACCTCTTGAGGAACTTATCAGATATGGCACGCCATCCCTCTGGCGTGGTAGGGCAGGTCATTACTTCGGACATGTATTCGTCGATAATGGCTTGGCAAACCTCTCTGACAATAAGTGACTGGGTGTTGTGGGGGACCCTCCATCCGTACTTCATGGCTGAATACGTGCTCCCAGAGGCAAGGTGTCGCAAAGTCAAAGAGAGCTTCAGCCCAGGCTCCAGGGGTCGCCTATACCAGCTATGTTTCTTGCTGATCCTGCAGGGACTCACTCTTGCTAGAAGCTCATCAAAAATCTCGGGGATCATCCGCATAAAGTTCTTGAAACATCGCGTATCCTCGCTTCGGAGTTCCACCAGAAGTTGGTCGTAAATGCCAAACTGCCTTCGCCTTCCGATCCATGATCTCATCCATACCTCACGTCTTTTTCTTTTTCTTTTTCTCCTTTTCCTTCTGTTATTTTCTATGTGACGAATCGTCAAAGCTATGAGATCAAACTGGTATTCAAGAACAGCTAACTCCATCCTTTATCCTCGAAGGTACAAGATGATATGAAGGCATCCAACATAAATATATAATATAGACAAAAAAATGACATGCTATAATATTTATAATTATACCCTTTCTCGTAACGTTTGCAATACGCTGAAGATACGACGACCAGGCGTTAACTATACGCTAATTGTACAGTAAATGCGTTACTTAATCGTCAGTCATACGCTAAGCCCTCTATGGACGTTAAACATACGTCACACAAAAGTTAGACCTTCGTTACTGATGCGCTATCAACACATTAGTTGTACGGCACACTTACTCATTTGCGTATGATTAGCGTACTCAACCTATTAATACAGTACATTTAGCAGCCTTCTGCCGTATTCCGCGTATGACTAGCTTATCTTTACCGTATAAACCATACGTCCAAACACGCACAAGATTTTCTTCCTCGGCGTATACCAGCGTATGTGACCGTGCTCGGAACGTGTATAACTTACGCACGACGTACCACCGGCATATTTCAGCGTATTCCGGCGTATGCGTGATATTTATCATACGCTGCCATACGCTAATGTGATACGCAACAGTGTGACAGAGCCTTTACATGGATCATTCGTCTCTTGATATTAATTGTGTTATATGCTTCGGGCTCTAACAAACTGGGTGCTATCAGGGGGTCGGTTCTCCCCATACGTAACTGGGAATTAAGGTGACAGTCCAATGCATGCTAATGGTCTTGCTCGATAAATAAACAAGGGTTTTTCCTTGTCACTGTTCTTTCTCCACAACGATTCAACGATCTTTACTGCCGTCTCAGGTTCTCCGTTGGCTTTTTGATGCTTTAGATGCTGAAGACCACAATTTTTCAATTTTGCACTTGCATAATTTGTACCACAGTCTGTTGTCAGCTTTTCTGGGATATCATATACGTAGTTTGTGTTATTTAATGTAAATAATATTATGTCAGATGCTTCGGCCCATGCCATGGATAGTCTTGAGTCTTGCTTGGCATCATTGGTTTTTTCTTTTGCGCTGCTGCATAGTCATGGCATGTAAGTAAATACAAATCGTGTATCTCACTCGCAGTCTTTTGTTGCAATTCCTGGTATTTGTCTTGTGTGACAGATATTCTCTCAAGCGTGTTGTCTTGAAGCGCCTTTTTTCAGGTGGAATAACATTCAAAATGGTTCTGCTGAGCGTATCTGCGATGATTTGCTTTATGCCAGGAATGTATTCAACTTTCAAGTCATCTACTTTCACTTTCAGCATCATGGTCTGAATGCCCAAGGATGTTGACAGCTAAGGCTTGCGGTCTCTAACGGCTTGTGGTCAGTCTGGACGACAGTTTCCTTTCTTTCTCAATATAGTTGATCAGCTTATCTCGGCTGTACGAAGCTTGCATAAACTATGGACTTGCCTTCGTGTACGAGGACAGCGCCGACTGCATTCTTCCAAGCGTCAAACACTATCTTGACATCTTTCTTGACATCATAGCAGGCCAGTATAGGTGCTTCGCAGCATAGGTCTTTGATTAGTTAAAAAGCATTTTCTTGCATGTGGTCTGTCCCAGCGGAAGACGTGCATGTGGTGTGGCAAAAACCTTGCTAGCTATTGTACTGATCCCAGAGAACGACGGACATCATCTTTGTTCTCGGATGCTGGCATGGTTTTCATCGCTTTAACTTTCATGGGATGCGATTTTAGTCCATGTGCTGATATGAGGTATCCTCCATACGACAATTCCCCTTTTCTAATCTTCACCTTGTCAAAGTTTAAACTTCAATTTCAAGTTGTAACTCCGAGGCCGATTAAGGACTTGTCGTAACACAACATCGTGATGTGCTATATCATGGGCAGCTACCAGAAAATTATCAAAGTTGGGTCAATCTTATTAGCGTATGTCCCTGGCATGGATCCTGTTGCGTTTTTACAAATCTGGATGTTGGATGAGACGCTGTTTAAAGTTGTGGTCAATTTCGTGTATTCGCGCTTCACAAAGTTTAAAGCTTTGGAGACTTTTCCAGACATGCCTTGTCAATAATGAAGAATTTCACCTTGATTTGGTTTTCCTTGTGTTTCACTTTTAGTGTGGCATATCATCTGGGCACGATTGATTTTTGGCTTTGTGAAAGAATTCTCTTATGTTTTTTCGTGATTCGTGCATTGGGAGCAACACTTTGTATTACCGGTCATGACACTAACCTGTGCACCAGTGTCCAATTGGCATTGCAATGTTCCATGGCTAATTTGGACAGCTTCTCATCATTTACCAACTCTTAGCCTGTCCTCTCCGCTGTCAACCTCATGGGGCCTCAGGGTTTTGAGGTGTAGTAAATGCAAACTTTTGGCTAGCTTTTTTTCATCATCAGACCTCCCAGTTTCTTCACTCCTCTGTCTATTCTTTCCACACTTGCGGCAGGTTTGGTTATTGGCCGGACATTTCTGATTTGTTTGTGACTAGTGTAACCACATCTTTGACAATTTGGTGCGGTTTGGCACTCTTTTTCAGTGGGTCTAGGTTATCTGGCCTCATTTGATGCCTTCGTCTGGGAATTTTTGTTGATACTTCATTCACTTTCACGTTTGGATCCTGTGATTACTTGCATTCCATGACTTCAAATAATCTCCGTATATATGATTGTTTTTTCTAATGCTAAGTTTCCAAACATCGTTGCCTTTTACCCTTTCATGTTACATTCATTTTGTGTGTTCGACTACTATTTTTTACTTTTGACTTTTTAGTTTTCATTCTCGGCACCCACACGTATTATCTGATACTTAAAGAATAGACAGCATGCTCTTTATTTAATAATTTTTTTCCCCTTAAGTACAGTTTAAACGAACCGAGGCCTTAAATACCATTATCAGTCTCCGCCTTAAACAATCGTACCTTAGTCACCTTCCTCGTAAACTCTGCAAGCATATCCTTCAGAATTCAAGTTTGGTTTCTATAGCATTTCAACAGAAGGAAATTTGATATAATGAATTTTCAGTCGAGCAATGGCCTCAGATACGCGCGAAACGACTTGCAGATTGTTGTGATAGGTCCGCACATGCTTCCTGAAACGTGCAGTTGCGTAATAACGTAAAGTCAATAAAAGCTTAATTTTTGCCGGAATTGGATTCCCTCGTTCGTTATGAACAGAAATATCCGCCTCTATAATGTCAAACATCCCCCGAAAACCATGCCTAGTTATAATCTAAATCTGCTTCTAAATTGTTCTTCATCATAAATTTCATAGTTGAAATAGTAATTTCTATTCTCCTTTCTGTTCTTGCGTTGCAAATTGTCCAATTGTTGTAATCTTTCAAGCTATAGATTCGCCATGTTGTTTATCACAACTTTTTGCGAGTGTGCATATTTCAAGAAAGGTATGACCTACAGTCAAACTCCACTCAAACTCGACCTCTATTTCGAGAGTGAGTGCGTTTGTGAATGGTCCGAGGGCAAGTGTAACTTTCCACTTATTGAGAGTGAAAGAACCTCAGTGAGCGCAGAGTTGCACTTTCCAGTAATGAGCAGTCTACTCACTGAGTGTGAGCGTGAGTAAGCTTTTAGAATACAGGCGTTAGTGTAAATGGAATAACATGTGAAACGTGAAATGTGTAGCTTTAACGTGAAATGTGTAGCTTTATTTATAGTTATAATAGTGAAAATTAGCAAACACAGCATGCATGCGTCGCCTGTAATCTTCTTAAAAATGGCGTGAAATGACGTGAGCTAACCGCATGGGGGTATCATTAAATGCGAACAAAATCAATTTCATTGGAAGAGCACCAACAAAGATGGCCAATATCTGATTGGCTCAATTAAAAAGATCTATTCAGTTTCTAAAGTGAAAGAGTCTATTTTGAAAGTGAAGCGTATTAATTTTTTCCAAAAAACTAACCCTACCCCATGTACCTTCCACCTTCCCCTATTTTTGAGATCACTATTAATATATAATAATTTCTCAGGTAAACACAAATGGAGTGATTTCATTTCTTGTCGAAGTGTCACAGTTTAATCCTGACCCATTCCCTCTTGGAGATAATCGACGTTTAATCGCACCATTCTGGGCTGATATCGACACAAGAATTGGCGGCGTTGTTTATTACAGAGAAACTCAAGAACTTGCTATGCGAACAAGTGTCTCTAACGAAATTAGAAGGTATTTTGTTCGACAAAGAAGCTTCACAGCAAAGTGGACGATGATTGTCACTTGGCTCGATGTAGCTCGGTATCGTGGACGTTCCAATTTGCGGGTAAAAGAAAGACAGAGCAGTCTGTGCTGTACAAAAACTTTAATTGAATATATATATATATATATATATATATATATATACATAAAGCGTTATCTTTTGATATAGAATACATTCCAGACGATATTAGCAACGGATGGTGTAAACTCATTTGCAATATTTTACTATAACAAAATTGAATGGACGTTTGGTCTTCATAGCAGTTCTCAAGGAGTCCCTGCGCAGGTTTGTGGTTAATGTGTATTGAGTATACTCATAACATTAGATTATCTCATCTTCATAAGTAGGCCATAGAGTCCAGTGGCGTAGCCAGCATCGATAATTGGGGGGGGGAAAGATATTCATATATTCATGATAACAGACTGTAAAGACAATTGATTTGAAAAGAGATTAAACCTGCGTATCACGAATATATGAATATTGCCCCCCCCAATTATCGTTCTGCCTACGCCACTGATAGAGTCCTATGGATCCGAATAGCGCTAACCGGCATTCATGCAGCCCGCGGCCCCATGTTTCTGATGTTCAACAACTCTATCCTTGTGAATGCAGAGGAAGGGAAACAATTTGTTTTTGGTAAACTTGTATTGCAACTTCTTTTGAAATCCTATATATATATATATATATATATATATATATATATATATATATATATATATATATATATATATATATATATATATATATATTTAACATACATATTTAACCGATCACTCGATTCTGGGATGTATATTGATGACTGGAAATGCGCGCGAGTAATTCCTATTTACAAATCTGACGACAAGCGAAAATGTGAAAATTATAGACCTATCTCCATACTCCCCATTGTAAGTAAAATTTTTGAGAAAGAGGTTTTTCGCCAGCTGTATGATTATCTTTCTGAGAGCAGTCTACTATCTAAATTTCAATCAGGGTTCAGACCTAAGCATTCGATCATCTCTGCTTTGATACAACTGTGCGATAACCTACTTAAAAACATGGACGACGGAAGATTGAATTGCGTAGTCTTTCTCGATATCAGAAAAGCATTTGACTCCGTAAATCATGAATTCTGATCAATAAAATGCATAATTTATTTGGAATAACAGGAACCCAATTGAAATGGTTTGAATCATATTTGAATAACAGAGTTCAACAATGTCTGATTAATGGAAAACTATCAAATCCAAAAACGATAATATGTGGAGTCCCTCAGGGGTCCATACTTGGTCCTTTATTGTTTATATTGTATATAAATGATATGCCTGATTCACTGATTCATACAATCCCCTCACTCTATGCTAATGATACGGTAATCTGTGCATCTTCTAATGACTGCATTGACCTTATTAACAAAGTAAACATTGATCTTGAAAATTTATCAAATTGGATGCAACAAAACAAGCTTGTAACGCATCCTACCAAATCTAAACATATGTTTATTGGATCTTCCTATAACCTTCAAAATAAAGTAATTTGTAAACCCATTGTAATTAATAATAAGTCAATTCCAAGAACGGATAAATATTCGTGCCTTGGTGTGAACCTTGACGAAAGGTTATCGTGGGAAACACACATTGAATCTATCTGCTCTAAAGTTAGTGCTGGTATTGGTGCAATAAGACGAGTTAAACCTTTTGTACCACTGCCGACGTTAGTATAGGTAATAGTATGGTTTCGAGTGCAATTTGGAAAAAACATGCACGAGTGAGTTTTTCAAAGACTCAAAATAGCACGAGTCCGAAGGACGAGTGCTATTTTGGGTCTTTGAAAAACTCACGAGTGTATGCTTTTTTCCAAATTGCACGAGAAACCATACTATTACTTGTTAATAATATACATGAAAATGTTCGAGACAAACACACGAGTATTTCTTGTATTTCTTGTCCCTATGTACATTTTGTTGATCGATTTTTCCTTTATATTGAATATTTCCTTTAGCGACGTTATATTTCTTAAATATTTTGTTGTGAAACCATTGTTTTAACGTTAAAAAGTCGCGAAAATCCAAATTTCCGTTTTTGATTTCCGTCGCCATCTTGGTTGTTTTGTTTGGGGCAAGCATTATATTTTTCCCGCCAAAACGTAGCTCAAATTTGATTGGCTGATATAGTTATGACAGCCAATCAGATTGGTCTGTTACAAATTTTTGCACTGTTGTTACAGATTTTTGCACTGTTGTTACAGATTTTTGCACTGCTGTTCGGGATTAATTGCACTGAAATCGACCAATCACAGTCGAGAAACATTTTCATGTATATTATTAAAATTGTTATATAATGCTGTTGTACAGCCTTATTTTGATTACTGCAGCCCATTATGGGACAATTGCGGCATTGGTCTTAAAGATAAACTGCAAAGATTTCAGAATAGAGCGGCAAGAGTAATCACTGGGGCCACTTACGATATTTGATCAGTTGATCTACTTAAAGGTTTAAATTGGAAACCTCTTGAATCTAGGCGAAACTACCTAAAATCCATCTTTATTTACAAAGTTCTTAATGGCCACACCGCTCCCAATCTTAAAGAAGTCTTTTGTCCTAATAGTGATAGAGACATTTCATACAATCTCAGGAATAGAGAAACTGATTTAGCACCACCTATGCCAAAAAAAGAATTTGGCAAGAGGTGCTTTAGTTATAATGGTGCCCTGCTTTGGAATAATCTTCCACCTCAGGCTAAAATTGCGGAATCTGTGATTTCTTTTAAATCTATATTACAAAGAATGAGTTGAAACTGACTTGTCTGTGTTTCATACCTATACTCTTGTATTTTGTTTGTACTGTATCTGTTTCTGTTTCATGTCCTTAATTTCCTTGTCCTACGTCCATGTAATTTTGTAGCTTCATTTTTTTTAACATATCAGGCTAGCGTGACGAAATAAAGTCTATGTATGTATGTATATATATATATATATATATATATATATATATATATATATATATATATATATATATATATATATATAAATCAGTATGAAGATAACAAGTATCGAGTTCGAAATCATGTAGGTATAGAGTGCTCAATACCGTATGGTAGAGCGGTTAATAACAAGAATGACAAACTGGTTTATTCCATTAAAACTTTATTACTACAAATTTGTTTCGTATGGCAAGCAAAGCTTACCACACTCGTCAGGTAACAACTGATCGCGTTTATGAGCGCTATGAAATATTATATGCTTAATTCAGGCCTGTTGTGATAGTTCGTTGTGCGGTCGGTAACGTATCGGATTGCTGTCATTTGCTATACAATAAGTGTTTTTTTCTGTGTCTACAGTTTGATACTAGTTCGTTCTTTCTGTTAAGTGTACAAAGCTCCGGATAACAAATAATTATAAATTTCTCATACAAGCATAAATTACATCGCTTAGTTATACTAGAATACGGTTTACATCGTTTTAAAATTTTCCATTGGATTGAGTGTTGTACATCAGAGTCTTTTAGCGACCATACATATTTACTAAGTTCGGTAGCTTTACGAAGCTTCGGGTTGACAAAAGAGCTTTTGTGGTTTGCAAGACGCTTTTTGAATTTGTTTTCAGTAAGGCCAACGTATGTTTCTTTGTTTTGATTGTCTTCGCGGGTAACAGTGGCTTGGTAAATCACGCTTTCAACTTGGCATTTTTGCTCGAGAGGGCAATTAGCAGTTTGGCGGCAGTTGCAGTTGTTCACTGTGCTTGCTTCATTTAGGCTGGATTGCTTGCTAAGTATGGCTTTATTATGGGACGTGATTATGGCGTTGATGTTGGGCATGCAGCTGTAGCTTAGTTTGATGGTGTTTCTGTTGAAGATCTTGTGTAGCGGGTGGCTGCGCGGGAAGCACTCGTCTATAATTCTTAAAAACTTGTGGCCGATATTGGTGGCGACGTTGCAGCTATACGGAGGGTTGAACCAGATGATTTTTCTGGTTCTCTTCCGTTTTTCCTTATTTGCTGGTCTTGTGTTGAATGTGAGTATGTGGTCATATCCGCTCTTTGCTAGCGCTTCTTGGTACGGTAGCTTAGCGGAGTCGAACGCCTTCTCATCGGAGGAAATGGCCGATAATCTTCGGTTAATGGATTCGGGAAGAGTTCTAAGGATTGATGGGGGGTGGTTACTGCATCGGTTAATATACTGGGGGACGTTGCCTGGTTTCATGAACGGTTTGTGAGTTCCTGTTCGTAAATCAAAAGTGATATCTAAGAAATCAATGATCTTTTTGTTGGCTTCAATAGTCAACTTCAGGTTGTGGTCGTTGAATATCAACAAGCAAGCAATAATTCAAAACCACTAAAAGAACTTCATTGCATTCTTTTAAACCCATAAATTTCACTTTGGTAACATGTCATAATTTTGTTCCTTCTCCCCTCTAAAGAATGGCTTTCAAGCATTCTGATTGGCTCCCTCATCAGTTACTATGAGGCAATAGTCGCTGCTCAGACATCTCTCAGCAACAACTAAATAAATGACTTTTAAAATTAATTTTGCTGAAAATTCTTAAGAATTTCTCTGCCATATTCGTGTAAAAAAAAGGTAATAACAAAAATATGGTGTCAAAATATTTAAAATTACCTGAATTTATAGCAATATAATATTATTTTTATTTAACGATTTATTTGGCAATTCAAGATCGCAAGGCCGCAGCAAAAATAGTTAGGAGCGACATCAATTGACAATTAAGAATAATACCAATTCAATCGCCTTGTGCTAAACTATTTCTTTTGATGCACGATTTATTATAAATTGCAACACATTTAGAACCATTTTCAAGTGATTTGGCCATGTTTTCTGTTACGTGGTCGTTGATCTGAAAGTTTTAATACTAGCCGTTTAATTTTTAGGTCTTGTGGAAAATGTATTTCGCGTGACTCGAAAAACGGAAGTCAATCACTTTGCAATTTATATATTACCGATAAATAAAACTTTCCAAAACTTTTCAAAATAATTAGTCGCTACAGTCTCGGTGATTATACAACCCTATATAGGAAAATTCGCCTTCGGCTCAGTGAATATTTATCTTTTATAGACCTGGAGTGAGGGGAATTCGGCGAAATATTCTCCTGTAAGTGATGATATCATTATGGAGGAAAATATTTGTCCAAATTCCCCGACCGGAGGGTCAATAAATGATATATTATACCGAAACTGAATATTGTGAATCTTAGAATAGCCAAACATATAGAACCAAGGTTCAGAAAAGTTTATTTATCAATCTGGCAGTAAAAGAACTAGGGGTAAAAAACGTTAACGTATGACGTACTTTAACATTGGTCAACTTTTTTGTGCATGCTTTCTGTATCTCTTATTTTCTCACCAGAATCGTTAATTTCTTGATTTCAAACAAACTGACAACTACACACTGAGGTACAACACCATTCCCGCCATTTTGTGTTCATACATGGAGGCGGCTTGCGTGACAGCCACGCGTTTTCCCGCGAATTGTTATATACTGCTGAATATGAGTGATATATTCACCGGTGAGTATAAAAAAATGTGCGGTTGCAGCGAATGCAGATTACACGTAAGCGCGATATCGGGAAAACTTTCATGATCACGAGGCAGATATCTATCTTTCTCAATTTAAATTTGTGCTATAAATCGGGCTTGTAATCAACTCGCTTACGGTGACTAATTGTTAAATATTCAACGGCCTTGCTATACCAATTGTTCATCACTGGGTAAAAGGTGCTGTCGGACAGCCGAAAAACTCTCTTACCGTAAAATCTTTCATTTTTTAATTCAATATATTTAATCCTGGCCGCGCATTATCTTTTTTCAATCTTATATATATGTTTGTTCAAATATTTAACGATGCCGCCTATTTAGATTGTGAAGATTTGTCGCCAATTGAAATTTTTTTTTTCAATTTCTTAAATGAAAAAAAAAATTCTCTTAATCGGTAACATGCATACATACATTTCTTAACTCCACATTGTGATACCACCATTGCAGACGTGTACTACTCTAAAAATCCGACCGTTTAATTAACTTGTGTGATTGTATGGATTATATAATTAACTCATTCCCGTCGGATCAGATGGCAAGCGGCTGGCTCGCGATTTCTGCGCGAATACTTGAGCGATCTTAACAAAAATTCAACCACTTTAAAGAAGAAATTGTCCTCAGTAGATACATGTTTTTTTTAGATCGATATGTTGCCAATTCGCTATGATATTCACTTTAAAATCATGCGATTCATTCATTATTCAATATTACGCATCAAAGTCACTTAATCTGTAAAATATTGCCCAAAAGCAAACGAAAATGGTTGCAAATGTTAACATTTCTAGGATTATTTGGATATACCCAAACCCATCATGTGCATGGTAGCACATGGGGCATGCAAAAACTTTCCAGTATGTGGTGGAAGTATGGGTCAGTTTCTATCTCATAAGAACGATGGTATAAAAAAGTATGCAGGTAACTTTTCAGTGTAATTACTTTAATGCACATTTTTCTATTCAAGGCTGGATTTAATGCTGGGGACGGTGTTCGATATTTTAATATTCCAAACTCTCGTACTTCTGAGATCATCAACATTATATCGACATCAAACTATAAAAGTCCTGGGATGTGGATCTTTCAGGTTGACGGAGAGACGGTTAAGAATACCGGCTGTGCATCAGGACGCGGTATTGTATATGCTAGACCATGTTTATAACGTATAGATATTATTATTATTATTAATATTAATGTGTTTGGCAAATTAGCATAACAATCTTCAGATGCGCTATAAAATCATATCTACCTAAATAATAAGACTGATCGATATATAAATTACAGGATTGAAATTGAAGTAATTACGGCTACAATATTAGTTCTAAATGTAGTTAAGAAGGAAACAATAAGAAAGTCAGGTAATGCCATAAGCTAAGCAAAATAAATGAGTTTTTAATTTTTTTCTAAAATTACGAATTGTATCTAAATTTCTGAGTTCTTTTGGAAGACGATTGCATAAATTTGGTGCTGCAAATTTGAAGGCTCTATCTCCAATTGAGTTAAATTATTATTTGAATATAGAATATTCAAATAATTACCGTATAATTTATATAGCATGTATGAGTATAAATGAAGCAATTCTTATATCTATTACGTACATGGATTGGTAAAATAACGATAAGAATAATTTTAACTCTGGTAAGTAATTCCGTTACCAAAACGTTTCGAAACGAGTATTCAATTGACAATAACGAAAAGATGGCAGCATGTATATTTTACCTCAGTGCATTGCGAGCTTCGTAAAATCGCTCATAAAATAAAATATAAAAACAACAACAGTCTTTAGCACAAGCTCGACACGTGAAGGTGAAGGACTAGGGCGAGGACGATTTTTTCCCTGTAAACCTTATAGTAAATGTTGATGGACATTATTTACGGAAAAGTGGGAATAATTATACATGCGACACTCGACATGCCAAGAATTTCTTGCAATATGTAATTTAAAAGAAGCTGGGCTACTCTTTCCTAAAGAATTCAAATAAATTAAAGATAAATTAGCTTCACCCCTTTTTTAGCATTACTCACTCACTTAATTCTTACATACAAAATAAACAAAACGATCATCCATTTTTTTTCAAAAAACGCTTATATATAGGTAGCTACTGCGTAATAATGCGATGTTAGTGCAGTTATGTATTCAATTCCGTATCTAGCGTGACGATTCAGCCCTGTTATTGAATTTAAGTCATTATAATTAATTTCATTGAAACTGATTCTTCTCACAGTCCACGAACACCAAAATATTACTAAACTAACACGCTGGCTAAGGCACTGGCGTTAGTTGTCGACGCCGAGACAATTAGCATGCAAAAATAACATTGATTAAATTTAATGAGTAATCAAATGCTCGAGAAGTTGATGTAGCTTTCCAAATTTAAAGTTTCTTCATTGTAAACGATATCATATTAGTGTAATTATAATAACTTGTAGGTACACCACGTAAGTATTAAATACTGCAAAGCTTTCGGTCCGTTAACCCGGACCTTCATCAGTGCAATTACTTGAATACACGTTTGCGCGTCACTTAAATATCATGTTAGTCGTGATTAGTTTGCTCGCGCTATTAATTAAACGGTTTCATTTAATTAAGTTCTAATTAATGCGCGCGCCCTAGACAAGTACTTACGTGGTGTACCTACAAGTTATTATAATTACTAAAGTCGCCATGCAATCATACAAGAAAATTATTACATATTAGTGTAGTTAGACTTTCTCTGAGATTGATATATCATTTATAGATCTGGTACTTTCTCCAAGGTCAGGAATTGAATTAGGGGGAACTGTGGTGTACATAGGAGGGCCGTGTTACAATTCATCTAATGACGTTGTGTGTCGCTTTAACAAAAATATCGAGTCAGCTGCAGAGCTTATCAGTCCAGAACAAGCATATTGCGTTACACCTCCGTTGAATGTTACTGGACTTATGCCGCTTGAATTATCTTTGGACGGTGGTATCACATACAATTATACTGGCACTTTCAGATCAAGTAATGCTACGGTCTAGCTTGTAACCTTGTGCATGTATAGCATATTGAATAAATTCACAACGAAACCTTTCGCCATACATGGTATCTTCCTTCTTTATATCTGTAAAATTCCACTTCCTCGATCTACGGGAAAAAGCAGGTGTAAAGAAGGTGTAAAATATTCTTTACCACCTATCATGATCAATATTATATTTTACACTATCTTCATTGATTAAATGCGCATTTTACTAATGTACACGTCAAAGTTTGGAGGCAGCATTAACTACGTTGTTCTTCTATCTAGTTCCGATTGGACGAAATCCTCCAGATATCGAAGGGCTTGAAATGAAGCAATGGGTAAACTCGACAAAAACGGTTTTGACATGGGATCAAACTGCCATCAACGCGACTCACATTGATATTGAAATATCGCAATTTGATACTTTTGACTTCCGTCTTCACCAAGGAAGCTTAACGACGTTTAAGAAAGTTCCAAACTCTGGAAGTTACGCCTTAGATTTTGGCAAGGATAGCATTTCCATGAATGGAGAGTAAGTTTTTTTTTACATCGAATGCAACATCACAAACAGGTTTTTCTACTTGTGCACCCACGCCCCCGGCTGCAGCGAATAGCCTGGTAAGTGCTGGTCACGTGACATGGTGCAAATCACGTGACATGACACGAGATCACGTCAGGCTAATCACGTGGCAAAATTCATATGCCGCTTTTACTATTTTTGACACTTGGTTCAGTCCAGGTGGTTTTGTATACTGCCTTAACACATATGATTCTACTGAAAAATAGAGGTCCTATCAATAAACTTATTGCAGTGATAATTCGGCCCCGCGTATAAAACATCAAAGACAAATTCTCTCTAGTAATGCATGTAATCTAATTGGTGTTCCCCTTGGTATTAAAGAAGCCAAAAACATTCTAATGACAGATCTCTTCAGATGTATTACGCTGGTAAATGCAAGATCTATAAGATTAATTAATTGCAAATACTTGTTGAAATGCACAATATTGACATAGTGTGTATCACAGAAACGTGGTTAAGAGATAAAATACCGGACGAAGCCATTGATTGTCTCGGTATGAACCTATGTAGACTTGATAGAACGAATGCGCGTGGTGGGGGAGTCGCGGTTTTTATTAACAATACAATTCCCTTCAAGGTTCGTAACGATTTAATGAATAAGTCACTCGAATGCATTTATTTTGGGTAACCATTCGTCCAACATGGCTCCCTAGAGAGATATCTAGACTTTGTATCTGTTGCATTTATTTACCACCAAGCCAATCAGATATGGAAACGTTTTATGAATATTTTTACCATTGTTACGATAAACTTTGCTTAGAAAATCAGTGTTTGGCGTTCATTATTGCTGGAGATTTTAATCCAACGAGTAACGGTTTTCATGATCGATGTCTCAAAGTCCATTGCAATTTTAAACAAGTTGTCAAGAACACTACTAAAGGAAATAATATTCTTGATTTGATTTTTACTAATATGGAGATTTTTATCACCATATCTGTTATCCATATCTGGCACCGTTATCTAAATCTGATCATAATGTGGTGCTATGGAAGCCTAAAGACTCCCGGTATAATACGAAGGGAAATGTATTTAAAGTGAAACAAAGAGATATGAGGGAGATAAACACGAATGCTCTCGAAACTGCCTTGGTGAACTTTGGTTTGTGTCAAATTTTGTGTGAGGGAACCATTGACCAAAAAGTAAAAGGAACAAAGCATACAATAGCGGGAATGCTAAACTATTCAAATTTTTTAGGGCCCAAGTTGCTAAGGAGATTAGAATAGCTAAATCCACCTTCTATCACAAAATTAGACCTTAAAGAACGGCTTGCTCAAAATCTTTGTGGAAACATATAAAACGTCTAACAGGAAAGAAAAAGGCCAGTGTAAGTTTGGTCGACCCGGAAACAAATCTTCAATTAAATGGAAAAAAATCAGCCACATTAATAAACGATTTCTTTGCAAATCTAGCCAGTGGCGTAGCCAGCCGACGATTTAGTCATGCAATGCGAATTTTATGTTATTATAATTATTCATTTCTTTAGAAATTCACTGTTTTCACAGCCAATGAACACCAAAATATTAACATAGCATAACTAAATTGTCGGGCTGGCTACGCCACTGAATCTAACTAAAGAATACCCCATGATTGATGATGAATGGTTAAACCTAGAGTGTCCAGATAGCTTACCAAACGTCGATGTATATGTTGTCCAAAAACAGCTTTTGAAAATCAACGCTAATTAAGCGCCTGGGCCAAATGATCCAGTTCTAAAGGTCTTGAAGGAGTTTGCACATCTATTGGCAATTCCACTGACAATGATATTCAATGAATCGTTTAGAGGAACTTATTTTCCCAAATTATGGAAGCAATATAAACTAGTAGGTATTCCTAAAAGCATACTTCAATTGTGCTTCTGTGGAAAATCTTAGACCGATTGCCCTTACTAGAGTTCTTTCGAAAATACAAGAACCTTTATCATTAAATGGATGAACGCTGATATTCAGGACAAAATTTCACAGTCTCAATTTGGGTGTATTTGAAAGTCGTCAACATCTTTAGCTATATTATTCTTACTTCACAAATGGTACGAGGCGATGGACTCCCCGAATAGAGTAATTAGAATCATATTCCTCGACTTTAAGAAAGCATTCGACCTCATAACGTTCTACTTACAAACATGAAGTCAATGGGTGTTAGAAAGGCGTTGGTCAAATAGCTCGCAACATATCTAGATAAAAGAATTTGATGGTAATATCTCGGGATTGCGAGTCGTTAGAGGTGGAGTCCCTCAGGACCAACTAGGACCAACTGCTTTTATCATAAAGATTAATTAACAATCTACCTGGTTTTATTAGAGAGGAAGTGAATCGAATTATGGCCACCAGTAGCGAGGCCTGCACTATTGTTGATCATGATACGGTAATGTTCATGGATGACTCTACCCTATATGAAGTACGTTCTCGACGTTACTGACCATATTTCTGGTATGCCAGTTGGAAGCTCTTTGGAAAAAACTAACAGCGTTGTAAAGTTCACGAAAGATGAGCATAAGACATTAAATCTAAAGAAGTGTGAGAAGATGATTATTGATTTTCGAAATAATAAATCTGTTATCCCTCCTTTGGAATTAAATGGTCATGCGCTTAAAAGAGTTACGTCATACAAACTATTGGGCTTGTGGATAGACGACGACCTACAGTGGAAATTAAACGTTACATATACATGGTAAAAAAGCAGCCAAACGTTTGTTCTTCCTAAAAGTACTGAAGAGCTATCATGCTTCGATTAAAGATCTAAAACTGTTTTATACGTATATATATATATATATATATATATATATATATAGATATATATATATATATATAATATATATATATATATATATATATATATATATATATATATATATATATATATAGATAAATCTTATTAAATCTCTACGTAATCCTGATCATAAACTGCATGGTTTGCTGCCACCTAAAATTTGCGAAGTAAGGACTAAAGAAACAAGATTAAGTGGTGAGAGGTTTTATCTTCATCTTCTAAATTTGTGGGTTGAAGAGCGAATTTAAAGGCCAAATAACAAATAAAATACCTGAAAAAACATACCCCGAAAATTAACATGTTGTAAACTCAAGATATGAGCTACAGGCAACAAGATAATAATTTGTGATATTTCGACTTTATTTCGAACTAATTAATTATTACAAGTTATTGTCAAAGCAGAATAAACTATATTTACAAGCTTGCTATCGTATTATATATCGTATCAAGGAGACATGAGTAGATGACATCATAGCGTGGAACTATACTATTAACAGCTCATGTTAATGATTCATGTAAAGATCGCGAGTTCTTTTGATGCTTTTAGACCATTATTTACCTTCTGCTATTCTTTGAAGCTTTATAGATTACATAAAGAAGGCCAGTGCTAAATAACGGTCTAACTCGCGCACTTTACATAAACCATAAGCATGAGTTGTTAATACAGTATATTGTCACGCTATGACGTACGTCGTCATCTCTTTTGCTCTCTTTGTGTATACTATGATAGCAAGCTAGTAAATATAGTTTATTCTGGTTTGACAATAACTTTGAAATAATTATAAAGTGGAAATATCAGCTTAAAATTATTGTCTTGCTGCCTATAGCTCCTATCTTGATTTTACCACATGTTATTTTTCGGATGATGTTTTTTCTTGTGTTATATCAAATTTCCTGCCGGAAATGGTTTTTGGTTAAATAACAATAACGACACAGGTTTTTTTCACATTTCACTGATGGGACGTTGAACAAAGATTCCTGGTAATGATTCCTTGCAGTAAAACAGCAACGGTAGAAACTGATATTAGCAATTTCTCATAACCTGTTAGAGAACCGCCAGCACATCCGAGCCAAAAAAATGTTCTAAACAAATAGCTTGCTTTGGTTAGTATTAGCATATAAAATATTTTTCCGCTATTTCATCGAAAAGGCAGTTATGCGCTCGATCTTCACTCGTTAGAAACACTTTTTTAAACTGAAACTGACGTATGATGCGCTACACTTGTGTTCCACCCATCCCGCATGTAGCTTCATTGGGACAGAAATTCAATGTCAACGAGTTCCCAACAAATCTACAGGGGTAGACGCGGTGCGTAGAATGAAACGAACTCGACGTAGGGATTTTGATAATTTATTAACAGGATATATACAGGTTTGGGTCGAATAAGTCGATTGAGAATATATTGCATCGTTTCGAACTAAAATATGATAAGCAGACAAACTATAGTAACCTATCACATGAAATTAATACGAGTATACTTGATAATTGACATAAATGAGATATACTTATTAAACTAAGAATTAGCATGCAATATAACAAATAAACCGATTTTAGCAGCGCTTATCGAAACACTTAGCGCGACAATTGCTAACTGAAACAACGTATTATCTGTTTACTTATTTTGGTTTGCAGACGCACCAACTTTAACTATCATGCGCGTAGATATAGCTTTGATTGAGGTAGAATAAAGATAGAATTTTTTGTCTCGCAATGCGAATAGAATTGTAGCATAAACCTTTGCTTTCTTGCAAGCGTCCACATTCGAGATTCAGCGTATAATGAATAACCTCAGCTATAGGTAGGCTGTTTTTGTGTGGAATGAACGGGATTTCAAAACATAGAAACGCGGTGTGTTTTTGTGACGGACAAAGCGTGGCTATAGGCAAGGCAAGGCCGCAATGCGCATTTGCTAACCAAATTTACGCATTTGATGTAAATCTTTGCGCTGTAACGGAAAATAACAACTTGTTTTTGCCAGAAAGTCTTTTACAAAATAACAACTTGAACGACCTTCCGTTTCGAAACCAACACCACACACGGGGGAAACTCCCGGAAAAGAATCACATGACCATCATGGTAGAAAAGCCTGCCCTGCGAAGTTACACCAGTAACTCCACAATCAAGTCCTGTCATTGAATGAAGTCGATTTGAATATATAATTTGCTGATTAAGACGAGGAGCCGCGCGAGCCTAACACGCCTTTAAAAAAACTCGGGAGAGTGTCCAGGAGTGAGAAATTCCGTAAAAATCATATTTTTTTGAAAAAAATTGCCATAAATGTACCTTTTTCATTGGACCACATCACAACAAATTTACCATTTCTGGATAGACGAAAGTAATCCTCATCATTTTGAACTGTTGGCTTTCATGGCGGTCATCAGTGTTGGCTTCAAAGATGGCGCCCAATTGCAAGTTGTCGTCTCCAGTCTTTTTAGAGGACACTGGGTTACACTGAAAGTTATTTGCATACGTTTTGATGTATCACATCTATTTTTATAATCCATGCTTGAATCAAAACATATTAATGCGCAATACAATGTTTTTATAACTGTTTGTGCCATAATACAATATAAATTTTATATACCGGTTGTCCCAGAAAAAAAAGTACTCCGGTTTGATTCATAAAAGCTTTTAAACTAGCTAGTCTATTAAACTGAAATAACTTTCACTAGATAGAAGGAAGACTAACTTAGATTTTGATATATTACCGTAGCATTTTAATTAAAAATTTAAGGAGATATCAATGTTCAAAATTGGTAGCATATTTCTGGATGTGTTTAAATTATGCAAAAAACGCCGTATCAAATATTAATCAAGCTTTTCTCAACCAAACATGCACTATTAGCAGTAAATAAATGATACTTGACAAATTGTTTATTATCAAACGAAGTATTATTATTTAATGAAGAAAATAATACAGCCTTTTTGCAATTACACATATAACAATATCAGCGCTACATGCAGTTTTCGTTACGTTTTGTTCGAAAAATGTTGGATGTCCCTGGGGAATTGTATGTTGTGCCTTATGGAACTATAGTTTGAATGTGTTTTATTTTGAGTTAATCCTGAACATCCCAAGATTAAGCAAAGATCAAAGAGTATGGATGTGTTTTGAGCATGCAAGGTCTCAGAATGCGGCAGAAGTTAGAATATTCCTGCTCCAACGAAACGAACAATCAGCACAACATATCGGAAGTTTCTGCGAGAAGCGACATGCCACAATTTAAATAAAGGTCGAAGTGGTCGACAAAGAAGCTCAAGGACGCCAGAGAATATCGAACTTGTACGCCAGTCTTTATCGCAACATGGAAAAAGATCTTCACGACGAAACGGGCTAGGGTTAAGTCGAAGTTCATTTCAACGAATTGTTAAATTAGACATTAAATTCCACCCATACGTTATGATTAAACGGCAGAAGTTAAGGGAAGGTGATCCTTTACAACGAATGGCATTTTGTAACCGACTCGTCGATACAGTTGAACAGAACCCGCAATTTCTTGATGAGTTGATTTTATCTGACGAAGCAGTCTTTAGTTTAAACTCAGAAGTAAATACGATAAATATTATGAAGTATGCACCCAATGGAAACGGACATCCCGGAAACCATTACGTTGAATTTGCTCAAGGTGCCGATCAGGTGATGGTATGGGTTGGTCTTACTCGAGTAGGCATTGTTCTTGGTCCACATTTTTCAGAGAGAAACCTCGATACAAGAGAATATTTACGTATTATACGTTACCATGTTATACAGAGGGACTTACACGTTCATAACACTGATAAGAATAACATGTGGTGGCAAAAAGATGGAGCTCCTGCCCATACCAGTAATGCAATGCGACTGATGAGCAAACGTGGGGATTGGCCATGGCCCCCTCGCTCTCCAGACATGGCAATATGCGAGTTTTTTCTTTGGGGATACCTTAAGCAGCAAATTTGGAATGTACCACACGATCAACAACTGCAGAATTTAGAAGAGCTTCGCAACTCAATCGTAACAGCATGCCGTAAACTAGAACAACGAATGATCCATGACTTCTTCGACGCAATGGTCTCACGGGCTAGGCAGTGCATTCGTGTTGTGAGACACGCGATTCCGAACGAATAAATCTTCCTTGTTTTCTGTAACTAATAACACTTCGTTTCATAATAAACAATTTGTCAAGTGTCATTTATTTACTGCTAATAGTGCATGTTTCCGTTGAGAAAAGCTTGATTAATATTTGATACGGCGTTTTTTGCATAATTTAGACACATCCAGAAATATGCTACCAATTTTGAACATTGATATCTCCGTATTTTTTTTATTAAAACACAACTGTAATATATCAAAATCTAGGTTAGTTTTCCCTCTATCTAGTGAAAGTTATTTCAGTTTAATAGCTTTGCTAATTTAGAAGCTATTATGAATCAAACTGGAGTACTTTTTTCAGGGACACCCGTTACAATTTTTAAAAATAAAAACCCTGCATGGCAGGTATTGAGATATTCACGTTTCGTCATGCATGACAATGAGTTCTTCTCATGGAACATTAATTTCTTGAGATCTTGAGCCATACTGGTCAAACGTATAGAATTGGGGAAAAAATAATCGAAGGCGACGCGAGGAAAGGAGGTTTAAGCGGCTTACCTGCCAAATATCGGGTGATAAATTAGTGCGTAAATCATAATGCGTGAAGAACACGAACTGCGTGAGATTTTTAGTTCCTGATATTTTTAATAATTGTTAGTTTCACATTTTATGTATTCTGAGCATGAAATAATGATCTATCGTTTAAAAATATTAATACAACAGTATGACGTACTCTTTGAATTTGAAAGTATGCCATTTTGATTAGGAAAATGGCATTTTTCGTCGCAGATCAAGCCGCAAAAACAAATCTCCAAGCTTCAAACGTTTTAGCGTGTTGCCAAAATTCCACGTGCGGCTTAGGAAGATGACCTCTGATTAATTTTTTAAACTGTACCATGCATAGCTGTGGAGAGCCACTTTAATATTGTTCATCCTAATAATAATACCGATATTTCTAAAACAAATTTATATAGACGGCGCGGGTTTTTTTAGTCGACTTTCGCGTCTGAAATTATGGAAAATAATACTACCTTGAAAACTTGGTGCTTCAGGGGAATATTCCTTTTACAACCCATACACAATGAGTAGCAAATGTTAAAAAAAATGTAGTAACCGCACGGATTTTCTATACATTACTCCGAATTCTCACTTTCGTTTATATGAATTTTCACGACTTTTTCACGAATTTCAAGAATTTTAATCACAATCATAATATTTGCAATTAAATCTTGTATTTTCTTTCAGAGGAAGACGAAAACGAAGAAATTCAAATGCAGGATCCGAGATTGCAATCGTCAGTATAACCGCATCGTCAAAGAGAAAAAAACGATTTCTGGGGAAATTTTTCAAGTTTGCTTCAAGAATCTTTAGTTCACCATTTCTAATAACTTCGTTGCTGGCAAGTGAGGTCTACTGCAGAACTTGGCACGGATATCAAAACAGGAAAGAAAATAAAAGATTGCGAGGTATGAAGTGTATAAGTTACAACGGCATACACCCTCAGCCGTTCAAGCATTAAATTTTATACGGCGAACGTGAATCACATACGGCAAAGCTGAATTTGCTGCTTTTCTAAATACATCAGAAATACTCTGTTGCTTTTTTACATTACTGTTGAACATCACGCGTTTTATGTAGAACGTTTGCAATTTAGCGAAATAGCAGTTAAAGCACAAATTTTGTTAGCGATTTGGCGTTTTGAAGGTGTCTAATTCAAGCGTGAAAATAGATATTTCCGCGAATTAATATGTCGAGCAGATGCTAGACTGGGAACTTGATTTAGGTATCACAGCGGCTGCGGCCGTCAGTGGCGTTGCAGGATTCACCCACAACCATTAGGCCGCTACCTATCGCTGTGTTGCTTAGCAATGTTGGTATATATGTTTACGAAACAGATCTGCACAATATGGAGCTTCCGCGAGAGTGGAAATCCGAACTCTTTACTTTGGAATGGTAAATGTCAATTATTGTTAATTTCGAGGATTCTATAATCTCGACAATGTTATAGGGCTTAATTTGTAAAGAGTGCAAGTGGAGATTGCGATTGTATAATCGAATAAGTTTTAAATTTAGCATATTTTTATACCTTAATTACATATATTAATTACCTGTTGCAGTAGCAGTTTGGATGCACAGGTTAGCTATTTCTATTATACTTACTTCTTTGCAATTGTTTGTGCAAAATGGAATGCTTTCATTATCCCTGTTGTTTCCCTTTTCCAGTACGTTCTTTATTACAAAAACTCATTCTACACGAATGAATGACAATTTACGATCGGATAATTTTATATTATGTACTATTATTTTAGACGAGTTACCTCCATGTCCTCCAAGGGTTGAAATGATTGATTACGACCGATTTAAACCGGATAATGCAAGTTTTCTCAGGCGGTTTTTTCATCCTGGAAGTACGTATTGTATCCGCTCAAGGAGAGCTAGGTACGAGCAAGGGGCGGGGAGCATAACCCACCAGAAGGCGTGGCGAGGGTACTAATTCCGTTCGAATATTAGGAATTTTACTGAGGTATTGTGACAAAACATATCGGAATCCAAAGTCTTCGAAATTTTATCGCATGGACGTCGTCGCACGTTCAGTGGTACTTGCATGTGCGCGCGTTCGTGAAATTTTAGAGAAAACACAATAAAAATAGATAATCACTAACTTGCTCATCGGCTAAAACAAAAAGTTTAAATTGTATTCTAATGAGAACGTCAGCAACTTAATTGTCATCTTGCAATCTAACTCATTTGTAAGCAGGTTTTTCATGAAATGTGAAATGACGCTTTTGGTAATTAACACATAAGGTCAACTGCAGTCATAAATATTCAAAAAACATGCAACATTCGACGTTAAGTCCTCACATCAGGAAAGGTTAGGCCTCATATCGGGTGATGTTTACTTCACTTTTAAATAATATGATTATATTTGCTTACGACAAGATCAGCTATCGGCTCATCATAACCAGAAATTTAGGACATTAATTAACATAAAAGTTCATAAGCAATCAAAGATGGCTGCCTAGTTGTAATCAAAAAATTGAAATCAAAGCAATTTCTATCTTAAATATTGCGGAGATCGATTTAAGATGGGCAGAATACTTTTATGATATTTTTGTCCTAATTTTATCTTCCTTAAACAAGTTCCCCGTAATGTCACTTCAGCAACTCGTTAGCTCCTTCAAATATAATGGTTAGCAAGTTGCGAAATGACATTACTGGGGAACCTGTTAAAGATCAAATAAAGCCCGTTCTGCGCATATATTCCGCGCAGCAACACATTCCATTAGTGGGGGACAATTTTTGGAATGTTAATGATATGCGATATTTTAATGATATGTTAATGATACGCGTTGTTTTTTTAAATAATTTCTGAAAAACCCTTTCAGGGAGAATTCATTAAATCTCTACATCTACATCTACATCCAGTTCGGGAGCACAATTATTTTATTTTATGTCGCAAGGCAAAGAGGCTGGAATTGCGAGTGATGAAGATAAGGCTTCTAGAAAAAAGCAATATTATTGTGAAAGGAATGCTTCAAAAATTGATTTGTGGAATGAGACCCGAGATGGCGATGCTACTCGTCGTCGCTATACAGACGCTACTTTCTCGCTTGTCCTACAATTACAAATATATAAAGTTTTAGGTAACGGTTTGTTTACAAGCTTCGCTTTGTATCTTCTTCAAAATATAATAATATTTTCTTGAAAATATAATATAAAAAAAGCATATTCATCACAGCCGGTCGAGCGAGAACGAGAAGAAAATAAGAATATTGAAACGATTTGTCGAAAATTGTTATAAATGTACTGAGTTTCTGCCCGTCCTAAATCGAGCTCCGCGACTTCAATATGTAAGCCGAAGTCGCGCTTTAATTTCAAATGTTTTCTTGTGCCTTTTATAATTCTATTTACAAGGCAGCCATCTTCGATTGCGAATCCCAGCATTTTGAACTTTTATGGTAAATAATGTCCTGAATTTCGGGCTATGTTTGATTTATTTGCTAACTGGAAATAGTTTTGCATGCAATCAAGCAAAATCCCCTCGCTTGAGGCAATTGACATATATTTCAAACAGTGAAGTGTTATAGTATTCTAGTTTCTGCTAAATTATCGACTTTGCAGTCGTATATCATACAAAGGAAAATCCTATATCATGTACAATTCAGTCGACTCTCGAGCTTTCAAATGGTGCTACGAATAGTGTGAAATGCTGCAATTAATGCCGGTTTCAGTAATTTAGCGAAATTTCTATTCCTTTTTAAGCAGATTTACGTTAATTTACAGTCTCGGGATTCGGGAATAGTATGGTTGCCGGATTGTTGCAATATTCAATAGATATAAATACATATTTAGTAAAACCAAATATATGTTGAACTGTTACATTTATATTCAATCAACCTATTATCAATTCAATTTCAAACACTTTTACATTTAATAATTGATAACTATATTCAATTCAATACGTTCAATACATATTCAATAAATTCTGCACTTTCACATTCAATAATTGATTACTTTTATTCAATTCAATACATTCAATATATATTCAATAAATTCTGCACTCCGGCGTGCCAGCGGTCTACAAAGTAGTTGGGATAAACGTTATATTAGAATAGTTTTAAAACACCATGCAGAATCAAAATTGCGGGAATAAACGAAGGGTATACACTAAAGGAGATCGAAGACGCTGTGGAAAGGGGAATTCAAAGAGTATTATCAGCGGTTCAGAGTGGTAGGAGTAATAGTAGTGAGGGTAAGTGAAGTTTTTTTGTTGTTGTTTATATTGTAAGCAATATCGCAGTAATCAATTAAACCGTTTTTACGGCTCAACGATTTTAGGCGGTTTTGGTACATACCTTCTTGGGGTATTTAGGAATAAGATTGGGGATACTTTGATCTTGGACCAGTGTGACCAGATTCAGTAATTTTTTTTACTTTTGGCAAAATTCTGCCAAATTTGGAAAGTTTCTATCAAGAATTTAAGATGCAAAAATGTTGCAAAAACCCGCCATATTTGATATTTGTGACAGCGCCTTGAAATTATTGGGTTTTCAGGTTAATCTTGCTCCATGACGTCATTATTGTTTTTAAAAATTCAGTAGGTATTCCTATCCACCAGGAAATGGAAGGGGGCAATTTGGTAAAATTATTTTCTGATTTAGAAAATTTGAACACAAAGTTGGTAATAACTGCTGAAAATATCTGGTCACACTGTCTTGGAGTTAGAGCTCTGTCATTTGTTGGTTAAATTTTACAACCAGCAGCATTGCACATCTTTTTCAAATATAGATAGTGGGGTCATTGCATCAATTAAAATCTGAGCTATTGGAGAGGGAAGGTGTCAAAAATTTAAATCATAGATTTTACAAGGGAGATTCATGAAATATAAACCAGCATGGTTCGAAAACATATATAATTGATTGTTCTATTAATGGATAAAATATCTAAAGCAGTATTATATATTAATTGACTTTATTCCTATATTACAAAAAGACATTGAAAAAAAATGTAAACAGTGTCAATATATATCATTAAAACAAAATTTAAAAAAAATTTTTCTATGCAACAGCATCCACAACAGTATTACCAAGTACAATTAGACCACCAGCTGGTATGTCAAGTACAAGTGCATTGGCAGTTGGTACATCCAATGGGATTTCTGGTATCATTGGCAGAGCTCGTGATCTTCTGCGAACCAATGCTCGATCTGTTGGAAACACTGTAGGCAGAGCGTTAAGTTTGCAGCCAAAAAGACGAAGATTAGGGCATCTATATGGATCAAAAATGAAAATGCCTGAGTTTAAAACTATGGAAGTGACTGTTTTTGATTATGCTGATCATGATGACCTTGCTGATCATGAAGGAAACATACCTAAAATTTTACCTGACTACAGTATTGGGAAGGATGATGTTTTGTTTACCGGAACAGTTGATCTGATGACCAATGACAAAGAGGATGCAATAAGATCTAAACTGGTTGATGTTTTTAGATCCAGACTAAGCAATTTAAAAGAAAATGATTTTTCTCTTGTTAAAGTTTCAAGAAAGATTGTTTCTATACCCCAGCATGCAAAGATGGTCACAAATGGGACTATCCCAAAGTTAAAGCAATCAAGGGTCAAGGAAAGTTATACGTCCGATTAGAAAAGCCTCAGAGTTCTTTAATGTCATCATTAGCACCCCAGGGTGTATCTATAATATTGCAAGCAATCCAGTGTTTTCAAATGCACAAGACAATAGTGTATCTGAAAGAATAGAAATTAACCTGGACAGCATTTTACATCACATCACCAACAAATTGATCTTGGTGAACCATCTTCAGTTGGTTGTGAACAGATTGATCTAACCAGTGATCAACCATCTACATCAAATCATGATCAGGTTAATTTTGATGATGAGGAAGATATTGAGGCTCTACAAACAATGTTTCCAGCAAGAAGTGAGCAATATCTTCGCCAAATGAGAGGAAATAACATTACCCTACAAGACACAATCAATGACATTTTGGGAGAAAATGGCAATATCAATGGTATAGGTTATATATATTTTTAATTAAAAACATACTACAATGTTTGTACTCAAGAAAACTGAAACATTAATAGCCTTTGTATGTACTGCAAAAGGCCTTTGTTTTTATTTTTTATTGACATGCTACTCACACTTTTCAACACAGTTCAATTACACATATAATAGTTTTGAATTAGGTATATTCATCTGTGTGTGGAATTATTAAACTCTGTGTTTTTTCCTGGCAAATATCACTTTTGATTATGCTATTTTGCATGTTGTGATATAGGGGAGAAACAAATGGGAACTGCATCAGATGTATTGAATCAACTAAAGAAGTCTATGAAGCCATACACGGAATCAGTTAAGCTGAAAGTTGACAAAGAGGACTTAGTAATGGATTTCTTTCATTTCTACAAGAGCCCTGAATTTGATGCTTTGATGCCATTGAAAGTACAAATAAGAGGAGAACCGGCAATAGATACTGGAGGTGTCCTACGTCAAGCATTTACTGACCTATTTACTGAAGTTGCGAGTGGAAAATATTACCTACATTTATTTAGAGGCCCCCATCAAAGGCTTACTCCAATTTACAGCAGTGAACATGTCTTGACTGGAATATTTGAAGTGTTTGGAAAGATGATAGCTCATAGCTTAGTACAAGGTGAGCCTGGTTTCCCATTCCTTGCTCCTAGTATTTAATGGTGTACAGCAACAGGGGATGTGTCTGAAGCTGTTGCTCGAGCTTCGTGTCTTGATATTGGTGATGGTGAACTTTCTTGTTTTATTGAAAGGGTAAGATGTTCAAAAAAACCACAAATACTTTGAAACCTTTCAAATTCTTGTTTCCCATGATTCAAAATTGTTTTGTCAAAATTAAATGGGAAGAAAAAAGGAATGGCTTATTTAAGTCATATTGTTTTTATGGATAAGTTGCACATGTGTGCACTGGAGGATCTCTTATGCAATAGCCATTTGGTGCTACTTGAGTAATTCTTAATACTCTTCATGCCTATTCTCTGCCATAAAAACACCATGATTTGTTATAGCAGAAAACTGCAGGTTTCTGGTTTACCAGCCCTAACTGTTTTTGACATCCAAAATTACCAAACCTAATCCTTTTGCTGATGTATTTTAAAGCTGAGCAAAGCCACTGTAATTAGATATATAACCCCTTAAATGAAAATCTTTCTAATTATTTGAAACTATTAAGAAATGTAATAATCATCTTGAGATATACACCCTGTGAAAAGTTATTTGACCATATTCATTCTGGCATATGCCATTATTTTTGAAAGGGAAGTTATTTACTATAACAGAAACTTGCATATATGCATGTCTCTTCAACTATAATTCTAGATTAAAAGTGCTACTTATAGTATTCTTTTCTATGCTTTATTTAATACTCCCTTTACAAAACCCTCTCCCTCTCGCTTCCTCGACTCCCATGTGTTGTCCCCCACGTGACCGTTACGTCACGAACACTACATCCCTCTTTTACGTGAACATGCTTAACTACTGTCCATAGCTTAAATAGACATTTGTCAGCTTCTACTGGGCACCCAATTCCATCTTCGGATGGTATTTTGCGAACTACTGACGAATTCCTCATTATCTCAGGCTCGCCTCGTCTCTTTAGAAGTAAAATTGTTCCTTTTGTTCCAACCACTGTGTATGGGTCTGGGTCATATCTTGTTGACAATTTATTCTTTCGTTCTTGTTTGAGAAGAACTTTGTCGCCCCTCTTTATGTTGGCAGGTGCAGCGTGTCTTTTCTCATCCGCGTACTGCTTCATCTTTTCTTTCCGACATCGATCACGCTCAAGGATGGTGGGGTCAACATTTATCTGTGAATTCGACGAAATGGTGGTTGCGCCCGACGGGAGTTTAGTGCGTATCTCTCGTCCGAACAGTAGAAGGGCCGGCGATTTGCCAGTAGTGCAATGGGCTGTCGCTCGGTAGTTAAGTAAAAAGGTGTCAATCTCGCTTTTCCAATCTTTCCCTTCAGTATGTGCTGCGCGAATCGCTTTCTCTAGTGTGCGGTTGAATCTTTCGACCTCAGAATTGGCTTGCGGCCAGTAAGGTGTTACTCGACGGTGTTTGATGCCGTGCTCACTAAGATATGAATCAAATTCCTCAGCCACGAACTGGGGTCCATTGTCTGTAACGATTTCCTCAGGTAGGCCATGCACCGCAAAGCAAGACTTCAAGCGTTTGATTATTACTGCTGCATTTGTGCTCTTCAAGATGAAAACTTCTGGCCAGCGCGTACACGAATCAACCACAACCAGAAGCGACTCACCGGTCGGGAAGGGGCCACATAGATCGGCATGTAAGACGGTCCACGGTCGTGAAGGCATTTCTGTCGTAGTAAGTGGCTCTGGACATGACTGAGAGGACTGGGCTTGACAGGAGATACAGGAACGAATTAAATGTTCAATGTCTTTGTCAATTCCAGGCCACCAAACTTTTTCTCGCAAGAGTTGTTTCGTTCGAACAATCCCTTGATGACCTTCATGTGCTAATTGGAGTGTGGCTGATCGTAGACTTTCTGGAACAACAATGCGCGATCCGCGAAGAAGTAAGGACCCTGTCGCCGTCACTTCGTCTTTAATGCTAAAATAGGGTCCGGATTCCCGGCTCTTTTGCCATTTGCCTGAGACAACTGATAGGTGGACTTGCTGTAGGACAGGGTCTTCTGCAGTGGCCTGCTCAAGTTGGGTAAGGGTCATTGCTTGGGGAACCGCGTTGCGGGTGATGTAATGAACGTACTCTTCCGCAATATTTCGTTCGCGGTGTGCGGCACTCGACAAAGGAAGACGAGACAACACGTCAGCGGGATTGGTGGCGCCAGGAGAATACTGCAGATGGAATGTGTATGGCTGGAGGCGTAATCCCCAGCGCTCTATTCTTGCTGGGGGTTTGGAGGTGGCGCTGTAGATAACCTCAAGCGGTTTGTGATCAGTAAGCAGGGCAAAGGTGGTTCCATATAAGTACAAGTGGAATTTTTCACAGCCCCAGACGACTGCCAGGGCCTCACGTTCCGTCTGAGAATAACGTCGTTCCACCACTGTGAGCGTTCGACTGGCATAGGCGATGGGTCTGACCACACCTTGTTGTGTTTGGGTCAAGATAGCCCCCAGACCAACAGGGCTAGCATCCACACGTAGCTGGGTAGGGGCGGCCGGGTCATAGTGGGCCATAACACAGTCACTTGTTAGTATTGTCCTGAGTTTGTCAAATGAAGACTGATGAATATCGGTCCAGTGCCAGGGCACCTCCTTACGGGTTAGCTCGGAAAGGGGGTAAGCAATGGTGGAAAAATCTGGAATGAATCGTCGACAAAAACTAGCTAGGCCCAGAAAACTGCGAACTTCGGAAGCGTTTTTTGGTGTTGGAGCATTTCGTGTAGCTTCAACTGACTGGTTGTTCGGCCGAATGCCACGAGCGGAGATGTCAAAGCCAAAGAATGTAATCTCAGGAGCACTAAACAGGCACTTCTCACTATTTAATGTAAGTCCTCTTTCTTGCAATCGACCAAGTACACCATGGAGATTTCTGTCATGTTCTGCTTTGTCCTTTCCGAAAACTATAATGTCATCTGAAATGTTTTTGACTCCAGGTAGCCCATGTAAAACTTGTTGAATTGCATGTTGATAGATTTCAGGAGCTGCAGATATACCAAAAAGGAGACGCTTGTACCTATACAAGCCGTCATGGGTGGTAAAGGTGGTCAGTTCTCTGGATTTCTCGTCCAGTTCAATTTGATGATATCCCCACTTCAGATCTAACTTGGAAAATACCGCAGCTCCATTTAAATCCTGTAAGCTCTCTTCAATTGTAGGAATCGGATACCGCTCTCGTATGACAGCCGTGTTTACTTGCCGCATGTCTACACAGACGCGGATTTCGCCACTGGATTTTGGAACGACCACCAGAGGTGAGACCCAGGGGGTTGGGCCACAAACTTTCTCAATTATATCCAGTCTTTCCAGCTCTTCGAGTTTAGCTGAAACTTGCTTTCGGACATGGAACGGAATGCGACGTGGGGGCTGGACAACAGGTTTAATGTCATGGTTGATGGAAATTTCCTGCTGGTAGTTGGTGAGTTTTCCTACTCCATCAAAGACGCTAGGGTACTTTTGGCGAAGAGATTCGGAGGATACAACGCAATTGACCGAGGATACTTGAGGTCCAATATGCAAGAGTCCCAACTGAGTCGCAGTTTGCTTTCCGAGGAGACAACCAGCATGTTTGTTGTGCACGACTACGAATTTTGCCACGATTTCTGCAGAGTTGCACTTTATCCGACCGGTGATTGTTCCCAAAATATTTAGTGGGGTCGGCGAACCGTATGCATAAATACGAAGATTGGAAGGCATCAATTTGGCACCTGTTTGCGCTTTTAGACGATGATACGTGTCCAGATCGATCGCATTAACAGCTAGCCCCCGAATCGATGAGCATTTGCACAGGAACGTGTTCGAGTTCCAATGTATGAAGCCTGTCCGAGCGCTGTTGAACATTATGAGCAGTAAGAGTAAACAAACATTCATTTTCTGAAGAGTCATCTTCGGACTGTTCGAGCAGTCGAGCATTGTCCCTATCGTTCCTTGGTTTGCCGTTTGTCTGACGACAGACCCGAGCAAAATGACCGAGTTTGCCACAATTTCGACAGGTTTTTCCAAGTGCAGGACATTGGGCATCTTTCGCACGATGCCCTGCGTTTCCACAGCAATAACAAGCACGTTTTTGTGGATTACTGTCCTCCGTCCTCATAGAATTCGGCCGTTGTTGTTGATGAAAGCTCTGTCGCGCAATTGTATTGAGTTGAGACGATGAATCATACTTTTGTTCCATTTCTGCTGCCTGGCGGTCGGCTAGTTCGAACGAACGAGCTATAGCTAACAAATTGTCCAACGTTAGTTCGTGTTCTCGCAGTAAGCGACGACGAAGAGTGTTTGAAGCACATCTTTCGATAACTTGGTGACGAAGCATTTCATCGAGATTTTCACTAAATTGGCACGTTCTGGCGAGGGTTCTCAAGCGAGTTACAAAGGCATCTATGGATTCGTCAGGGCGTTGAGTTGCTTGTCGGAAAACATGTCGCTCGAAAGCTATATTTTTGCACGGGTTGAAATGTTGATTCAGTTTTTCGAGCGCAGTTTTGTAGTCTTCGCCAGTATCCGGCAACGTTTCAAAGATTTCTTGTACATCTGCACCGGCTAAATGAAGTAAGATAGCACGTTTCTGCTTTTGATCAGAGATACCTGAAGCTCGAATATAATAATCTAGTGACTTCGTCCATTTTTCCCAACGTTGTGCCAAGGAGCTCGGGTCAGATACAACAAAGGGCTGAATTGCCGGTAAATCAAGGACCATTGCCATTGGTATGAGTGTTTGCTAGACTCTAGTACGTTTCTTTTCTTCTTTTTTTTTGTTTTTTTTTTTATTATCCTCATCGCCAGTTATAGTATTCTTTTCTATGCTTTATTTAATACTCCCTTTACAAAACCCTCTCCCTCTCGTTTCCTCGACTCCCATGTGTTGTCCCCCACGTGACCGTTACGTCACGAACACTACACTACTGTTGATGATCTAAATGAAATTGCGCAAGACAATGATTTTTTACGTTTCATGCAAGAAAGTGGAGAAACCAGATTATTGAGAATAAGTATTTGTGCACTAGAATGCACCTCTTACTGAAGTATAAGGGCACTACCATGCTTTTTTATGAGAAATTATTTTCTCTGTTAACGCAGGAAAAAAACAAGGATGAAATTATGCAATGCCTTATTATTCATGATACTGTACTCCAGCACAAGGCTATTGTTGACCAGCTCAGGAAAGGTCTGTCAATCCTTGGTTTTCTTGGAGAAGTAGAAAAAGCACCTCACAAGTTTGAGCAATTCTTTGTACACCATGGTGATGAGTTATCATCAGAATACATCAAGTGTTTATTAAAACCACCTATTTCTACTGATGAACAAGTCAACAATGTTGTCCAGATGTTATATCGATTTATAGAGAATGCCACAAATTCTGATCTGATGAATTTCTTGTGTTTTGTGACTGGCTCAAAATCATCTACATCATGCTTAACGCCTGGGTCAATCAGCATTTCAGTAGTTCACGGTGACAGTATTTGGACCTAAAACTTCCTTCTGGATTTTCTCATTACTCTCATTTTGAATGTGCAATCAGGGCAATGCTACCAACATCAGGCAAAAAATACACAATTGCCTAGTCTGCTCTGCTGTCATTTCAGGGAGCTTTTATACAAGGAACCTCTTATTGTGTTAATTAACATTGGAACCTTTTATTGGAACTTTTTATTGTGTTGATTAGTTGTAGGAAAATTGCTACCAAGAACAATTAGCAATGGGTAATTTAATGTTATACTGGGTGTCTCAAAAAAACGCAACCACTTAAATATGCAAGAATATATTAATATTGTTCGGGTTTGCACCATAGTTCAGCTAAAATGACTTTTAGCATTGAAGGATTAAGAGCCATTTTCAATTCCCAAAGGTGCTTATCTATTGCGCTTTAGAGCTGTATTAATAATGTTCTTGCATATTTAAGTGGTTGCGTTTTTTTGAGACACCCTGTAGAAGATGCTATATAAAATATTGATGTTGTTTATGCATATGATGAATATTTATAGGTTAGGGTGTTTTTTTATTCCAAATGGAGGATTTTAGTAGGTAATAAAGCACAAGCTATACAACTATACAGTATACATTGAGGAGGAATATTATCATCTTGCAATGTTTTGTTTACTAAAGATACCATTATTATTATTAAATGTTGCTTTATTGTGTATTTTTACAAAACATTTTGACCTTGTACTACAGAAATACCATCCAAGTAAATATCAACACCATATGTATCTGACATCCTTGATGGGTCCACAATTTGTTGCAATGCAATTAACCTTTCCTGTGATATAGGGCATATTGGTGGTTCAACTATCACATCACTTGTTTCTTCAAGGGGTAAAGGACCATCATGATCAATTCCAAACAACTCTACATTGTTTGGCTCCACATCATCAGCCATAGAATCTCTAACAGCTGTTGGCATCTCATTATTGGGATTTATCATCCCATTGCTCCATATTTTATCTGGGCTCCAGTTGCGCTCAGTACGCATGGGACGTAGGTTAAATGCGCCTGCAAATTCTTGTAAGGCAAAGTTAATCCTTAGTAAAAACACATAGTGTAAAACAAACATATGCACTTCATTCTCTAATTCTAAGTAACCTGCGTCCTCGAGTGCATAAAAGACATAATAAAACAAAAATGTTGTAAATCGGAATACCTTCCTCCACAAGCGTTCAATACGTTGGTTCCTTGTCGATGAACCTGCAATAAAACTCCCTCTATTGTCCCCCCGTACTGCTACCATAAGTGCAGCGACTTCATTGTTTTCACCGCCGTGATCACCCCTTACACGAGAAGGCCAACCAAATTCTTGGGTAGCATTACGAAAGATGGTGGCAACAGTTGAAGCAAAGTTGTTGTCTGTAGCAAAAAGGTAAATGATACGTCTAGAAAATCCATCTATACAACCATGTACCACAAATTTCCATCGAATAAGGGAGTGGTGCCCATCGATATGCCACAAAGAATTGGGGCCAGGAACACTATAGACCCTACGAGTAATAACGCTGGCCCACCTGATAGCCGTATTTCTAGGGTACACACGTGTGAGTGATTCTCTTATTCTGTCCCTCTGTACTTTTATGTTTAGAGATCTGATATAGCCAATGAGGTACGACTCGCCTGTGGTATTACCATGTCGAGAGATATATTCACGCATCAAGGTATCTAATTGGTCATTAGATATCTCAGAAAATCTGCCAAGATCTAGCTTGCAGACCAAATTTTTGTACTCTCCTATATATTGTCCACCGCGATACTTGAAGCATGCGGGCAATTTCACTCCAGCTATAAAAACCGCTAGCACGTAGGTTTTCAATGACTTCTTTGGGCAGTATGAATGACGGACGTCCTACATTTCCCGCTTGATTTGCTTCCCGTGTACCAATGACAGGTAATGTTACGGTATTTCGTTGCATTGCTAAAACTTTTTGAGACCCGAAAATGTGAATTTCATTAAGTAAATAGCATAACTCTCGCAAAATGAGCATATTTTGAGACTCGGCAGGGTTGATTGAGCTTGGTGAAGCAGAAAAATCGTCACTGACAATCAGTATGCTTGTTGTGGGGCTAAAAAGATCAGATAAAGACCGTACGACGCTGACCGCTATTTCCAGTCTATTCAGCCGCAAAGCTCCCTCATGATAAGTTAAATTTCGCTCTTCTAAAAGTGTTTCAAGATCCGCTAGAATAGACTCCGTGGTTTCCAGAACATCCTGCCATGTTGATACTTCGCTTTCTGCTATACTAGCGGTTCCAGGCTGGCATTGCACATTGTCCGCCATCTTAAATTACGATAATGATCAGTATGAAGATTTTATCAAAATACCTCGATTACGGCGTTCCAACTTCCAGACAGTGAAGAGTATCTGCTTTTCTTGAAGCGCCCAGCTCCTGGCATAGTTTCTGCCGCCATTTTGTTTATTCGATGATTAGATATGGTATTTAAATAAAGTACTCCACCACTACTTTGTAGACCGCTGGCACGCCTGAGTGCAGAATTTATTGAATATATATTGAACGTATTGAATTGAATTTAGTTATCAATTATTAAATGTAAAAGTGTTTGAAATTTAATTGATAATAGGTTGATTGAATGTAAATGTAACAGCTCAACATATATTTGGTTTTACTAAATATGTATTTATATCTATTGAATATTGCAACAATCCGGCAACCATAGAATAGTAGCATTCCAAAAAATATCGAGTAATTCATTTGCTCAAATTTATCAGTTGCCTTACGGAGTTCATCAAATATTTGAAAAACTCCTAACTTCCGTTTCGAATTGATTTATTTCATTATGTAATACGATTAAAGATTCGTCAATTTGAGACCGGAAGTTACGAGATTTTCAAGGAGTTTTTCAAATACTTAATGGATGCGTAAGCCCACTGATAAATTTGAGAAAATGCAATTCTCGATATTTTTCGGATTACGCTCCTATTACCGCGACTGTAAAAAATAAATTATTTCTCAATCAAAACAATTTTAACGAAATTGAAGAATAAATTCAAAGAGGTGTCAAATATTTGTTTATACAGTACTCCCAAGAAATAACCTAACAAAATCCGCCGTTAACCTAAATTAAATCTCGTTCTGATCGCGGTTTAACCTCGGCCTAACTCGGTCTGACAGACATTTCTTAAGATGTTATCGATATGATTATTGTCTTGTCGTTCTCATGCAGCTGTTCATAACACTCCGTGCTTCAAAATACAAAATCTACTTATTTATCTCTTCAAGCACACTCTAAAAAACTTCAAAATCCATCAAAATTTTTCTATCTTACGTAGGCATGTTTCTTCGTATAATTATTTTCTAGATCATCCGAGTGAAAAATACTATTTCAAAACAGTTTTAAAACATCATATACGGTGACGCGAACCAAAAATTCAATTTCGTCAATCGCACGTTTGCTAGTCACCAGTTTCAACTCGTCTTAAACTCAGGGATGCACACATTACTTACAGAAACGTCCAACGTCCAAAATCTTAGCTGGAAACATAGGATTTCATAAGCAATCTGCAAGTGTATTCTTTGAAGTCAAACCGGCAGGAACATTATATAACTAAAAATGTGAATATTCTAGTGGTTTAAAGGGTCTTAATTTCGAGTGGTATTATACACACTTCAAATTCAAGCCGGGAGTCGCTGATAGAAAGGTGAGTCAACTATAGGTCCTCCGGCAGGAATCGAACCTACGCTTTTGCGATGCCGGTGCAATATGCTCTTGCCACTTAGCTACAGAGGTAGCTGACAAGAGCAAGCGTGGTTAATGTGTATACATGATAGTAATGCCGGGAATAGATGAGGGTAAATCATATAATGATTTAGCTCAGTGGCAAGAGCATTGCACCGGCATCACAAAAGCTTAGGTTCGATTCCTGCCGGAAGACCTATAGTTGACTCACCTTTACATCAACTGCATGTTCCTGGCTTGAATTTGAAGTGTGTATAATACCACTCGAAATTAAGACCCTTTAAACCACTACAATATTCCTGCATCGAGTGAAGTGCCAAAAATCATTATTGATTTACCTTCACCTATTCCCGGCATTACCAGCTATCTATACACATTAACCACGCTTGCTCTTTTCAGCTACCTCTGTAGCTCAGTGGCAAGAGCATTGTACCGGCATCGCAAAAGCCTAGGTTCGATTCCTGCCGGAGGACCCTATATTTGTCTCATTTTTCCATCAACTGTTCCTGGCTTGAATTTGAAGTGTGTATAATACCACTCGAAATTAAGACCCTTTAAACCACTAGAATATTCCTGCAATGACTGAAGTGCCAAAAATCATTATTGATTTACCCTTAAAAATGCGTATAGCCTTACTGTTACGAAATGAGCATATATATATATATATATAGTGTAATTTAGCATTGTAATGTAGCTGACAAGAGCAAGCGTGGTTAATGTGTATACATGATAGTAATGCCGGGAATAGATGAGGGTAAATCATATAATGATTTAGCTCAGTGGCAAGAGCATTGCACCGGCATCACAAAAGCTTAGGTTCGATTCCTGCCGGAAGACCTATAGTTGACTCACCTTTACATCAACTGCATGTTCCTGGCTTGAATTTGAAGTGTGTATAATACCACTCGAAATTAAGACCCTTTAAACCACTACAATATTCCTGCATCGAGTGAAGTGCCAAAAATCATTATTGATTTACCTTCACCTATTCCCGGCATTACCAGCTATCTATGCACATTAACCACGCTTGCTCTTTTCAGCTACCTCTGTAGCTCAGTGGCAAGAGCATTGTACCGGCATCGCAAAAGCCTAGGTTCGATTCCTGCCGGAGGACCCTATATTTGTCTCATTTTTCCATCAACTGTTCCTGGCTTGAATTTGAAGTGTGTATAATACCACTCGAAATTAAGACCCTTTAAACCACTAGAATATTCCTGCAATGACTGAAGTGCCAAAAATCATTATTGATTTACCCTTAAAAATGCGTATAGCCTTACTGTTACGAAATGAGCATATATATATATATATAGTGTAATTTAGCATTGTTAAGAAGTAGAAGGTAAATATAGATGAGGAAATTACTTGGGGAACATGTCACATAAAATGACGTGTAAAGTAAATATTATTATGACCCTTCGGAATCACAAAATTACTTTTCCTGTCATGAGGTGACAGCCCATGGGATTTCCTCCGAAACAATAGTGTGTCGTACAAGGTTTAAGTGTCACGACTCAAGAACATAAGTTCTAGGCGGATACTAGATTGTGTCAATCATTTTTTCGTTATATTTTGCTCGGCTAAGCGCTAGAAGCCTTACGTCATTAAAAGCTTAATTCGATGAAATTATTAGTAAAATAGGTTATGGTTCACAAAGTAATACTTTGATAATTGTACTTTAATAAGTTAATGATAAATATTTTAAGTTGTGAACAAGTTTTAACAGTGATCGATTAAGTAAAAGACCAACTCGACTAGCGCGTCACCGCCCTTAAGTAAACAAAGTATGAGAGCTGGAACGAGTTTCTGACGGCAACCCACACTACCTACAACGCTGATCGGATTATATGAATGACACCACCTTGCATAGGGCGTCTTCAAGATTCCTTCAAATTTTATTATGAAAGGAGACGCACAGCAGCAGAACCTTCAGTGGACTAGCGGAGTAAAAAGCATATGAAACGTTGGAGAAGATCAACCTTACAAAACCAATGACCAAAGACAGGGACAGCAACGACGAATATTTGAACAAAAGAGAAGAACGGAGAAAGAAGAGAACAACAAATTTCACCATTTATTAGTTTTCCGGAATGTTCTTTCGGGCTGAACTTTTCTGAAATTGATTTTAACGGAATAATAATCATACAGTCCCAACCAATTGCGTCAAAATCTCGATAGTATACATTAACGAGGATCCATTCCTTACAACACTCTTATATTCATGCAATTTGAGTATGCTTCAAGTTAATGAATTCGCGAGACATTCGCCTATTCGCAATGCAAATATCTTTATATCGCAATACTCGCCGCTATTCGCATTTCGCCATGTGTTTTTTATCCTACATACCTGGCCTTATAGTTAAAAATTTATCAACTGAAACGCAATTGATTTCAATATCTTGACCTATTAACGAACTATTCATTTCTGTCATGTTTACTATGAAATAACATTCTACTTTAGTGAATCTGGTGCTGGTCAACAATGTTGTTATAAAGGTATCTTTCTGTTGGTTGGACCTCCTGGTGGTGGTACAATTGATATTGTATCTCCAGAAAAGAGTCTGTTGGGCCACTTCGGACGAGATGTGCTACCTTGGTTAGCATGCTGTAAACTTTCTTTCTTTGACAACTGTGGTAAATATTATGATGCAAGACCCTCCGATGATGGTTTACGATTCATACCTCAACCAACTGGTATAATTTATTTACATATGTAAATTAATGACAGATAGGAAGGTATAAGATAATACATGAGAAAACTGCACAGACGAAGGGACATAAACACAATGATACAAAAACTATGAAAACACGTTATCACAATACAATGCAAAAACTATGAAAACAAAAAATATTGTAATTTTTTGACACAAGTAGTGTGCCAGGCATATATGTAAAATAATTCAAAATAGTTCACCGATAACAAGGATACAGCAATTCTATAATTTTAATAATCTATTCCTGAAAGCAAGATTTCTTCCACTTATAAATGTAGATCACATGCAGTGCACCCAAACACAAATTGAAATGTCATGCCTGTGATATATTGCGGTCGCGGGAAAATTATTTTGATGTCTGAGAATTTCGTGAATTTGTTGCAACTATTTAGCTGGCACAAGAGGTGATCCTCACTTATCCACATTTGACGGAACGTTCTACACATTCAATGGTTATGGTGAATATGTCCTTCTCAAAGTCAACAATGGCTCGGATCTCGAGTTTCAAGGAAGAATGATACCCATACTTGATAACCATGGAGGAACAACAAGAGCAACAGCTCTCACAGCATTTGTCATCAAGGGAGCAACGAGTGATATAGTGCAGGTTTGTGCACATGCACTAATGTTACATTCATAAGATCAAGACACGATTTTGTGTTTCTTCGCAAGTTTAATAAACTGGTTGTTAGAAGGTTGTTTGAAAAATGAAGTATATAAAACTTTCAGAGTACGTTTCGTTTATTTTTTCATGAACTCTGATGCAAAAATTCACTAGAAATAATAAAATACATATACTACATTATATATATAGTTCATACTACAAATTGCATAAGACAGTACTAGTGAAAAGAAAATATCAACAAACGTGTCAACACTTCTCTCTCGTCCACCTTGGTGACACATGTTCACTATTGCATTGTTGTCAGACAAACGCTTATTTTTGCCAGACTTCACAATCAATTTTGACCAATCTTGCGTATATATGTATGAAAGCAAATTGAAAATGATTTGCGATTGACTAACTCTTTTTTCAATTTTTCCACGATTTATAATCTTTTATAATTTTCTTCCTTAAAATATTTTCACTTACAATGTTTTCATTTTAGTTCGAGTTTAACAACCGGCGCAGGGTAGACGTGTTAGTCAATGGTGAACATGTCGAATTTGACGAACAAACAAGATTAGACTTCACCGGCGTCTTTATTGTTAAACAAAATCAGTCAAAATTTGGTACATACTTTACATCAGGAGTAGCCGTTGTTGTTACATCTGTCGAAGATTTTCTTAACTATCAAATTTCAGTACCATTAAGATTCAAAGGTAATAATAAGTTCAGCTCCGTAGTTTCTTAGTTTCTTAAATAGCTAAACTATATACAGGGTGTATAAAAAAAAATGTCCCAAATGTAAAATTTCCGTTTTTCAGGATATTTTTCAGAATTTGGCAATATTTTGTGTTCCTAGAGATAGTTAAGACTTATCTGGTATACCTAGGCCAAGTTTGGTTTTTCATTAAAAAAATTATGTTACCGGGGGGTGGTTCCTTTCCACTGATATTGAGAGGGCTTGCGCGCGAAAATGTGAAGCTGAAATTGAGATATTATTTAGCTGTCTAAAAGTAGGAAAGCATTTTAATAAACTGTCAAAGTTTCAGGAAAAATAATGCAAACTGGGAGCAACGCGCGACCCCTAAAAGTGACAAATATTTCATTGCGCGCAGTGGATTAAATGCATCGTTGATTTTAGCGTGACCGATCTCATGCAAGGCTGGGCAAATGAATAAATTAAAGCGAGAAACTGAACAAGAAGACGAAACGATTTAATAACAAGATTTTTATTCTTGATGTTAATCCTCAACATTTCCACCATTTCTTTCTAAGCAAATGCGGCTCGTCTGAGCATGGTAAACACTGAACGGCGAACCACATTTGTCTGTCCTGCCTCAAATTATCCATTTCGTTCGAAATTCTTTCTTGCAAATCACCTATACGCTACCACCGGCAAATCTAGGCGAATGGACAGACAAATGGTTCGCTGTTCAGTGTTTAGTATGCTCAGACAAGCCGCAGTTTGCTTAGGATGAAATGGTGGACATGCTGAGGATTAACATCACGAATAAATCGCTTTGTTTTTGTGTTCAGTTTCTCGCTTTAATTTATTCATTTGCCTACCTTGTATGAGATCGGTCACGCTAAAGTCAACGATGCATTTAATCCACTGCGCGCAATGAAATATTTGTCACCTTTAGAGGTCGCGCGTTGCTCCCAGTAAGCATTATTTTTCCTGAAACTTTGACAGTTTATTAAAAAGCTTTCCTACTTTTAGACAGCTAAATAATATCTCAATTTCAGCTTCACATTTTTGCGCGCAAGCCCTCTCAATATCAGTGGAAAGGAACCACCCCCCCGGTAACATAATTTTGTTAATGAAAAACCAAACTTGGCCTAGGCAAACCACATAAGTCTTAACTATCTCTAGGAACACAAAAATTTGCCAAATTCTGAAAAATATCCTGAAAAACGGAATTTTTACATTTGGAACATTTTTTTTGATACACCCTGTAGATACTCGAAATCTATTTAATATTGCATATGTTGTGTAACATGATTGAAATCCTATGCAAATGTAATCATATGCAATTCTAATTAGACTTCGAGTTATATATAACATATATATATATATATATATATATAACATGTGTAAAACAATGTGCCCTCCCGGCTATCACCAGAGCGCAATGGTGACTCCTGCACTTGGGACACAGGACGTATGGTTACACATTGTTGGAATTGTTGCAATAACAACAGTATTGTTTATTGGGCGTAAAGGAGCCTGACAAGCGTAAAATGATCACCGCTGCATGTAAGAGACACTGCGCATTTTGGGTAGACCATAGAATGTGGCGGGAGAGGGTCCAATGGTTTTAATTGCCAATATTCCTTATCGGACAAGTGCCCCGCTCGTTTTAGCTCTTTTAAAAGTTTTTCCAAGTCTATTTCAGTTTTGGATGTTGGGTTCCTTCGCTTATCAGTAATGCGTTTGTAGATATTCTGGTGATCAAGCATGTTGGTCACTTGACTCTGATATACAGCCCTACTCATTACAACCACGGAATTTCCTTCATAAGATTTTGTTACTAAAATGGTTTTATCAGTTTTGAGATCTTTCAATGCTTTCTTCTCACCGCGCGTCAAGCTTGTTTCAAGATGGAATAGATGTTAGCTCTTACCTCATTTTGTGCTTCTTTAAGTAGATCTTGTATGTGTTACCAGTGCCCCACTTAACTTACCAGTCCCCCACACTTGAACTCGTTTATTGAAAGATTACAGTGTTTAAAACACACAAATGTTTAAAACGAAACCATGATAACGTTTGGCTCTCTCAAAACAACGTGTCTTCCCATCGTCACGTGACCACTCTTACACGACAAAACTAACTAGGGAGGGAGGGGTGCTTCCTGCAAATGTCTATACCCCTCACACTCTCCCCCACTTAAAATGTGTTCACTCGCACGCTACATAACAAACCATGCATCTAAGATTATTTAGGGTGATCAAGCCTGGATAAATCTTACAGGTTTTATTCAAACTAGCGCCGTCCCTCTCTCGTAACTTAGTATTACGTTATTTACATTAAAGAATCTGTCCTTTTTTTTCATTTCCTTACATGATATATGCAGTAACGAGTCCTATTTTTTTTTCTCCTTAATTTTTTTTCCATTTTAAAAGTATTTGATAAACCAACTGCTATGGATAACCATAGTATACCGGCGGTTGCTGGTAAAAGGCAGGAGTAGGAAAGTTGGGCGTAGAGGTTGGATAGGTTAGGTAATAATTGGCGAGAGGTGGATATGGGATCATGGGTAAGATCGGGTATGGTGGAACGGGAAGCCAACTCATTTCTTGTGGTGGGAAGAATCCGTTTGTCGTCTGAACACTCGATAGGCCCGGTGGAAACTCGGTTTGGTTACCCATCACATCGTAATTTAGCATATAGGTGGTCGTCGCGTCCGAGATGATCGTCGAAGCGCATCTCTCTCTGCTACATCTTCATTAGTCGTATTACTTGAAGTTTCTGCCTCTTCTGTTGGTTCATCGATATCTTGTCCGTGATTCTCACCCAGTTCTTCTGATATTTCCGACTCGGGTACTTCATGAGTCACCCCAGCTGTGGCCGGTTGTTCCCCAAATCAAAATGTCCTTCCAGGTTGACCGGATCTGTCTGTCTATCCCCCATCTGAGCAGGAGTAAGGCCGCATATGTCCTTATCCTTCGATTCTTCAGCTTCCCATCACTATCCTGAACATTCTGTTTGTTTTGCGCTCGCGGAGGGTTGAACACTGGTGCGAATTCTGTTGAATTATCTGAGGCCAAGAAGTCACAGGGAAGAAGGAGGTTTCTATGAAGGGTTGTTGTCTTGTTCATGGTTTGTCCCTCGGGCTTGACTACGAATACGTGCAGTTCCACTTTCTTTTCCACCACCACATGTACCTGATCTTCCCAATGGGACCGGAGTTTTCCTGGGCCCCCTCGTTCCGAGAGGTTCCGGACCAAGACTCGATCCCCTGGCCTTAATTCTGTACAACGGATCTTCTTATCGTAATGTTTTTTTCCTCTTTCCGCAGATTTTCGACTGTTTTCCATCGCTTTCGCGTAAGCTTCTTTCATTGATTCCTTCCATCGTTACACGTACTGAGTATGGTTTCCTGTGGTAGAGGTAGGTGATGTTCCAAAAAGGAGGTCTATTGGTAACCGTGGAGGTCGGCCAAACAGCAAAAGGAATGGCGACAATCCCGTAGCGTTATTCACCGTACAGTTGTACGCATGTACAACTTTATTTACTGACACATGCCATTTGCTTTTCTGATTTTCTGGTAATGTTCTCAACATGGCCAGTAACGTCCTATTAAATCTCTCCGCTTTACCGTTGGCCTGTGGGTGATAGGGCGTTGTTCGACGTCGTCTGATTCCGGTGAGCTTTCCTAACTGGCGAAATAGATTGTTCTCAAATTCTCTGCCTTGATCATGTAATATATGTAACGGGAAACCAAAACGGAGAATAAAGTCATTATACAGTCTTTCTGCCGCCGTTGTACTGGATTTATTTTTTGTAGGGTACGCTTGGGCAAACTGGGTAAAATGGTCGACGATAACCAATACGTACTCATGTCCACTAGAACTTTTCTCGAGGTGCATGTAATCAATTGATATCAATTCAAACGGGGAGCTAGTTGTTATGCTACACATTGGTGCACAGGTTGGTCGAGGGGGTTTACGCTGTTTGAGACATTCGCAAATATTCGTAACGAAATGTGTTATATCACGTTCCATATTAGGCCAATAGAACCTTTCTCTTGCTAACTGCACCACTCTCTCCGCCCTTAAAAATTTCCCATGTCTACGTGTATTTCCTTGTATACCGTAGGGTGGAATTTCCTTGGCAAGACCAGTTGTTTGTTTATACCACTTTCGCGACGTAATACTCCATCCTTTCCGATCTTGAGTTTGTGCCATTGCCGCAGGAGAGTTTTGGTGTTTGGACGTTCATTCATTTTGAACCGATGGACGATGCCCATCAACTTTGAATGATCGTACCCTACCGATCGATGGGTCTTCCTTTTGTGCTTTTAAAATCGCTTCGCTACCAAGACCTGACGCACCCACATCTTTATTGAAGAACTCGTTCTCGACGTTCACAAGGTTTTCATCGATCGTCAGAGCTGTAACCCATGTAGCGTTTCCAAGTTGTTGTGCAGTAATACCCGTGATTACCGCTTTAATGTTTTCGCAGGGTATCTCCTCAGCGTACTTTTCCCTATATTTTGTCCACTCTATTGGCATACGAGATAGAGCATCTGCATCTTGGTTCTTTCGACCCGGACGGTATTTAATATCGAACGTGAAATCAGCCAGTTCCGATACCCACCGATGACCGGTCGCATTTAACTTAGCTGTTGATAGTACATATGTGAGTGGGTTATTATTCGTATAAATCGTAAAGTTTGGTGCATAGTATAAAATGTCCCGAAAATAATCGCATACAGCCCACTTTACTGCGAGGAATTCCAATTTCCCTGCGTGGTAATTTTTTTCTGCGGGGTTTAAGGATCTTGATGCATACCCTATCACTCGCATCTTTCCCTCTTGCTGCTGATACAACACGGCCCCAAGTCCCAGTAGTGATGCGTCTGTGTGTAGCTCAAACGGTTGGCTATAGTCTGGGTAACCAAGGATCGGTGGGCTAATGAGGCACTCGAGGAGCTCTCCAAGAGCTTCTCGGTGTTGGGTTTGCCACAGAATTGGTTGTGATGATGGTACGTTGCTGTTCGCCTTCCTTGGGTTAGATTTGATATCTGGCGAAGCTTGTAACAAGTCAAATAGTGGTCTTGCGATTTGTGCAAAGTTCCTAATATATCTCCGATAGTACCCGAGAAGTCCCAGAAGTTTCCGTACTTCACCGACTGTCTTCGGTTCGGCTTTCTTCAATGCTGTAATTGTTTCAGTCTTTTCTGGATCGATTCTGTATCCCTCGGATGAGACAATTTGTCCCAAATAGTTCACTTCCCTTTTGAAAAAATTACATTTTTCAGGTTTCAGCTTAACGCCGTTGGCACGTAATCGTTGTAGCACCTGACGAACATGCTCGACGTGTTCATCGAACGTTTTACTAAATAATTTATGATGATGTCATCCAAATACGGGATGCAAATGTCATCTTTAAGATCGTCTAGGCAGTGTTCCATAAATCTTTGAAACTCTCCCGGTGCGTTTCTCAGTCCGAAGGGGATTCGGACCCATTCGAATAGGCCCCACGGGGTGATAAAAGCTGTTTTGTGTCTGCTTTCTGGATGGATTTAACCTTGGTGGTACGCCTTTCCCTGATCTAGAACCGTAAACCACTTATTCCCACCAAGGCTCTCAAAAGTTTCTTGCACTCTTGGTAAAGGATGACGATCGGGTACTGTCTTCTTATTAAGTTGTCGGTAGTCCACACACAACCGCAGGGACCCATCTTTTTTTCTCACACACACTACTGGTGACGAATATGATGAAAGAGATTTTTTGTACAAATCCTCTATTTAGTAAGTCCTCGACATACTGTTTGACCTCTGGGTATAACGGTCTCGGTATAGACGTATAATTCTTCTGTACTGGAATAGAGTCTTTGAGATTCACATTTATTTGTAGACCTTTGGCGTCCCCAATTTTCCCTTCTCTTGAGAATGAGTCTTTTTCTTCTTGCAACATTTGTTGTACTCTTACCCTCTGCTTGTGTGTCAGTCCTTCCAGGTTCACGTTAGGCAAACCATCCGAGTTTGGGTTCTCCTTTTGTACTTTCTCAGTCCCAATGTTATTGACCTTGGCTTCTGTTCTCGTCTCACTACACTGAGACTTTTCTACATTGTTTTCAGTGTTCTCAATCCGAGTCACATCCATCGAATTTATTGATCTGACCATTTGAAGCGTTCCTAAGACAGTTCTCCTCTTTAATAGAATAGCGTGCTTGCTTGGATTGTTTACTTGAATGGCTACTCGTGCTCCTTTTGATATGACTGTTAATGTTTCCGATACCTCTAGCCCATCAGTCCAAGGGCACTCTGGATTCGGTTCAAATAACACAGGAACTCGCGTTTCCAAGGGCCCAACATCAACGTGGCAAGCTACTTTTATTGATTGACCTGGTTGGATTAATATATCTCGTTTAGTTGTTTTGACATTACACAAGTCACACAATCTGTCCGATTGAAGAAATGCCACTAGGGCTTCTATTTTAGCTCGTTCGATATCCACTAGGCTTGCACATAACGCATCCAGCAACGGGGTGTGGTCAGCATGATTAACTTCTGCGCTGTATTCTCTTGAGATTTCCTCAATTATATTATATCCCACGACTGGTAAATTTAGATCATCTTTACTCACTAGGAATGGCACCTTTAGTCCCACATTACTCTCTTTCCCCAGGAGCGAAAAATCAATCTCTGTCCAACCGTGATAAGCTAATGCCGTCCCATTTGCGGCTTTAAGTTCTAGTTCGTTGACACCAAGGAGTTTCGCTATTCGCTGAATATTTGCTTGGGGCAAGTGTTCCTGGAGCCAAGCCCTAGAAACCATTGACACCTGGGCGCCTGTGTCCCAGAGGGCGGTTGTCCCCATTCAATGCGCATTGTACAGTACACTTTCTTCCGACCAACCGTGTTACTACCGAACTTTCTCTCGGTGATAGGTGACATGCATAGACAATATCGTCAATCATGTTTTCTCTTAATCTTTGTTAATGCAGGTCCGCTAACTCTTTACATAATGTTTTGTGTTCATTCCAATGTTTTTGCTGACAAGATTGCGAACAATATCTGAAAAATTTACACTTGCCACAATGTTTAAACGAAGTATCTGTTTCATTCACTTTACAAAATGTACAAGAATGGGACAAACCAGTTTCCTGGGCTACTCCCCTTGCCTTGGTCGTAGCCGTTTCTCGTTTCCCTGATTCTTCTTGCACCCCCTTGAGAAGTGTTCACTTGACCCACACTTAAAGCAATGATCACATACCTGTTCGCCAGCCTGTTGACACGAGCCGCAAAGAACTTTCCGTCGTCTTTGTGGATTCCGTGATTGTCCCTTATCAACTTGCTCCTCACCTTCTTGTGACCGATTAAATGCTTCTTTCAGTGAAGCCAAATCAGATTGGACCGATTCCAGCGTTGATTCCAGCTTATCTTTCTCCCCACTTAATAGGTTTTCTTTGGTTTTGTAGTTTTTTTCTTAGTATAGACTGGATCTTCGCTTTCGTGTTGAGTGGTACACCCACGTTCCTGATTGGTCATAACTTGGTTAAGTTGAGCACTCTTCTTAGCCCCAGCCATCTTGTTGTGTCGCTCGGTTTCTGCAGACACCGCCTCATTAACTTTTTCCATTAATTCCTCATCATTGACCCACGGTTTTTCCAAAAGAGGGCGTAACTTGGCCCGTATTGATTCTTGCTGCATCCCCGTTTCTACAACATGCAAAAACAAGGACTGGACCAATGTTTTGTCATATTTGACCACACTATCATCTGCCTGAGAGGCAAAAATAACTTGTTGACGTAGATTCATAGCTCTTATTAAGAACTCTTGCGCTGACTCCTTTAGGCCTTGGCACAATGAAGCCAGTTCTTGATAAACTTCCGTACCAGATTTTTCTTTGAAATGCGCCGGTAAAATTTGCTTTAATCGGACCAATGACATATCATTCATCATTTCCAAATACGACCGTAACTTCAAACTTGGACTCACCGCTCTAATAACTGCTTCAACCACCACAGACTCCTTATAACCTGATTTAATCCCAGTCTCAATCTGTCTGGTGAGGCTCACAAATGACAAACTATCCTTTTCTTTATCTCCACCAATAACTCCAATAATTTTAAAGTCGCGCTTCAATGCTTTTACCAGATCAACATTTAGTTTATTAGCCAGATCTTTTGAGCCCTTCTCAGACTCAGTTTCCTTTGCTAATGCTCCATTCTCATTCCCCTGAGTGTTCTCCTCCGCTTCATCTGGTATCTCTAGTTGGGGTGGTTCCGGTGTCACCAACGCAAGATAGCCTGTAAGTAGTGCTCTCTTGTCCTCCGCTTCTGTTAGATTTGTCTCAATTTTCTGACGAACTCCCTTCGACAACTGGATTCGTCTTAGTCCCTCGGTATTGGCTTCTACGTGTTGGGCAAATTCCGTTAGTGCTTCCATTGTAAGTCCACAAACTTCCGACTCTAGTTGCAACTGTAATGCTTCAATTTCCTCATCAACGGCCGCCATCGTGAAGTGTAAAAGACTAACCACAGATACACACTGAAACAGTCCCTTAACGCGTAAGCCGATTCATATTGTTCACTTCGACAAGTAATGCGCCTTCATTAAGTCATAAAACCCGTATTTTTTTATATTATGAACGTCAGAATATGACTTGTACTCACGCGCACGCCTCGACCGAATATGTCCACGTCTTTGCCCACTATTTTCAACGTTAAAATGTCTTTTAGAGCAGTCCTGGCAGGATCGCCAAAATGTTACCAGTGCCCCACTTAACAATAGCACCAGTAGAATAAATTTGAACTCGTTTATTGAAAGATTACAGTGTTTAAAACACACAAATGTTTAAAACGAAACCATAACGTTTGGCTCTCTCAAAACAACGTGTCTTCCCATCGTCACGTGACCACTCTTACGCGACAAAACTAACTAGGGAGGAAGGGGTGCTTCCTGCAAATGTCTATACCCCTCACATATGTCTTGCTCAACTGAGGCTATAATTAAGATTTCTTTCTTCGGTATTTCATTTGGGGTGCTTACGTAGTTCAATCTTTTTCTTAGCAAGCTGATTTCATCCTCGTTTAATTTCCTTCCCGACAGGTTTACAATCCATTTCTTTTGAATTTGACAGGAGTCATCGTTACGTGTTAGTTGAAGGAACTTTGCTAGGTGTATTTCCTTTGTAATGCTTTGCAGATGATAGCATCGACTCGCTATTGCCTGATGTAGACTCAATAAACCTGCGTCTTCAACAATATCTTGTAACGTCTCCTAGCGTTAAGGAATCTTTATTTAGATTTTTAAGTATGCGGTGGCAATTGCTTATGAGGACGCGAAGATATGCCCACCCACTTTTTCTGGCGATGCCCCATGCTTTATAGGATGATTTATTGGTGGCCTTGACATCAGGAATCGTGGCAGTTGACCTTAGTTTTTGACGTACTTTCGATAGTGAGATTCGTTCTAGTCGTCTCAATTGGTGTAATATATCTGCATTGTAATTCATTTTTATATATCTATATATGCTGTTCAGGAAACCAGCCTGAATTATTTCTTTATTATAATATTAAAAAAATGTCTGGGTTTCTTTTAAATGGAGGACTATTTAGATCTACACGCCGGTTTAGAAGACGTTTTGACTGAATTCCACTACCGCCTTGTGAAATTTTACTAGCGTTGACTGTTAAGTGAACGAAGTTGTTAGCAAAATTTCCTCCAACCAGAAATCGGTTGAAAATTACAGCGTAAAATCAGATGATATTACTGTATTGTGCATTTTCTGCTTACGAGAATCAATTATTATAGTGATGAACTTACCGTGACTCAACTCTATCATTGACATTGCATGTAATTATATAATATACATTATATATATATTATATATATTATATTATATATATATATTATATATATTATATTATATATATATAAATATATATTATATATATATATATATATATATATATAATTATATATATATATATATATATATATATGCCTAGATTTATACCTAAACCAATTGAGCGGCATACTGCTTTTCCCACTTCATCACTTGCGATGTTCTATCTTTTTTAACGTGCAAAATGGAGTGAAAATCGACCATTTTCTGCGTCCTTTATATTTAGGAAAAACTGCTGGTCTTCTTGGGTTTTGGAACGATGACAAAGATCAGGAATTTCTATTGCCTAATGGCAGTTTCATTGATACAAATTCTAGTTATCGAAGAATTCACAATGAATTTGGCCAGAAATGTAAGTTCTTATTCCTGAAGTCGTAGTTTTCTCGTATCTTTTTCCTGTTAGTTGAATCAAATGACATGTAATATATTATTTGAGTAAAGCTTTGAAAATCAGCTCTACATTCTCCGTGAGTTATCAGAATCCGAAAAGGAATCGATTTATTCCATGTCTTTTTTCACATTAGTCAGTGGCTGCTTTCAGCTCACCATAATATATCCCAAATACCTGTGACAGTACGTACTGTTAAACAATTAAATTACCAAAGTAATTTCATCACATATGAAAGAAACATTTATAATACCTAAATATTTTTCCAATTCATATCTATATACAGGGATGGTGGATAGGAACCAGACTATTTTTACGTATCATGTCGGAAAGAGTTACGACAGTTTTACAAATTCCAGCTTCATACCGGTCTTTCTTGATGAGACAAACTCGTTGTTTACCAGTCCTGCTTTGGAACAAGACGCAAGGAGTGTTTGCGGCGAAAATGAGGAATGTTTGTTCGATATTGCTGTAACAGGTAAAAGAGATGTTGGTGAGGCGACGTTGCAATCCTTTAATGAAATACAGAAAAGAGCAAATGCGTCAAAACTTGGTGAGAAAATTAATATGAACTAGTCTTCAACTAACATTCTTAATTTCAGCCAATATAATTTTAGATTATTAATTTTTAATCGCCATGCTACACGGTAGAATTTTTCTTGCGACTTAATTGCTATAAGTAGCGCCCATAGACCACTTACGAAACTTAGTAACCGCGCGTTCGTGCAACATGGTAACGAGGCTCATGATGAAAAAAAAATTGTATTTTTTGCAGTACAAAGCTTTTCGGCGTTTTATGTCCCAGTTTTCGTCTTTGGTTTACATATTTTTCGATACCTTTATGCTTGGTTTCATCAGTGTGATCATAATTATCAGGTTAGGAAATTTTGGCTTTCAATATTTTCGGCTGCTTTCGCGAGGGAAATACGGAAAAGCCCGACACAAACTCAGCTAAAAATTAGTTTTTTCCAAACTATTTCGTCTCAAGTTTTGAAAACGTATTTCATTTTTCTTGCTCTTATTTGTGCAAAAGCGATATATATTTGGTGCATAATTTATGTTTTTTTGACCAAAATTTTCATCGCCGCCGCATTGCTTGGATTGTTCTCCTGATGTGATTTATTGCTACTTAATATGCATATGCGGGTAGTTTATTCAGAAGCAAAATTCTCCAATTAAGTCCCAAAGGGAGATAATTTTCAATGGTTTTAGTGCCAACTCTCAGAGGTGAAAATATGCGATTTTGACTAACACTTTTTATCAGCCTCCTATTTGCTCATTTTCTCACCATTTGGTATTAAAAACATGTTATTCGATAGTTAAAAGCCTAACCATTCCAAATGTGAAAAAATTTCGTTAATAAAATAAGTAGTTACGTTAATAGAATAAGTAGCACGTACAATATTAATAGTGCACCAAAGTTGGATTACCTTTTTTTTATACACCGGCCCTGTAATATAATATTGTGGGAAAAGGAATATTAAATGCAAATTCAAATTAAAGAATGATATGATGTTTTGGTTATGAGTATTTTACTATCCATGTCATGTTTGTGTGCCAAATTGAAGGGTTGTTTTCCTTTTCAGTCGGCATCACATCACATGTACTGTAGTCTATATATATATATATATATATATATATATATATATATATATATATATATATATATATATATATATATATATATATATACACAGGGAAAATAAAATAAATTTCCAAAGGTTTGGAAAAAACTAAATTTTTACCTGGGTTTGTGTCGGAAGCAGCCGAAAGATTTATGAAAACATCGCCAAAACACCTTAATTGACACACCAGACGAAAGCAGCCGAAAGATTAATAAAAACATCACAAAAACGCCTTAATTGAAAGGGAAAACTCCCTAACATCTTTAACAAATGCGCATGCTCAGAGTGTTATTTGCACGCCGTTTACAGCAGGTAAATTAACGAATAAAAATTGAGAATACGGTAAAGTGTATGTTGAATACACATTAATTACGCTTTCTCTTCGCATTGCACTGGCATCGGAAAAGAATAGGTTCCATTCCTACCGGAGGACCGATAGTTGATTCATTTTCCCATCAATTGGTGTGAAATCAAACTTGTGATTACAAAGATTTTGTAATCACGCGTTTGATTTTACACAAAATTGAACTTCACTCAGTGCAATTTCCATTATTTATTAATTGCTGTTTAACAGAATAACGCGGTCAGCAAGTTCAGGGGCAGGTTGCTCGAAAGGCGTTTAGCTTAACGAGGGATAAGCCAATGACAATTAGTCTATTTACATCGAAATATTTCAGCTCAGTTGTTCAATAAATTAATAGATATATGGGTTTTCTGTTTTTAACTTATCCACGGTTTCAGCTAAACGCTTTCGAAAAACCGGCCCGAAAAGCTTACATCTGACCGGCCTGTCATCATGCGAAGTATTGCATTGTATTATTTTCCTCGGTAATAAGACAAAAATGTGATATTTTGCAGTTGCCAAGCGTATTTTCTTTGGTTGTGATGGGGTCGAGAACAGTGGAAAAAAAGTAGATTTTTGTGGTGATTGTGATGGCGACAACTCCTCGTGCACAGATTGTGAAGGTCGCATCAGACCTGGATTTCTCAAGAATGAAACATGTGGTGGGTTTCTTCGGCCATTAATAATATTTGGGTTAATTGAAGCTAAAATATATACACATAATTTGATGAGCAAAAGGTTTGTGAGATGTTATTAGCTATCTATGCATGTGATAAGCCCTCATTACTTTTCAAATAGGTTCCTATCTGCCATGGAGCGAATGGCTCCTAATTCCGTTAATAGGATAATAATGTAGACAAACGACAGTTCGTGTAGCGACTTTTTTGAGGATATAATTATGCCAACTACGAGGTACTCTAGTGAGTCGATCTCATAACAAGCCAGCTGTTTAAATGCTAAACATGAAAATGCTAAGCATGCAACCCATATTGGTAAACAAAAAAAATGTAATGGCAATACGACTATCAACGCGTGTTTTCGCGTGCTGATAATTAAAAAAAGGCTGCGCTATCTATTTTTTTCGTACGAAATTGGTGATTTTCATTGGCTAAGATCATAAGGTCACAATGTATACGATATCTTCAGCAATCTTTGCGAAAGTTAAATAATTTTAACTTTCGGAACCATTGCGGAACGTATCGTGTTAAGGTTGCGCTGCCGCGCAGGCAGGTAGATTATGACACGCAGCAAACGTTTTGTGTCTGGCTGCGAATGCGATGAATTTTTTCCTGTTGCGATTTTGTTTGCTCTGTTTATATATTTTGGAAAATACATAGCCGCAAAATGACTGTCACTTGTGCCCTAATTATTACATATCTCATTCCTTCGAACTAGGATCCTATCTGCCCTGGAGCGAATGGAGTGTTTGCATCGGGGAGGATGAAAAGGGAATGAGAGAACGAAATCGAACATGTTCAAAAGAAGGTCATTGTTTGCATTTGGGTGAAAATACACAACAAGAAGAATGTAAGGCCGATTTGAATGACGGTAGGCACCTATATAATGATAACGTGTACCGTATTTATGCTTATGGACATTTCCTACATATACCAGTACATAGCCGCCTTCAACTTTTAGCATAGTTAAATAAGCGTGGACTTCTAACTCGCCAACTGTTTGCGGCCTCGTATGCTTGAATTCCTTAATGGGACTAATAAGTGATAGGTATTGATGAAATAAATCATTATTAACCTAAACCTACTAATTGTAAAATTTGACCGAAGTGTTTGAAAATGGTTACTACATTGACCCTGAGGTCGGCAAACAGTGCCAGGACAGATATCTGCGATTGCGATAAGTAATTCCGTTAATAGGATAATAATTTAGACAAACAACAGTTCGTGTATAGCGACTTTTTTTGGGGATATAATTAAGCCAACAACGAGGTCCTTTAGTCAGTCAGCCAATCTCATATCAAGCCAGCTGTTTAAATGCTAATCATGAAAATGCCAAGCATGCAATCCATATTGCTAAACAAAAATAATTTAATGGTTATACACCAATCATGCAACGCGTGTTTTTCGCGAGCTTATAATTAAAAAGCTTGCGCTCTCTATATTGTTCGTACGAAATTGGCGATTTTCATTGGCTGAGATCATAAGGTCACAATGTAATACGATATCTTCAGCAATCTTTGCAAAAGTTAAAATTATATAACTTTCGGTAAACATTGCGGAACGTATGGAGTTACAGTTGCGTTGCCGCGCGGGATATAACACACAGCCGTTGCCGCGCGGGATATAACACACAATGATTACTTCGTTAATATTGGTCCCTCCATTGCACTCAGGGTGGAAGAAGACCACCATACCTCCGCTGATGTAATAGATCAAGATGATGTAAAAAGCAACACAATCTTTCACTTCTCTGATATAACCGTTCATCAAGAAGGACCATGCAGTTTGGTATTCGTGAAAATGAATTGAACTGGTTTACCTCCTACAATACACTGCATGAAAAGCGCCGTATTCCAAGGTATTCACATGTGGATACGGGTGTGAATAAAACACATATTGCAAGCGTATTCCGACATGGAATATTAGTGTGAATACGGCATCGTATTCTTCAGTATTCTAAGTGTGAATACGCCGTGAATATGCCGCGTATTCTGACCAATATTCACACTTGGAATATCTCACTTCTCACTTAATCCGTGTTTCCACAAAATAAATTCATCAGCTGACATTTTTAAACTTTATTTTGAATGCTGAAAAATTGAAGTGGAATTTTATAAATAATTTGGCGCAAAAACCAAAAAGCGCGCTTTCGAGTTTAATAAACATTGAACGAGGAGATCGTGCGTTTGTGGCTGTAAGAAATCTTTTTGGCGCTTATAAATAAGGGAAGAGAGTGAAGGATGCCAAGGGCTTGGTAAAGTCTGGAAGCTCTGGTCGCAGTTAAAGAGCATGCCGGCGAGTATTTGTATGCTACGATTCCCACGAAGTCTGATGAAGAAAATGCGCGAAATAGAAATGAGATTGCATGGCGCGATTTCCACAGCACCTTATGTTCGCTAATACGTGTAAAATGATAACGAATATTAACCGTATTTCAAGGATTTTTTATTGTTCAAAACCGAAAACGCATATACTGTTTGTGCGTAAGGGACCTCTTCGGTGAGTGACTAAATATCGTGCAGTTGAATTCAATAGCCGGCCTATAGACTATACCCTATGACCATGTTGGGAGTAATCTCAACATTTTATTAACAAATTACCTGGTGATAAGAGGTTAATGGGTTATGCGTTCGCAGCCTGTGCGAATGTTTAGGCATTTATTGTCCCTCAAGTCTGTCCATTAAGGAAATATCAATATGAACAAACATGCATAATCTTTAGGTTGCCATGTTAATTTGCATAGCAGTCATACACATTGCAATGGTAGGTTTATCCACAGTTAATGTGTTTTATCAAGGTTGATCAAATGCAATACTAAGATTTCAGTCAATTATTTAAATTTATACAGTCCTTAACAGATCATGTACATGTGATGGGTTACAACATTTCACATTTTATAAAATATTATTGGAACATCACAAATTGTTCAAAAATATGTAGCAAAAACACAGCCTATCATGAACTTCTACTAAGCTGTTATGATTTTCAATCTTTCATCAGCTGATTGTTAATTTATAAGCAATGTTGTTTTAGTATATATGAAACATTGCTCCTGGAGTATGTCAGAAATTATACTTAATAGTAAATTGTTGAGCAAAGCAAGTGATGTTTTTTCACTTGGTAAGATATTAAAAACTATAGGTGAGCAGATAATGAATCAGGAACTTCTTTCACTGGGTGAAAAATCCTCTTCATCTTTAGCAAAGTTAAGGCCAACTCTTTTGGGAATTTTCTCAATCTTGCAACCCCTGATGGCTAAAAACAATTAAAACCACCTTAAAGCAATTATTGAACAAAATACATAGCAAACTTTCTTAAGCTATAAGATTATTATCCGAAAGGTTAATGATAATGGTAAAAGCTGATGTTGCATGCATGGCCATTTGTTTTTATTGTTGTGCATAGAATTTATGCAGTGTAATGAAATTATAATATTCCTAGGAGAATGTATATGTACAATGTACACACCATTCATATAATTTGGAAGCTAATCAATTAGGGTAAAAATGGAAACAAATTCTTCCATGAACTTAAAGCTGTATATACACATAGCTACTCCTAGTATGCAAACATCGAGAAGCTGTAGTAAACTCATCTACACTTTAATGGTATATTCTTTAAGTATTGTGATTATAATTTATGTACGGAAAAGTAATTGCAAACAAATCAGTAAACAGTCTCAGTTATAAATTATGATGAGGGTAATGTTAAAAGGCTTCACTTAAAAACACAGTCTAGCATGAACTTCTAAGCTGTTAAGATTTCTGTCTTTGGGCAGCTGGTTGTTAAGATTCCTATCTTTTGGCAACCAGTTCAATAGCTATTCTGTGGTAAATATTAGTGTAAATATAATTCATATATGCTAAAAGGAAAAATATAGGCCATTATTTTGTTAAAAAATATGTATTATATAACTAAAAAACACAGTCTGGCTTTGGTTTCTAAGCTGTTAAGATTTCTGTCTTTGGGCAGCTGATTGTTAAGATTTCAATCTTTTGGCAATCAATCATTAGCTATTCTGTGACAATTATATAACAATATATATCTATAATATATAAATTTTGCCTAAAATATAAAAAACCCTCATGAAATGCACCAATGCACCTCATTTCAATGCATCTTGAAACGTCTATCTAAGGGTTATGTTATGTTAAAGTTATGATTACAGCAGCTTTCTGAATATTTGTGGTAGGTAAGAAAGTAATGTCCCTTTTCAGTATTGGCAAACTTTTAAATTTTGTTTGTATTGAGTATGGCTTTGAAATGGCAAACATTTGTACCTACTATAATTAGTGTGTGATGGAGGTAGGATTGATGAAAACCATCATACAATTTATTTATTTACAAGCAGGTACAGTTAGCTGTGTACAAATTAGCTACAATAAACACAATCGTAATCTATTTATATTAATAAAAACAAAAAAAGTGATGAGCCCAGCCGTAAAAGCGTTGGCCTCGCACTATTGTTGTTGTGTTGTGTTGTTTCAGGACTATAGTATGACATAACTCTTGTTATTAAAATAACTTACCTGATTTTAGCGCCGCCACAAGAATTATTTTGGGGCATCGCGAACATCTTTAACAATTCAAAGTTGAACAGCTTGAACTTCTGTTGAAACCACGCATTTATATATAAGCGCCCTGGTTGAAACCAATTGACATTTGTGCCATGTTATCGTTTTTTAAAGACATTTATTTGTTATTGTTATACGACCTCCGAATTTCGCCATTTATTCGCAATTTCGCCGCAATTCCTTGGCGCAAAAATTGTCACTAACATGTCGAAGAGGAAATTTCCCAAAGGAAATTTCCTACGATTTCCCAACACTGAACTGTATATATTACGGATGCTTTTGACGATACAGAATCATCAACTTTCTACCCATGTGTTTACGTATCCAAGCAAAAACAAAAGTATTTTTTTATATATAACTTCTTTTACACAGGTAATTAAAGAAATTGATGGATATTTCTCTTTTTATACAGCTTTTTTACGACTTACGAGGCTACTCAGCGCTCATCGACTGAGGATATACGATACTCGACATCCCTGCAGCAGCAAAAAAATTAATCAAATAAAAATCATCGTGCGTTTGGTAACATTTATTGTCTTTATTGTCTGTCGCCTAAACAAATCAAGTGCAATTTCAATTTGTGACCGTGATGAGAAGAAATGCTGGATAACAGTTGACACCGGCATTGAACTGAAACAACCTTTGCCTATTCCGTGGTAAAACGCATTTCCTGCAATATTTACACAATATAACTCGTTGATTATCCCGTATTCATGCGTACAATCGCATTTTCTATGCCGAAGTGTGAATACTAGGTCTTGAAAAATATTCACAGAGTATTCGAAGGTATTCTAGGTCAGAATACGCGGTGTGTTTTATTCACAGGTATTCACATCGGAATACCCCCAATATTCCGAGGATATTCACAGTGAATATCTGTGAATACGTGTGAATATGGACCATATTCGAACTCATATTCGCACGTATTCACCTGTGAATACGCGGTTTTTCATGCAGTGTAACATAATCGACAGCAATTAAGTTTGCTGTGTAAATGACTATATTTCAACTTCTAAATCGATAAAAAGTGGTGTGCCGCAGAGGTCCATTCTTGGTCCCTTGATGTTTTTGGACCAGGAACTGGTCCCCACACGCGGCTAATCTTGTTGTTGTTGTTGTTGTTGTTGTTGTTGTTGTTGTTGTTGTTTGTGTTGTTGTTGTTGTTGTTGTTGTTGTTGTTGTTGTTGTTGTGTTGTTGTTGTTGTTGTTGTGTGTTGTTGTGTTGTTGTTGTTGTTGTTGTTGTGTTGTTGTTGTTGTTGTTGTTGTGTGTTGTTGTGTGTTGTTGTTGTTGTTGTGTTGTTGTTGTGTTGTTGTTGTTGTTGTTGTTGTTGTTGTTGTTGTTGTTGTTGTTGTTGTTGTTGTTGTTGTTGTTGTTGTTGTTGTTGTTGTTGTTGTTGTTGTTGTTGTTGTTGTTGTTGTTGTTGTTGTTGTTGTTGTTGTTGTTGTCGTTGTTGTTGTTGTTGTTGTTGTTGTTAGGGGGTGACGCTCTTTAAAAAAGCCTAAGGCTCCGTCAATTCGCATCAGATCAAAATTAAACTTCGCACAACTATCCTTAGCGATATTCCCCATCGATTGACGGAGTTATAATTTTAATTTTTTTATTTTAAAGAAATTTAGAAGCAACTCAAAATTGTAGCGTAGTAATCCGTATAGATTATATTCAATATTAGTATGCATAACTGAAGCAAGTTCAAATGGCTAAGGCTCCGTCATTTCGCACCAGATCGTGATAAAACCTTACACAACTATGTTAAAGGTTATTTTCTATCGACTTACGGAGTTAAATTGTTTGTGCTTATATTCTTGAGAAGATTTGCAAGCCATGTCAGATTGTGGCAGGAGGCAAATTTTAATATTATCAATATTCATATACTATGAGTTCAAGCCAGAAGGTCGTGTATTTTCTTTGTTTTGTACACAATATATATTCATGACTATAGGACCATTGCGTTGAATGCGTTTCTCTCTGGGGCATTACTTATTTTTTATTTATTTGTTTAGGCTTTGTCCAGCATACATAAAAAAGGACTCTAATGACAGTGGCACGGTGCACGCAACGCTAGCTTCTCACCAGCCACAGCGGCATAGATTAGGACATAGATGTGCAACTGGGCACATTTTAAGTGTCTTTGCAGACGAGAAAATGTAGAAAAACGACAATTTTAACATAACCATTCGCAAGATTGCCTAGGTCCATAGATATTTGAAATCTCATCCTGGAGAGAAAGATTGAATCTAAACCACACCAGTTCCTGGTCCAATAGTACAATCGTACTTGTTATTATACATCATACATTTGCCACCGGCAATACTTAAAATCCACAACTCCGGTTTATAAGCGAATGACACACAGGTATTTGCCTAATCGGATAACTATGATGAACTGCATGGTGGAACTATTAAATTCTGATTTGAAAAATATTAGTATAAATGGCTCTCGGATAACAAACTTCAACATCATACAACAAAAACTGAACTAATGTTTATAGGCTCACGATAAAATAGGAAGTTAGGAAGTTCTTATTAATGCAATCAGTGGAAAGGTTGGTGATGGGATAGGAGTATTGAAATCAACAAAACTATTTGTTCCAAATCAAACTTTGCACACCATTTATAAAGCATTAATTCTGCAATATTTTGATTATTGCTCCCCTTTGTGGCATTATTGTGGCATCGTTCTAAAAGAAAAACAACAGAAATTCCAAAATAGAGCCGCGATGGTGTTGACGAGATAAAGTCATGATACCAGCTCCTCTGAGCTGCTTGATCGGCTTGATTGGAAAAATCTTGAAAACAGATTTACGTATAATAAGACGGTTCTAGCTGGTATACAACATTCTTAATAATGGCACCGCCCTTTGTCTTCGAGAATTCTTTTCTGCACGAAGCAGTAATGAAAATGACTATCACCTCAGGAGCTATGATACAGATCTCTCACTTCTAAAACCTAAGAAAGAATTTCTCAAAAGAAGCTTTAGATATAATGGAGCTGTATTGTGGAATAGTCTTTCTATTGAGGCTAAGTCTGCTCAATCGATATCTTGTTTCAAAAGACTCATTTAATTAGCTATTGTTGTAAATAATAGTTATCTTTGTTTTTGTGTTAATTCGTTAATTAGCTGTTCCATTTCTTTTTTGGATTATTTTGTTTTTACCTGTAAATAGTTAAATAGACGCCCGGCCGCGGTCCTCACAAAAATCAGCAATATAGCTGATGGGGTTAGCGTCTTAAAAGAAATTAAATACATACATACATACAGCTAACGTTTTGTGTTGGGCTGCCAATGCGATAAATTTAGTCCTGTTGCGATTTGTTCGCTCTGTATGTATATTTAGCAAAATACATAGCCGAAAAATGACTGTCACTTGTGCCCTGATTATTACATATCTTATTATTTTGAACTAGGTTACTATCTGCCCTGGAGCGAATGGAGTGTTTGCATCGGCAAAGGTGAAAAGGGAATGAGAGAGCGAAATCGAACATGTTCAAAAGAAGGACATTGTCAGCAATTGGGCCAAAATAAACAAGAAGAAAAATGCAAGACTGATGACGATGACGGTAGGCTCCTAACTGTTAAAGATGACGATTTATACTAAAAGAGTATACTAGAAACAATTTACCAATATATTATGAATTATTTCAACAATAACTCATAGATGTAGGCGTATTTCATTTTAGTGCAAAAATAAATTGACGTTAAACGACGCCCAGAGATACATATATTCCACCGGATTTCTCCCCGCTTTATCCATTCCGGACACCACGTATATTTCGCCTCTCCCCCGTCCCTCGAGCTAAAAACAAAACCTTAATAAGAAAACTATTTAGCCACTCGCTCCTTGCCTCGATCAATGCATACAAATTTTAACTTTTATGTATTTTTTTATTACAGACGACAAAAAAGCGTTAAAGCTCTATGCAGTTGCGATTGGTATTCCTGTTGCTGCTATACTTCTTACCATTGTAATCACTGCATTAGTATCATGCATGCGCTGCTATGTCAACAAAAAGTCATCTTCTGCTCCAGGCAATTCACATGTCTCTAATCATCAAAATAAGGCTTACATGATGTAGTTTAATGGGTTTTTTTTGTTATTTTTTTAAGTAGAGTAGCATGCACACTAATTATGTATAAGATAAGATATTTTCCCTTTTACGATTACTCTCTTTTGTTGATGTCTTGTATATATGAGAGATTAATAAATTTTCTAAAATTGAAACATATCAACGTACACCGAACTTGCACTTGTGGGCTGACCATGGCATAGAAAGACTTCTTTGTTGTGGATTACATATAACCAATAATTTTTTTAGATAAATAAATATTTAAAATCATAGATCTAGATCTTATAGGAATGTATAATGTATTCCCTTCCTATAATACAATTAAACACTATGTTATATCGCTTTTTTACCTGTTTTTGTTTCATAGGGCACACAACACAACCTATTCCTCGTTTTTCCAACGTGGTATAGACTATGGTTAAATTATGCTAATGCGAATATTAATGATAAATACCTAAGCGAGTATTATTAGTGCGTCCACGAGCTCAACGATTCCCAGCGCACGGCCCATACGTTCTGCTCAACACTACATTATCTTAACAGTTGTCGACAACAAAGTGTTAAATACTTTAGGAATTTAGTACCATGAGTAGTTAATTAGCAGCAACCAATGAGAAAGTAGATGACAAAATTATATAATCAGGTAGGAAACGTATAGTAAATTGATTTGCGAAGTGATAGCGAAGATTTAAGGACTTTGTCTATATTTTGAGTGAAAAATAATGTAAACTCAACAAATTTGTGAATAGTGTTGCGAGCGCATCGAAACAAACAGAATTTCCAACATTAGTCTATATAGTGTTGTGGATCCAATACATAATATCTGAAGAAAGTGTGGGGACGAAAAAACATGAAGATATAAAAAGTTGCGGATATAATGGTATTAGCACAAGCATTACAAAACTGGTAGCTAGAGAAATCTTTAAACCATTTTTTTAATTAACACACATTTTCAATCGAACATTTACGACTGGAATCATCTCAGAAAATCTAAAAATCGCATTCATTACACCAATTTTCAAGTCTAATGACGAAATGAAGTGACGAAATTACCGACCAATATAAGTTCTTGTTTGTTTAACAAAATTGTTAGAAAAATTTATGACTAATCGACTATCAAAATTTATTGATAAAAATAGAATTTTATCAAAACATCAATATGGATTTGGGAAACAGAGTTAAACAGAGCATGCATTAATTGACTTTATTGATAAAATTAATGATGCAATTGATGAAGATAAATACTCTCTTGGTATCACAATATTCTGATATATTATGGTATTAGGGGAGTGGCCAAAAAATGGTTTGAAAGTTATTTAAACAATAGAAAACAAATATTGAAATATAACTGATTTCAATCAGACGCCTGTTCTGGCGTTAACTCGGCCGGCGCACGTGCCAGTCTTTAATATAGAGCTTCTGAACATAAACAATACAGTTCATATTCGCATTTAGATGCCTTGCGAACCTAAATGTTCGATCGCGAAATTCAAAAGCACATTGTACTTTAAAAAATATAGAGGTGACCACATCATCTTGTTAAACAGCGAAATAGAAGCGATGTTATTAAAAAAGGACCAGAATCTAAATGTATTAAATATATTCTTACCCCAATTCAATCTAAACTTAATCGAACAGCATGAAAACAACGGCTTATTTGTTCCTCTTGGAGGAATTGCAGTATCATGCGAGCGAAATCGAATCGCGCATCGGAAAATTTGCCAAAGCTGTGCACCACAACTCTTGGCAGATAAGACTGGGACGTAGATAAATACGGTCACGTACACATTTGAAATACTATAGTCTGCGTTCTCTTAACCAAAAAATCGCTTAGAGAGTACCGTATCGAATAAGTAATGAAGTGCACCCGATTTATGTGGCTCTCTACTTTTTTGTTATTTTCTCTCCTCAAATTCATTACCAGAAATTTGGGACATTTTGCGTTCGTGGGCAGCGTCCGCCGTCCCTCTCATTTCCAACTCCGAACTTTGCATCGTCCAAAAGGAAAGTGGTGTATTTGACCAGATTGTAGAGCATGTTTACCGATATTACTATGGTTTATATAGCCGAATCATTCAAATTGGACTTGTATATAAATCGCACTCAGGAACCTAGAGGATTTGCTAGTGAGTGAATATTTTTTGTTATAACTCTTCCTTTCTGAGCGATTTACAGAATTCGAACTCCGAACTAAGAAAAAAACACACATAGGAAGCGTAATTTAAAGTTTTGTGATTAAGCCATATTGTTTCGCATGAAATTTGGCCACCATGTTTGTTTTTTTCCGAATGCAAGACGCCATCTTGTCCCAAATTTCTGGTAATGTCGTCATTTTGGTACAATATTTCAACTAGAGATGCGAGGAGCCGATTCGGGAACGGCACTGTGCTGTTGGAACGAGGTATTTGTCTTTGGACGATGTGGAATTGGCGAAAATATCGTGTCCTGGTCGGGGGCCGGGGCTTCCAGAGTTATTTAATGACAGCCAAGCGAATTATTCTTTGGCAAGAAAGCGTTGGATATTTGCTGGCTTTGGTGATGGATATATCCCCCTTTGCGAGTTTTAGAGACCACAGTGCTCTGGAGTATACGAAGTTACAATGCGATTTTTTTATTCTCGTGAGTTAAATCCTTTTGCCAAAAGAAGCTTCAATGGGTCTGGTTTACAAACGAGGGAATTGAAATTTGTATTTGACGATTTTGTGTTAAAAATTATGAAGGGATATAATAACGCAAAGAAACAAAAACTGTCGAAGAGCCGTTTTATGTATTATTCCAATACTACAGCTTCTAAACAAATATTGCTCATTTGCGCCGGAGATGTTGAACAAAATTGAGAAGGGAATTAATTCAGAAGGGAATGAATCAGACTATTTACAAGATTTTGCAAGAGAAATAGGCAGCGGATGAAATAATCTAAATGTAGCCCATATTAATATACGCAGCCTTAGGAACAAGTTAGACAAAGTAAAGGTTTTAATGCATGTATGCCGCTTAGACATCCTGGCGATCACAGAAATACACTTAAATCAAAAGATTTTAAATAAGCAACTCGAAATAGACAACTATAAAATTGTAAGAAGGGATAGAAACCCAGGAGCTGCTGATTGGGGGTGTCTTGTTTATATAAACCATCACATTTGCTCTTCGCGTCTTAAATCCCTAGAGGTCCTTGCAATTGAGATACAAGGAATTTGGTTAAAGATCTCGATAAATTCCACTATCTTTATAGTAGGAACTACCCTTACGAAAATGTTCTATAGAATCCTATAGAATAATGCTATAACATATTCTAAATCCCATAGAATATTCTATAGGACTTCTTATCCTATAGCATATTCCATTGCCATATTCTATAGAATTTAGAGATGCTATAGAATATTCTATTCCACATTCACATTAAATATCGAATAATATATTCTATAGAACATGCTGTACACAATATTCTATAGAATATATGTTATACAGAATGAGACCTTTATGCAATTTAAAATATAACATTTTTAGTACACTACTCATTGGTCGAGAATTATATTCGCATTTTTTGAAAGGTTCTCTCAACATACTTTTAAAGTCTTAAAGTTAAAATTCTCAGCAGAAATCATTCGTTTTGTAAACACAAATCACAAATATTTCACACACATGGCATATCTCAAATGTGTTTCATAATAATTATGCCCATTCGCAGGTTAAATGGCGGGCGTTTTGCCCAAACAATGCCGCAAGGTTATGTGGGACTTGTTTAACCGCCACGCATTATTTTCAAATTTTGAGCGCGTCTTTGTATGTAGTTTGTCATCGGTTGATTCAACGTTTTATAACTGATACTGGTAGAATTTAGTGCGTTTTTCTTTCGTATCTTAACATGAAATACGCATTCTTTAAATTTGTCAAAGAGGAATCATAGAAGGGTGGTGAAACGCGCTGTATTATACGAGAAAAATCAGAAGATATGGATAATTTTGTGAATGCCTGAAAGGTGACTATAGGATCGTGAGAAAGAAGTGCCATGGCAATGAGAAATTTCTAAAGTTAAGAAAATAATAAAAAGTTCATTGACCCATCTAAAACAACATGTATAGCTAAAGTATTGGAATTCAGGGGTGAGTGTGTTTTGTATATGCTATAAATGCTATATGTTTGTATAGGCAACATATGTTCTCTATACCATTATAATTAATCTTATAAATTTTTATTCACCTTTAGATTAAACTTTTTATTTGAACATTTTATTTACACCTTTTATTTATATACCACAAAAAATAGAGCCATTCCAACTAGCTCTAGATAGATTTTATATATCATTAAAAGTGGATTAAATATAATTGTTTACCTAATTGTGTATTTACTGTTAAAATTTACAGATTTCCTTTTGTCCAAACATCACACTAACCAAAGGTCAAAATGGAGCTCTATTCAAGCGAAATTAAATGTAAAAGATTTTGTTTATGCAATGCCGTGGATGCAAGAAAAACTTTGCTCTCATTCCATCACTGGAAAGGCTTCAATTGCCTAGCTAAATTCAAACAAAAGGATGCAAAACCAGAGCCAGAGAAAGTTAAAAGTATTTATTTTTTAACTCTGTAAATGAAGCAATCTGATTGGCTGAGAAGCGTTTCACAGCGGGCCGGAATTTTGCATCCGGCCCGCTGCAAAATGCATCCGGCCCGCTGCAAAATGCATCCGGCCCGCTGTGAAAAATGAAAGCAAAACGACAAAACCAAAGCAACGTACGGCTAAAATGTGTGAAAACCTTTCTGGAAAAGGCTAAATGAATGTTAAAAATAAAAAACATACCCGAAAAACTTCTTTTTTTTGGATTTTTTACGCCTTTTTTCGCTTGTCAATACGTTGTTTTTTTAATCGATTCGCCGTGATTTAGTTGCTATGGTAACAATATTTGCCATTTCATTGGCTGCTTCCCGACTAGGATATCCTTATAAGGAGTTGTTGACGTATTAAAATTCTAAAATGGCTTGCAGAATTTAAAATTTTTATAGTTTATTCATTAAATTTGTTGTATTTTTTGTGTTTTATAAAGTCAAAAAAGTCAAGGTTAAAAAATAAACACGTACGGCCTCGGGCCGTTTTCGAGACCTCCGGCACAGTTTTTTGCATCCGGACCTCGCAGCCGGTAAATAACATATATATATTATATGGCAAGCGCTTGTTTTGGTTAATTCTGCAATTTGATTGGCTGCTGACAGGTTCGGATTTCCCCGTATTGCCCACGGGCAATACGCAATTCTTATTGCCCTGTGAAAACAAGGCAAAACTCACGGCAAAAACTAACTAAATTTAAACTGAAAAACAGATTAAATTCTTAAACGGAAAATAATGAATTTGAAATAAAAATAATAAATTTATATTTTACAAAATAGAGCGGTTTTTTCACTTTAGGCCGATGTTTTGGTGTCGTGTGCCCGGATGAGATTGATCATTAAAATTACTCATAAAGAATTAATCATTACAATGTCTGCATGAAATATGCCATATAATAAAAAACTTACTAACTTCGACTGTTCGGTCTGTACGGTAAAATATCAAACCTCGGTCTTGGTGTATTGACTTCGCTATCGCTCGGTCAATACGGCACGACCTCGGTTTGATATTTTACCGTACAGACCTCACTCTCAGTCAGTAAGTTCTTAATATGGTAAGCAGTATAATCCCCGAGCGGGCGCGGAGCGCCTGCGAGGGTACTAATTCCGCTCGGAGATTAGGTGTTACACCCGGAACCCGGTAGAACATAGCCGAATACAAAGTTGTCCAAATTCTTTGTCATGGACGGTCGACGTTGGGTGGTTTTGTAAGTTATGCGCATGCGCGAGTAACGTCTGGTAATCAACGAACGTTCTGATTGGCTAAGACAGAAAGTTTGTATTTCAATGAGAACGTCAGCAATTTAAATTAACTGTCATTTCGTAAACATTTTTGTAATTTGTAAAAGCGTTTCACAAACTTTGTGCAAAGAAAGTAAAACGAGAAGAAACAAGATATATGAAGCATGAAAGTTAGCAAAGATGAACGTGGATATGGTCAAGACAAAGCCGTGTAAGAGGAATAATTCATAATCTGCAAACTTCTAAATGTTTTCAAAGACAAAGGGTACGTGTTTACTTTGTTTATTTCGTATTTGTTTCGCGATAAGAAAGCCGTATTTTTATACTTTTCAGCTATGGCGTTTATTTGTAAAATTTTCAGCTTTTTATGCAAACGCATAAACCTGTGAAAGGCTATTACACCTTTGCTTTAACTTCAAAAAGTGTTTTTGAAAGTGTAATTTGAATTTTGGTATCAAAAATACACACTATATTTATAAAGTATAAAACTTTTAGCCGCCGGCGTCGACTGCAATTACAGAATAAAATAACATTTGAAGTTTTTTCTTTGTCTGTGAAGATTTTGTACTGTTTAAATCGTTTGAAACTTCGATTTTAAACCGTTACTTAATTGCTGGCATGGTATAATGCAGCAAAATTGAACGGGCAATGTTTACACTAGCTTTATGATTATCTTTGTATTGAATGATGGAAACATTAGCTATAATATACTCGGTAAAATATAATAGGACTGATTTGAGTTTTGTGTCATTTCATAATATAAGTTTAGGTCAGGTTAACTCAGGAAATTGTGTACTTGGTTTGAAATAGCGAGGGGTTGCTGCATGCATGTATTTCTAGTTGTTAGTAATTATGTCTGGTCCAAGTTAATATATCTTATATACATATCTTGGTTCAGTTATTAATGAGTTTTACTTTTCCTAGCTGTGTCTAAAGTATGGTGCAAAAAGGTTTGGGGGAAAAGAGGCTGACATATGACAAGCTATGGCACCAAAGATTAATAATATTGTGCAAGTTGAGAAAGCCAAGATGAAAGCATCTGGACATCAGTAACTATATGACATTCCATTTTCTACTATTTACATGTTCTGTACATGTAAATATATTTAGTATAATATTATAGCCTAGTTAAATTTTTGCTATTTTCTTGCACAGTTATTTTATTTGGTGGGAAAACTTCAGTATGGTAATAATTTTATCTAGAAAATATTGATTAAATTTATACATTCATAAAAACCAAGCTAAAATATTTCAATTTGAGTGACACCATATTATTTTCAATTACTTAGTACATAATATTTCAATTGAATCCCTCTCAAAATGTGTGAAATGTATATAATTTTTACTTAACCACCATTTAAGATAAACAGCCTTCAAACAACCGGCTGCAGTTGTTTTATATCCACGAAACAAAATGATTATTTGACAGACTTACCAGAACTACAGTTCTACATGCAGATTAATGTTATATGGACACTTATAGGACTTGTTTTTTATTCTTTGTTGTGTAATATATGTATTTCAATTTCTTTAATCTCGAGATTTATTTATATGTAATTTAAGCAAGGCATTTTCATTAGACCTTTGCATCAATTGAACTTTAAGTAAATAAATTACATATATGTGGAAACATTTTATTTGTTTGTATGTCTCACTCTTGGCAGAAAGAAGTTTTGATTATGTTGTTATAAAGTTATATATTTCAAAGTCGAAACATGGACGAATATTGAATATACCATTTATCATCCAATAGCATATTTAATAGATTATCCTATAAAATACACTATAGAATACATATTCTATGGAACATTTTATCACATATTCAATAGGATCATTAATGGAATATTCCATAGATTGAACATATTTTATGGAACATTTCATATAGGATGTCATAGAATATGTGTTAGAATGTTCCATAGAATACCAGTATTCTATAGAACATTCTAATGAATGTTTTGAAGGATATTCTATTGAATATTCTATAAAATATGGCATATGTTATAGAATATTCTATTAAAGGTGCTATAGAACATGTTGTAGAAAGTTCCATAGAATAGGTTCCAAAATCCCTTAGAATATTTTATAGGATATTCAGTAGAGAATTTTAATGGGATATTCTATAGAACATTTTTGTAAGGGTATTTACAGATCACCTGATGATAAGGAGTTCTTTGGTCACTTTCGACAAATGTTGGAAAGAGTTTGGATGAAATATAGGAACGTTATGATAGTGGGAGATTATAACTGCGATTTTTCTTGCGAGGAAGGTGAGATTATTCTGTCGACTTGTGGGAAGAGACTACATAACTTATTAATCTAATTTGAATATTTGGTAGCCAATAATCAACCAACCAGAGTAACTAAAGACATTTCCACTCTAATTGATCTCGTGATAGCCAGTAAAGCAGAACTAATTAAACAAACAATGACGCTTCAGTTGGGAATATCAGATCATAAGCTGGTTAATGCTTGTTTAAAGTGCCTATATCACTTGTGGGATCTTTACGGATTTGAATAGAGCTTGAAAAATTAGTTTATAAGTTCTACAACCCTTTTTGATATAGTTAAATAGTTTTGGAAATATTTACATGTAAACATGACGATTTGCCTAAATTTCCGTCGTGCTGGGGGCCTGGGACTCAGGAACCGAGTTCTTGTCAAACATAATATAATCAATTGTAATTTTACTTGGATCTTCCAATAACGTAAAATATTTTGGGAAAAACTCGCCCAGTTGCTACAGCCATACACAACGCAACGTTCCCGCATTTTTTTCTTGAAAAGCGCAAACTATATCACCAGTGAAACTTTTCATGTTTACATTATAACAGACGGCGTGTTTGCAAATCATTCCTGAGTCCCAGTCCCCCCAACCGACGTATTTTCGAAACTATTTAATTATATCAAAAAAGGTTGTAGAACTTATAAACTTATTTTTCAAGCTCTATTCAAATCCGTAAAGATGCCACAAGTGATATAGGCACTTTAATGACGAAAACAAAAAGACTACCGCCTAAGAGTGTAAAAGCGCGTAGTTACAAACATTTCAACCAATGGGCAGCATGTGCAACATTTGATGACTGTTACCAGACAAGGTTGGAACTGTTTAACGGCATATGTGACAGGCACGCCCCCTATAAAGAAATCAAGATAAGACGGAAGACCCTTCCATGGATTACTCCACAAATAAGGCACAAGATGAACGTCAGGTACAAAACACTTCTAAAGGCTAGACAAACAAAAAAGGAAGAATTGTGTGCTAAATACCGAGAATTAAGAAATTCAATAACAAAAGAGGTCCGGTTGGCCAAAACAAGATATTATACAGAACTGTTTGACACAGTACGAGATTGCAAATCGTATAGGAAGCTAATTAAAAACGCCACCAATAGTCAAAATAGGCAGCCTAGACTGGGTATTAGGAAATGCGACGGATCAATAGAAACCTCAGACCAAGGGAAAGCCGATCTATTAAACGAGCACTTTTCCAAGATAGGTGAAAAGTTAGCAAACAGTTTCCCCGTATCTAATCAAGCTGATCGCTTCAGACATATTACACGTATAACTCCGACAGTTATTCATATCACAATATCAACGGACGTCATCTCGAAGAGCTTGATGAATCTTAAGCCAGATAAAGCAAGTAGACCAGACAACGTTTGTCCTAAATTGTTGAAATCATGGCCAGAAAATTCGGACATATTTAACATTCTACTTCCGCCTAAATTTGCATATGGTGTCAAAATAAAGCTTCGTGAGTTTATAGTAAACTGTAATGTGCACAGTACTAAACGCTAAAAATACACCTTTAGGTAGGTCAATTATAATTTGCCTTAATTGCTCGTTGCAGAGCAAGTTAATCTTAATGCAAATAGCAAAGATGCAATGATTTTCTTAAATTTTGCAAAATTTAAGAATGCGCAATATAATTTATAGTTCTGCAAACGAATAATATTTGAACAGATATGCAAATTTGCTACGGCAATCTGCATATTCCATGTCCGCAATTTCTGGCCATGATGCCGGTGATGCTTTAATACCGTCTCTAATCTCACTTTACACAATCAGTATGACTTCTAGTGTAGTCCCTAAAACGTGGAAATCAGCTAAAGTGACGCCTTTATTGAAAAAAGAAGACGAAATCGATACGCAAAACTATCGACCAATATCCTTGTTATGTATACCAGGGAAACTTATGGAAACAAATGTTTGTTCAACAATTACAACTCATATTACGGAAAATCAACTTAGCAACCGTAGACAATGGGCTTATAAAAAGGGTCACTCTACCGAACTGTTATTGGCTAAGATGACCGAAGACTGGAGAAAGACGCTGGATAATAATCAAGTACTATTGGCATTGTGTTCGTCGATTTCCGAAAAGCTTTCGACTCAATATCACACTCAGTATTACTTCAAAAACTGCAGGGTCTCGGTATATCTGGCGATCTTTGGTCCTGGATTGCTTACTATCTGTCTTTTCGTCGCAAACGACGGCATTAAGCGGGTGCCAATCACGGTCCATGCCAGTTAAATATGGGGTTCCTCAAGGATCGGTGATGAAAGTGATATTTACATGTATGCTGTTGACACCACCATATTTGTAATCGGCCAACTCACGATTTTCTAGCCACAACACTCAATAGAGTCCTACGCAAGCTACATGAGTGGTGTTGCAATAATTTTTTAACACAACACCTGGACAAAACTGAATTTATGATACTGGGGCGAAGTAAATTCGTGGGGCCATTACAGGGTATTAAATTAGGAAGTACTTATCTCAAACAAGTCGAGACTTCTAGATGTTTAGGAATTGAAATAGATAGTAAATTAAAGTGGAAAGCTCACGTAATTGAACTGACTAGGTCATTCGCACAAAAACTTAATCTTTTAAAGTCTGTATTTTTTACCAGTTAAGGCAAAAGCTGATTTTTACTTTAAAGTTATATTACCTTCAATCACATACGGACTCGTAATATGGGGATCATGTAGAAAAACCCTATTTGATGAACTAGAACGTACACATGTACGGGCGGCCAAAGTAATTTACAAGTTGGACTTGCAAACACCAACACAGGATGACCTGGCTCAAACAAATTGGAAACCCCTGGAGAAGTTATATTCTCAGAGATTGTTATTTCTAGCAGAAAATTGCTATTATGGTCACTCCCCTATTCCACTACAGTCATTATTTGCAAAATATTCTTGTAATTATAATCTAAGAAGAAAATTGACTATTGCTCTTCAATTACTCCTGATTAGCCCATTGAATTTAGCCCTCTTGAGTTTGATACCATAAACAGAAAATTATAAAAGTGGCTGCAGATTGAAGATACACTGCTCACACAATGCATGTTTATATTTATTTCTTTTATAAATATAACAATGGTTATAAAAATACCAGCCAACAACAAAATCAGATAACATGGTAATTAAGGATAACAATGCAGATTCATAACAATGTGTATAATGTGCTTAATACATCTCAGTTCAATGTTCCAACAAATTGCATGCATGACAATTAATAAGCCATCTCTAGCTTGCTTTATTTCATAGCATCATCCTGAAAAATATAAATGGAGATCTGATCAAGATTTATTCACAAGGTGCAAGAAGTTAAAAAATCAATTAATTATAAGCCATGATAATTGATTTGAATTTGACAAGGCAAACAAGATAATATATTAACTAGGTTTTAACAGTCACCATCATCAGATGTTGAAATTTACACTGTTTGCAGCAAAAATCTTATTACTTTGTATCAGCACCCACTCAGCACTTTTGTCAGTCAGATCATGTTAATTATTGCTTGAATCTAGTCGACTCACTGGGGGGAAGGTTTACCAATTTACATTATTGTTTGCTATCATGAAAACAAAATAGACCAAACTCAAAGATTGACATTGCTAGGAATTTAATTCCTTCCCCACACAAGACAAGAAAATGATAAAGTTTGAGTATATAACATTGCACATGTACCAAAGGTCTAAAATAGTATATGTTTGTACCATAAGTTTTGATGGATTTATATGGCTCAGAACCTTTGGTAGTCAGTTTATATTCGAGTCCAAAGGCAAAAAACTGAAATTGTTATAAAAACCGTAAAAATGCCATAAAATAACAGCCGAATGAGAAAAATCATTCCCCCGATAAGTGAATTCAAAACGTCAGACATATAGAGCACAAAGCTACCTCTCCTTTCCATTTGTTGAACAGGAAAAAAGAGGATTTATATGAAATACAAAAAATATATACCGAAAGCCGAAAATATATTCGTAAAAACCAGGAGGGAGATGGACACAGTTTTTCACCTTGTATCGCGGTATGTCAGTGGTAACTACCATGAGCAAAAGGAACCATGTGGCGTCAGCAAAGCTCAAAATCCGCCATGTTTTTGCGGACACGATTTGGCCGCGAGCCGGTCCTCCAGGAATTATTATATAGCTCAGTGTTCCAGTCGTTGTGATGCAAGTATTTACGCGGTTTAGTGGTTAAGAGACAATTCGGGTCACCGTTTGATTGCGATTATATGTGGTATTTCTTGGCAATGGACACAATCATAAAACTTGAGATTTTGACAATTTCTTAATTTTTTTAAACATAAAGGGAGAAGTCCGGGAATGCAAGAGGTAGATTCTACTCTAGTGACACCAAACATGCATGTACACTTACCGAACTACGATTTCTCATCGACAGATGATGGTGCAGTAATCGGTGTGGTCAAAAACTGGTTTTCTTCATAAAAAATGTCGAAGTCTGCACATTCTTCATCGCATTCGAAAGTATCATCGTTTTCGTCAAAATTAGCGTCTTCTTGCGGATCATTATGGCAGTCTGCATGCTCACCCGCTCAAGTCGGTACATTTTAGGCCAGATTTAAAGCACGTGAAACGCTTTGTTTTACAGCCTGTTTGACATTTACAGTTCACGTACTCAAGAAGGGACTCGGGGGCAGAGGGGCGAGCCATCCAAACTATTTGTAATTGGCCATCCGACAATTTCCATCCAATTCCAGCGGCAGCCGGAAGTTGTAACTGGGCTGATAGGCACCGATTCCACGCAAGTGCTTGGAGATTTGCTTTTTCAATATTTTGCCGAAGGCTGTCACAATTTGGTGGAAGAGCATCATCAGAATACTTGCCTGTTTTGAAAAGCTCCTATCTACACTCATCAACACTTGTCGATGTCTTGTCGCCATAAAGTAGACAGACAAATGTACGCAGTGACATGACAAGCTCTTCGAATATTTCAGGCAATCTCCTAGCTCAGAAAAACTTTCCACAAACTTAGGATACATTTGCAATACCTTCCAAGGTTTTGCTTTTCTTTTCCCTTGGAAGACGCTTGTGGAATCACACCCTATATAGTGAAAAAGGTAAACGGAAAGAGGTCGACAAGTTAATTTGAAAAATGACGAAAGTTTATATTACGGGGATCTTTTAAATTTAACATTTCGCCAAAAATGCGATCACTATCGATAATCACCTGAGAAAGCATGAAAACCTAGCAAACATACGCACAATTCTTCTCCGAGTACATTAGATACCGCTGAAATATCGATAATGCGGAATTTGTTGCCAGTCCCGGTCATCATAAGCATGTCCTTGCCAACGATTTTCTGCATGGCAATGCACAGAACAAATGCATCCGTATCTGGTGTTTTAACGATTAACCGTTCATGATCATGAGCCTCTGCTGCATTCTTGGAATGAAGGAGCAAGCGCGCATCTGCTTCCTTGTGGTCACACTTCAGTTGAGAAACTTCTTGCACTAAAACACGGTCAGCCTGGAAGTTTCCAGGTGTGAACAACATGCATTTCTCCTTCACGGTGACGTACATGCACTAGAGGTTGTTTAAACACGAGGACCTGCAGCTGCTCCAAATATCGCAAAGGAACGCGATTAACGCTTTTTTGTTCTCTCAAAAGCTTAAGTATTTTTCCATTGCTTTGGAATGCCCTGATCTCTGTTTAAGATGTGCACTCTCTAGACACCTTGAGCAGCCCTGTTGGACCTTTCAGAATTATTGATGCTCACATCAGGATATCTGTCACCAACAAAATCAAGTCTGTTAGCTTTGCATTGCTTTGCTAGCTTCACCAAATAATCGAATGTCGAATCCGCAAACTCGCTAAAGGTCTTCCATTTGCCTTTCAATGCTTGCAATACTGCCATGGCATCAACAATCAGTGCGTTATTATCTCCAATGTTTGCGATATCTACGACTGGATTGTTGGCTGCTTCCTCAAGGATTTCAAACATCTTCGCTTTCGCTGTCTTCAAAAGGGATCCTGTCACGCTAGCGATGGAAAGTGGATCGATAATCGCTCAGACTGTACGAAAGTAGTTCCTTCAAGTTTATTTCCCGAGATTTAGAAATCACTAACAGTCGAGCGAAAAGATTCCTGTTTGTCTTAAAGTGCCTATATCACTTGTGGGATCTTTACGGATTTGAATAGAGCTTGAAAAATAAGTTTATAAGTTCTACAACCTTTTTTGATATAATTAAATAGTTTCGAAAATACGTCGGTTTGGAAGACTGGGACTCAGGAATGATTTGCAAACACGCCGTCTGTTATAATGTAAACATGAAAAGTTTCACTGGCGATATAGTTTGCGCTTTTCAAGAAAAAAATGCGGGAACGTTGCGTTGTGTATGGCTGTAGCAACTGGGCGAGTTTTTCCCAAAATATTTTACGTTATTGGAAGATCCAAGTAAAATTACAATTGATTATATTATGTTTGACAAGAACTCGGTTCCTGAGTCCCAGGCCCCCAGCATGACGGAAATTTAGGCAAATCGTCATGTTTACATGTAAATATTTCCGAAACTATTTAACTATATCAAAAAGGGTTGTAGAACTTATAAACTAATTTTTCAAGCTCTATTCAAATCCGTAAAGATCCCACAAGTGATATAGGCACTTTAACAATACTTTGTCGGCCCTTGCTGTCTTTCACCGTCATTTTCTCTGATGAAAACGTTCTGAGTTTGTTCTTCTTAATTTTACTGAAAATATCAGCATTGTCCGTGAAAAGATTCGTTTGGCAAAAGTCGGAGTATTGATTCTCACCAAGTTGCTCGGCATGAAGAATACTGTCCGCGACATCGCTTCCAACTTCAAGGCCACTGGAAATATTGACTAGTTCGACTTGGCCCCCGTTGAAAGGATTTGACATGCTTGAAACGGTGTTTGTCACATCATTTACAGATTTTTGATGTTGTTCGCATTTACTTGCATCAATATCTTTTCTTTTTCTTAAAAAAAACAAAATAAAAAGCCCGTGTAATATACAGTACAAAGTGAACAATCGATTTTAAGAATACCAGTGAGAAAAGGTTGTCGTCTAATTTAAAAGTGTATAATATTATACGAAAATAAACATCCAAGATGGCGTACAGGTTGCAAAAACAAAATTATGGATGAAAGCGAAGACGAAGAGGTGTTGTTATTTTTGTTGCTGTTGCGTCAGACTGGACTAAACACCGTTATTGAAGTGCTATTAATTATATTACCTATTTGAGAAAGCTTACTAGCTATTTCTGCAATAGCGCATTCCCGTTTCTCTCTGTTTCTAAAATCTGTAGAATTCACATCGTATAAACACCTGTATTCTGGCTAAAGATCAACCAGTTTGTCTTCCAATATGGCCTCAGGCACCAATTCGTTTTGCTTTGTTTACACCGCTATCTTGGATGTTTACTTTCGTATATTACGCATGCGCTGTTAAAACAATCCATAAGCAGATGGTTTTCAGTTTGCCGCACACGGAAAGATTTCGGCACGCAAGGCAGAAATTTTGCTAGATATTGCCGTAAGTGGCACCAATGACCAAAGTCGCCGGAAAAGTCGCCCTATACTAATGCATATTGGAAACACAATGGGATAAACAAATTGATTTGCACGAAATTTAGGGATTGAAAAAAAAAATTAAAGTAATAAATTGATCAAACAGAAAGAAAGGTATAATAACTTATTTCAAGTTTTGAATGAAAAGATATTCGATATTTATTTGAAGTTCGTAGCGTAGTGATCTAAACGTAAAATCAACAAAATTCTGCCGTAGAGCAATAGAGTCGCGTCGCAATCACACAAGACGCGTTGGCCGCGCTTGTCACCAAATCTTTCTAACGCGTCTTCCTACGTCGTGAATCCCAAACCCTGTATTGTTAACAAAAGTTAGGTTGCTTGATATAAACTTTAACGCGCCCTATCATCTGTGGACAGGAAATTGGGAATTGAATTCGAACGTATGTTTGAAAACGTTTGGTATTTTTAATTTTTAGTACTTACAAATGAACAAGCGTCCATAGGGAAACGCGCAGCTGAAATGCTGCCAAGCTTATGTAATTAAAATTGACTGTGAGATCTCATCAATTAAAAATATAAAAACAAAACACTTTAATATGTACAAGCTTTGGCGACATGATTAATTGCCGAAAGGATTTACGTGATCTTTATTGAAACTTTCTTATTCACTTTCTTTTTTATATGAACTTTCTTATTGCAGCACTAAAATATGGATGCATTAAATTGTCAGAATGTTTCATACAACGTTTGTTGCTATCTTGCAACCTATGTCTGTATTTAGTCGAGAAAATATCGTTCTGTGCTATTTAATCTCAATTTTTACTCAATAAACCTAGTGTTGTCTAGCTTTATTTACTTCTTGCACACTGTTATTTTCAAGGTGTTATTTTAATACCCTATGAAAGGGTTTTTAAGGGTATTAAAAATTTTGAACTGCTTAAACCCCAATATTGAGGGTTAAAAAACACCTCGTTGGAATTAAATTAGCACTATTTGAGGGGTTAAAACTTTCATTTTTGGGTGTTAAATTTTGGTGCTATTTTGACACCAATTTTAGAGTTATATTAACTCCTCGGTGAAGTAACGAGGTCTAACGCATTATATATTCATAATGGAGATTTGAAAACAAGGAGTGAAGATTGGTGATGCACATCGCTTTAATGTTAATTTTTTTTGAAATTGAACAAAGTTTTGTATTGAAATCATTTACTACATCAGAATGCGTGGTGAAAAGAATGCCTCGGATAGTTGTGGTAAGTTCAGTTATAACGATAAATGTCATATAGAATCAACCGTTAAATAGCGAAATACATGGAAGAAAGCATTGACTACCGATCATTACATATCGAATTCTAATAACCAAAACGTCAATTTCTATAACGATAAAGGAGTATATACGGTGATTAATTAAACATTATCTCGCACTGCTCCAACATCCAAATCACAAAAAAATTTGAAATCACATTTTCAACAGACTATACAGGGTGTATCAAAAAAAATGTCCCAAATGTAAAAATTCTGTTTTTCAGGATATTTTGCAGAATTTGGCAATTTTTTCTGTTCCTATAGATAGTTAAGACTTATCTGGTATACCTAGGCCAAGTTTGGTTTTTCATCAACAAAATTATGTTACCAGGGGGGTGGTTCCTTTCCACTGATATTGAGAGGGCTTGCGCGCGAAAATGTGAAGCTGAAATTGAGATATTATTTAGCTGTCTAAAAGTAGGAAAGCTTTTTAATAAACTGTCAAAGTTTCAGGAAAAATAATGCATACTGGGAGCAACGCGGGACGCCTAAAGGTGACAAATATTTCATTGCGCGCAGTGGATTAAATGCATCGTTGATTTTAGCGTGACCGATCTCATGTAAGGTTGGGAAAATGAATAAATTAAAGTGAGAAACTGAACACAAAAACAAAGCAATTTATTCGTAATGTTAATCCTCAGCATGTCCACCATTTCATTCTAAGCAAACTGCGGCTTGTCTGAGCATACTAAACACTGAACAGCGAGCCATTTGTCTGTCCATTCGCCTAGATTTGCCGGTGGTAGCGTAGGCGATTTGCAAGAAAGAATTTCGAACGAAATGGATGATTTGAGGCTGGACAGACAAATGTGGTTCGCCGTTCAGTGTTTACCATGCTCAGACGAGCCGCAGTTTGCTTAGAAAGAAATGGTGGAAATGTTGAGGATTAACATCAAGAATAAAAATCTTGTTATTAAATCGCTTCGTCTTCTTGTTCAGTTTTTCGCTTTAATTTATTCATTTGCCCATACAGCCTTGCATGAGATCGGTCACGCTAAAATCAACGATGCATTTAATCCACTGCGCGCAATGAAATATTTGTCACTTTTAGGGGTCGCGCGTTGCTCCCAGTTTGCATTATTTTTCCTGAAACTTTGACAGTTTATTAAAAAGCTTTCCTACTTTAAGACAGCTAAATAATATCTCAATTTCAGCTTCACATTTTCGCGCGCAAGCCCTCTCAATATCACTGGAAAGGAACCACCCCCCTGGTAACATAATTTTGTTAATGAAAAACTAAACTTGGCCTAGGTATACCAGATAAGTCTTAACCATCTCTAGGAACACAAAAAATTGCCAATTTCTGCAAAATATCTTGAAAAACGGAAATTTTACATTTGGGACATTTTTTTTGATACACCCTGTATATAAAATAGCTCACTTGATATAATATTATCATGGAAATGTGAATTCCCTAAGTTTACATTTTATTTGGTACTTTGAAACATGATTTATCATGAATTTTTCAGTAAAAACTATGTCTAAAAAGAACCAGGAATGGGTTATATAATATTACAAGGTCCCATATTACATGGTTATTTTAATAGGGTGATCTTGGATATAAAAAGATTGATTACAAAATAATTAACAAAAAAACAGGAAAATCTTTGGTATTTAATTTATTATAAACTGAAATGGACAAGCATGCTTGGATTTCTTGCACATTAATTGTCTGAAAGTTGGTTAATTTTTGAGTGTAATGCTCAAATGCATTAGTTAATTATTTAAGTGCTATAAAAATTTAATTGCTCCATTTTTGGATAAGTTGAAACATATATGAGAGTTAAATGGCATTTAAAACCTTGATGATATCTTTTATGCTACAAATTTTAAGTAATACATCTCTCAAAACTGACCCTTAAACATGTTATATATAAATTATATATATACCCAGCTAACACACAACGTAATCCCAACGTTAGCGGAAGGTTGTGGGAATGTCAGGTCAGACCTAACTAAACCACGACATTCCCACGACATTGTTTTCCCGTCGCGATATTACTATACGTGTTAATAACGTTGTAGCGACGTAGAACTTGGACGTGTGACACAGGTATTTATTTAACGTTTGTGCAACGTCCTTTGTTAACGTCGAGACGACGTCAAAGCAAAACGTATTCATAAACCTTCAAATAACGTAGATACAACGTTGCCATTTTCGAATATATATAATATATATATATATCATAGTGACACGTGATATCTGTTTGAACTTTGAACGCGTGTTCGTCTTTGATCGTCTCTTCCCGCTGTAAAATTTTTACTGTTTGAAGCGTGTTCTGTCGTTCTGTCTTGGCTATTGCTGGAGTCATACGTATTATTTACAGAAGATTTTGTTACGGATATTGTCGCTTGATTTTAAAGTAAGTATAATTATGTTACCTATATACAGAGAATACTAGATTTATAAGACTTATAAATATTTATACCAAGACGATCATATACGTTTATAGCTCTCACTAATTATCATATATTTAATATTGCGAAAGTATAGCGATTTTAGAGGTTCTATCAAAGAACGTTTGTGTAGAATATAAGCCCAAAAGCACGGGATTATATTCTTACTAGCTAGTAATTTAATGTGTATGAAAATATTTACATATATTGCGAGGAAAGATTATTAGGCATGTTAATATTTGCATTTAAGATGGCCGCCATATGGTGGTTTTCATCATCCTTTATAAACAGTTATCGTTTCATTAAACGGCTTTATATAGAATAATTAAATCATAGTTTAAACTTTAAAGGAAGATAAAAGAGATATTACACCTTTCCAAAAATACGGATGGGCATGTTTTAAGAAGGATTGAAATCGGTTGAGTTCAATCCATCAATAATTGCCAGTTTGGTCTGATTCAATCAAGTATAAATAATTTATGTTACTCTAGTACATTAGATAAGGTGTAAATTGTCTCTCTTTTATCTTTTTATATGTTTAATAATTGAAGAGCTTATTCAAAAAAAGTAAATTGATCATCCACTGTTATAGTCATACAGTCATACATGATATAGTCATAAATGTATCATGTACAGTATGTAAGAAATAATGTTTGCTGTGCTCAAATTTGCTTATTAACTTATTACCTCTAAAATGCTCCACTTAAATCTTTTTCATTAATTATCAAATTGCTTTTTAAGGTAATTGAAAAAATACAGTATGTGTAAAAGCATGAGAGTTGACACACATTCTACAATTTCCCAGCAAGCAGGAGCAGGCCCTTTATATATGGGCCTACATGTATATAGGCCTACATGTAGTATGGCACTGTGATACCTGTGTGCACTTAAAATTTGAACTTGATATTTAAAGTTCAATGTTTGTGCAACACAACCCATTTGCCCAGCTGTGACCACAAATTCATGGTATAGATTTTGCAGTTTGCAGGTTTTGATAATTAATCAATCTTGTTAAAACTAAAACAAATTTTTGTTGCACCATAATATATAGATCCTTCATAAGAATGCACAATAATAGATCCTACAGCATGACTACATCATATACTTGGCATTTTTTATTATTCTGAATGCTGTAACATTAATATTGAATAGTTGTATGACTATAATATATTTAAAATATTGGTATTTGATTCAAGTAATTACTGGTGAATAATATATTTAACAAATAAGTTTTAAGTTTGTCAGAAGTTTTGTTGCACCCACAAACTGTGTTGAATTTTCATGGGGTGTAGTTGACATAGTCATTTTAATTAAACAGGGAATATAGAGAAATACATTCAAAGAGAAGTGGAATCATGAGTAATTGTCACACAGAAGTCGATTTTGCAATTAGAACTGCTCAATATTTTATGTTTTATTCATATTGTATATTTTGCATGTATACCTACATTTATGATAGACTTAATTAACTTTCATATTTTAAACATCACTGCAAAATTTCAACTGCAGGTAGTTTCTCAAACCAAAAAAAAAGCAATGAGTGATTATATTCTGTTGTTTATTGCAGCTTCATAAATGAAAGCAAACCGAGCACAGTATAGGAAGAACTGGACTGCTGCAGCTCGTAGTTTAAAACGTACTAGTGCTCCCATTCCAGTTGAAGTTGATGATACTGAATTATTTGAACTACCTTTTGATTCAGCACCCCCGAACCATGACACTGTAACTGTGTCAGATGATCATGACCTGCAGCCTGTTAAACGTATCTGCACCTCTGTTGAGGAAAATCACTTAAGCAATCATGATAGGTTAAATTTGGATGAGACTTGGCATGATAACTCTATTTCTTCATCAGATTCTGAGAATGATAATTTGTTAGATGATTCTCTTGCTGAAGGCTTAACCAATTGGGCTAATAGGTTTATGATAAAACATAATGCACTTGATGGTCTTCTTTCTGTGTTGAAAGAGAATGGGCATCCAAACTTGCCTCTTACTGCTCGTGCCTTGCTGCACACATCCAGAAATATAACCATTCAGGAAAAGTCTGGAATGGAATATGTTTATTTTCCCCTTGCTAATCAATTGTTGAAACACTTTAAGAAATATCCTTCAGACATAATTGCTAGGACTAATTCTCTTGAAATTTCTTTGAATGTTGATGGTCTTCCATTATTTAAGAGTTCAAGGAAGTGTTTATGGCCAGTATTATGTGCCATTGTAAATATCACACCTGTAGTTGTTTTCCCAGTGGTTTTAACCTGTGGTAATTCCAAACCAGTTGATTTGGATTTTTTGGATGACCTAATTGGAGATTTGAATAATCTTCTACAGAATGGGCTCCAAGACGGTGAAACTGTTCTTTCAGTTTGTTTAAGATGTGTAGTTTGATGCTCCCGCTAGAGCCCTTGTAAAAGGCACAAAGTTGTGTTCTGGCTATTTTGGGTGTGATAAATGTGCACAGAAGGGCATATGGGTTGGTCGTGTTGTGTACTCTCTGATTAGAAATGTTGAGTTGCGGACAGATGTTTCTTTTAGAGAACAAGTGCATGAAGGGCATCATAATGGTGTTAGTCCCTTCAGTAAATTGCCAGTTGATATGATTAAGAAATTTCCGATTGACTACATGCATCAATTGTGTCTGGGCGTCATGAAGAAATTGCTTCTGCTATGGTTACGAGGAAAGCGAGAAGTTAAGATATCGGCTGGCCAGGCGGAGTCTATCAGTACTAAATTGATAGAGGTCAAGTCTTCCATACCCAGCACATTTGCACGTAAGCCACGGAGCTTAGCAGAAATTGATCGGTGGAAGGCCACTGAGTTTCGGCAATTTCTTTTGTATACTGGAAAAATTGTTCTATCCGGTATCCTAAGACCAGATTTATATGAGCACTTCTTATCTCTTAGCGTTGCTAGCTGCATTTTGGTGTGCCCTATGTTAGCTAAGACTTACAGGGATATATGCGAAGCAACTCATGGAATACTTTGTTGAGCAAGGCAAATGTTTGTATGGTGATGAGTTTTTGGTATATAATGTGCATAGTATGGTTCATTTGGCAGATGTGGTTGAAGAGTTTGAAAGTTTAGACGCGTGTAGTTCTTTCCCATTTGAAAACTACATGCAAAAGTTGAAACGTCTTGTGCGATCAGGGAAGAGTCCAATTGCACAGATTGCAAAACGCATGAGTGAACACTCTGGTTCCATTGAACTTGTAGATGAGGATGCAGTCAGTGTAAAAAATCCAGATAATGTTTTTATTTTGTCTGAATCATCATGTTGTGAAGTAGTAGATAAGACTGGCAATCATGATCACAATGGGGATGAATTATTTCAATGCCGAGTTTATAGCAAAACTGAATCCATCTTCATGACTCCATGTGATTCCCGCCTCATTGGTGCTTACAAGGCTAACCAACGCTGGACAAATATGAGACTACTGCCTTCCAAAGATCTCAAGAGAAAAGCCATAAAAATTAATCTTGGCCCTGACAAAATTATATTCATGGCTATATTGCACACAAAATACTAACAGCACTCTGCACTGAAGGTACTGGTTTTAATTATAATTCTGCACCTCTAAAATCCCAAAAAATTATGCAATTTGTTTAATTATTGTTTCTGTTATAGATGGCAAACAACATATATGCTGTCGTTGAATTTATAGAGGAACAATTAGTGGAAATTGTTGCAACATGTTGGATTGAGACAATTGATTGTGTAAGTAGTTAGAATTTGTTGAATTTTGTTCACTTGCAGAATAGTTCTTGGGTGTTACCCAGTTTCCTTTTTCTAAATTGTGATAATTGCTGGCTAGATTTGGTTGTGAAAACAGGGTACATGTATCATGCCAAATTTTTGACTTGCTAACACCCTAAATAGACCATTCCATGATGATCTTATGTTGCTAAATACTCTAGTTTAACAGTATTTTTGTTTACAAAACTTGTCATTCTAGGAATTATACTGCTACTGGCCACGAAATAATGCATCTCATAAATTAAGGAAGCTCGAGATTCCAGACAAAGAAACTTGGATTGCTTATAAAGTCAGAGTTTTCTCATATACAGGTTTGTTTTTAATAGCTTTGAAAATTGTGTCGGGAGCTTTTTGAAGGTTCCAACCATTACAGTAATGGCACTTTTTAACACTTTATCTGGACACCTGCCCTGACAACTAAATTGCCAATTAGAGTTTTATATGCCATGTTTTATTATTATTAGATTCAGTAGCAAAAGCACAAAAGATTTTGAAAAGGGCTGAAGAAACATCAAATGTTGAATCCGATTCAGATTCTGGCCATGCAAGAAAAAGAAGGCGCACAAAAGCCAGTTTATTTGAATATTCAGAAGGCAGTGATAGTAAGTTCTTTGGTATTGCTCAACAGGCTACTGTAGTTGAAATGTTGAGGGCATTAGGTTTATATTTCTTACATAGTAAGGATGGGATTTTCGCCCTGAGAAAAAGTGTTCTCAATCATGACCAGGTGTGGTGTATAGCACTTATATTGTTCTGCAACTGAGGTTATAGTTGTTTCTCTCATTTACATTTTAGCGGATGAAGATATCTCAAAAAATGGGAAAAAGAAGTCAGCCCCTACATCATCTTCCCCAGTTATTACACCATTGCTCCCTGTTGCACCGAGCTTTTCATCAAATCCATCGAATGAAATGAGTCTGCCCATGGCTCAGAGAAAGGGTTTGTCAACCTTCGATGTGAGCAATAGCCTGGGTCATCATGATGTTCTTCAAGATGGTTCAGTTGTAAATGCAGTCAATCAGGTGTTCTCTTTAAATCCCAGTGGTAAGCATTGAATGTGTTTTTATGTGTAATTAAATATGACCAGTGCAAATCACATATTCTTTTGAATAATTCGCAAAATCGTCTTTCTAATGCCTGATATTTTGAAAGTAGTTAAATAAGGTCATACTTTTTAGTTAAAACGTTTTTATTGCTGTTGTATTAATTTATACTTTGTTGATATTCAGAAATTTTTAGTGCCCTGAGCAATCCTCTCACTGATGCATCTAGGACCAGTTTAAGTTCTGGTGTACAGAATGTCCATGGAAGTAAGAATGTTCCATTTGATTTTCTAGCTTTTATTGTACAGTGTACTGTATGTACGTGTATTGAGTCATTAATTCATATGCTAGGCCAGACTGAGGCTATTTTTTTATCAAACAGCTGTTGGAACTCCTGAAGGCAACAGGAATTCATGTGAAAGAAGCCAGAATTACAGTATGTATACTTGATTTCGTTATGCTTTGCCAAAGAGAAATATTTTATGTAGTGGTAGTCTTTCTCAAACAGTTACTAAAGAAGAAATCACTATTTCAAATCTGGACATAGCTGGAAGGAATAAAAATTGTGCTCAACTTAATGTTGCATATTTTATGTCTATACTGAACACTTTCTTGCTGCAATAACGGGTCATGTTGTGAAGCCATGACAAAATTTTAAGTACTATTTAAAACACATGTGTTTTATCACATATATAACACGAGACAAAGCTGAGTGTTTTATATGTCATAAAACATGGCCAGTGTACATATGGGTACTATATATTCTAGAACATTGCGCTATATTGTTCAGAGTCAAATTTATAACTTTTTGCATTTTCAGTAATTTTCTTTCTCAATTGTCAGGTTCTGGTGCAACTACAGACTCTTTTGAAACACCAAAATCAGGCAATCGCAACTCTCTACATCAGGATCACGACAGTAAGTTGGCGTGGTTTCTTTAGAGTCCATGAGATCTTGTCTGATTTTTTGTTTTGTGGATATGTTGTTTCAATTATATGCACGTAATGTAATAATTTAATATTATGTGCATTTATGTTTTCTGGTGTGGCCAGTCATTTCCCAATATCAAGAAAGCTGGTCATCCATTCCTAACAAAGTTACATAATTAATAGTATAAATACATTTAAAATGTCATTAGGCTTTCAAAGATCTGTTCTGACGAAGCTTGATATAATGCTTGAAAAACAAGAAGAAGCATTATCAATTTTGCGGGTAGTACTTGGTGCCACAAGAGGTGTTAGTGGAAATGACATGCTTGAGGATATTATTCCCAATCCTCTGGACTCAGTTGAGAATTGGAAAACCTTAATGATCGACTTGCAGATGAAGATGCTAGGAAAAAAATGGTAATGAGCATAATGCAGACACCCTGGTTTGCCATTTGTTCTGCCACGTACTGTTTTTGTTCACGATAAATTAATTAATATAAATATTTTACTTGTAGTTACAATTCTTCCTTGCTCTGTGTGGGCATAACCATGGTGTTAGCACAAGAAGAATCCTGGCTAAGGTTGGAACAAACAAGCTGTGGTCATTATATAGTCTGAAGGGGAGAAAAGCAAAGCGGGCATTTAAAGAACTTGCTGTCTCGAAAATTGTTATCAGTAAGTATAGCATAGTATATTTGTACATTATTGTTTGGCCCATGATATTTGTGCCAGGCTTTACCAGGAAATAATGAATTATAATGTATTCTGTTTGGTGATGAATGTACCCATGTACTGTACAGGTGCTTTAGTGCTAATCCACCTTTCGAACAACTGGCTCATTGCTATTAACCCTTTCTGATAATTAGCTATAATTGTTCTATTTTTGTTTAATTATAGAGGCCTGTCTACGTGTTCACAAAGGTGTAAGTGAAATAGACATCGAGGAACAAATTGCAGAGTATTTGAAGCATGCTCCACAGAAATCCGGTGGCTCTAGATACAAGGTAACTATAACTCACCTCTATAATTGCTAGAGTACGAGGCTCGCATTACAGCAATGCGGACCTCTTCACAATCTTTGTCACAATCGAATTTTCAAACTCTAATACTAGCCACTAGTAGGGTGCAAACTACATATACAGGAGACGCGCGTCTTACGGTCCGTATATGAAAATTATCTTATACAGACTCTAATTAATGTTTGACATATTACCATAAATTTGAAGGGCTTATATGTCCAACATATACCTAACATTTATTGCGTTTTTTTCTTTGCAGGATCGTAGGAACCAGGAGCAAGGAAGTGCATAACTTATTTTATGGTGTACATTTTATCTAAGGCCTATCTACACGATGCGATTAGTGGTATGCGATTCTTATCCAGACGTATGAAAACGATTGCTGATGCCAGTCTTTCTGTTCCTCAGTTTATTAAAACGAAATTTAAAATTTGACATCTTTACACTATTTACTCGAATACATACGCCGGTATATGAATCGCATACGACTAATCGCATCATGTAGATAGGCCTTTTGGCATGATATACATATATATAATACAGAATATTGTAAATGGTTTGATTCGTATTAATTTTATACATGTATACACAGTTAAGTTTTATTTAAATAAATTGCATTCTATCCTGTACATCATGTTGTATTGTTGACCAATAATTTAAGCAAGATAAAAATTTTTAACATGCATATATTGCATGAAATTTGATAATTCAAGGACTTGTCTGAAAAATGCCTTTCAAACTAATGAGGACGTTTCATACCAACAGTTAAGTGAACGTTCACTGTACGTTGTTGGAACGTTCCAGAAACGTGCTATGAACGTTGTATAAATGTCCGAACGTCGACCGAAGGTTGTACGAACGTAAAACTGGTACGTCAATCCCGACGTGTTTAATCCGTTCGTGGGAGTTCACAAAAGTACGTTCCAACGACGTTAATTACAACGTAGTGTGTACGTTCGGCAAACGTTCGTACAACGTTGCTACAACGTAATTGTGTTAGCTGGGTATATATATATATAAATAAATATATATATATATATATATATATATATATATATATATATATATATATATATATATATATATATAATTAACAAGCTATATTTTCATCAGGCAATAAATACAATTTTTTGAAAAAACTATTTTGTGTTCATATTATTTGTCAGAGAACCATGCATTGAATAGTCCAAATCATGTGAATCAAGCATGGAACAGTGCAGATAATTTAAAGCCATAATTATACCCAATATGTATTGCAAGTATGGAATGCCATAGCTGTCTTACGTGGTATATATTCATTATATGCGGTGCATTTTTCTTTATATGCTGTCCTTTTGACATTATATGCGGTGCTTTTGTCTCTATATGCTGTCCTTTTGACATTATATGCGGTGCATTTTTCTTTATATGCTGTCCTTTTGACATTATATGCGGTGCATTTTTCTTTATATGCTGTCCTTTTGACATTATACGCGGTGCATTTCTCTTTATATGCCGTGCAATTGACATTATATGCGGTGCATTTCTCTTTATATGCGGTGCAATTGACATTATATGAAAAATCATTATACTCAATTTCATTATCTGGTACCCAGCCTTTTACATTTCGCACGCGGACAAGGAAACTACGTGGTCCTAACATGACGTTCCGCATAAGGCAGCAAAACTTCGCTGTTCGCAGACGAATTGGCGGGAAAGATTGATTTCACTGGTTTTTACACCGCATAACACCGCATATATTTGCATTTTGAAATTCTATTCTTTTAAAATACTGGTAATAATTTAAATTTGATGCGGGATGGAAAAAATTCTCGAGGAAATAGGTCTTGGGACACTTAGTCAACGCTTTAAAGAAGAACGAATCGAGCCAGAGATTGTTTTAGCAATGACTGATGGCGAACTTACACGTCTTGGAATATCCACTGTGGGAGATCGCGTTCGTCTTCGGCGAGCATGTAGAGTTTGCACATCCATCACAAGTACAGAGCATTCGAATTCGGGGCCGGGAACGCAGAATCATCTTCAAATTCCTCTAGTGAGCCTACTACTGTGTCTCATGGTGCATCTAGTGCAGTGCCATCTTTGGCTTCTGTTGCATCGGAGAGATTGAGGCTTTTTAATCCTCGCCATTCAAGAACAGGCTGCTCTTCGCGGAAAAGAAAGGCAACTGGTGGGCGAACATGGACTGCGCAATTTCTTTGCCTGGCCGACCGAAGGCAATCAAAGATCCCAAATTCCGTTGAAAAACAAATTTTGCATAATGCTGGGTTGGGTTTGAAGAAAATTAGATTTCAAGCAAGTGACAACGCCCAACAAGTGGTAGACAAAATAATGTCTGATGAAAAGTCTGATACTGGTGAACCAATTGGTTTTCCCAAACTTCGTGACAAAGGTGGGTTTGAATTGCTTCGCTGCTTACCTAACTGTAGAGAACTAACAATTATTGATTCTCCATGGACTGTTGGAAACCTAAAGGCAAATCTTGGAAGTCAGTCTAAAATCTATGTCAGACCCATCCAAAGGAATCTGGCAACTACCTCAATTCAATCTGATGCAAATATTCAGATTAAAGAAAAATTGAGGTTGTCAGAAAGAATATGCAATGAATGAATTGCGTTCTCATTTGTACAGCTGTACAGCTGGTATTTTATCTTCAGATTCTTCTGAAAATGAAACTGATTCTAACCACATTCAAGCTAGCAACTCTACATCCGAGATTGAGATAAATGGAAACAGTGAGAGGATAACATCAATGGAAATATTGGGACAACCTACCGTTATTGCTCACCGACAACTAACTGGTAGTGTTCAACCACAAACAAGCACCACTGAAAGGCCTGTTAGTGTTGATGTTGAACAATTACCTGATATAAATGCTGAAACAAGCATTTCAGTAATTGCAAATCAACAAGTGAACAGTCCACAACAGAATATTGCCAACAGACCTATTTCTATTGAAGATGACATGCAAGGTCCAATAGATATGAACGAACTTGAGCGTCGTGTAGGTGAAGTAGTAGAGCAGTGCAAGGAAAGTGATGTGGTCAGCAACAAAGAAATTCTTCGCTTATTACAATCTAAGATACTACAAGGGAGGAGTCTTGACATTGAAAGGGAAGATGTCTGCCCAGAAGGCGAGACAAGTTACATTTATGTTGATCGTTACAACTTATTGGAAACTGCATTAGAAGAGATTGCTGCAATAGATAATCTTTTCCTCACATTGTGTGTCCAGTTTTATGGGGAGGTAAACAATACTGTATTTTTTGTCAGATTTGAAGTTACTACATATATTGTAGTAAGACACAAATTTATCAAACTTCATATAGATTTTGCAATACAATATTGGGGGACCCCTTTCTAATGGACTCCAACTTCCCCCCTAAAACTCTTGTGAATGCTCCAGGCCCTTATCTTTAAATTATTATGCAAATGTCACAATGAATATTTCAATCTTTCTAATTGTTATTTTTTATTAATTATTCTTAAAAAAATATTTTATATAGCAAGCCCAGGACTATGGTGGGCCCAGACGGGAATTTTTTAGATTAGCTCTTCGGGAGATAAAAGAAAAATATTTTGACCATGGTTTGCGCGAACTCCTGAAAGATGAATATGAAATTGTTGGAACCATAATGGGTATGTTTATAATCAATTAACAATTTAACCACCTATCAAACTCCAGATTACCCATTGGCATAACAAGCACAATAATTGGGGGGTACATGTTCATATGTGATTCCCCCCAATTATCTCAAAAATTTTTGTTATTTTCTTTGCTCATACAGGCCTAAGTATCTTGCAAAATGGGAAACTTCCTCAGTTTATTCCACCAGATGTCATTTCTGCCTTATTTGATGTGAATGTCAAATTGGCCTGCATTGAAAATCTAAGGACTGGTCTTAAGAAAGTGGGAATCTTTCAGGTGAGAAGATATTTTGTTGACATTATTATATGGTTGGTACAAAAAAAATTTTGTAGAATGCTAAATGTTGTAACAATTATTTAACAATGTAGTGAATATTGCTAGTTAACAGTATTGCTAATGGAAGTGCATGGTAATATTTTGGCTGAATTATCATTTCAGATTTGCAGCCAGATGCCATCAATGCAAGATGTATTTAGGTTCAATCCATCTTCCACATTAACAATACGAAAATTGAATGCCTTTTTGTCTCCACAATTCAGTCCAACTGGCTCAAATAGGAGGCGTTTTGAGGGTGCAGTTTATGCTGTATTCTGCAAATATGTTCGCGAGGTCGCGGGTATGTGTAGTCATAGTTTAGTCATGTGTAGTCAAAGTGATTTTTCATCCCATTTTGCTACTTCAGGGTGGGTAGGAATGGAAAAGTTAACATCTTGAAGTGGTACACAATCCTTATTTTTACACTAAACTGGTGTTATATCAAAGGAAAACTTCAATAACAAAACAAATTAACTGAATTTGATACTTTTTGGTCAAAATGTCAGAAAAACAAACGTCTGTGGATTTTTTATTTAATATTTACCTAAACACAACTTATACAATTTCAGGTGGACGCCGGGGAGATGTTACATTGGCACATATACTTCAGTTTGCAACCTCAACTGATGAAGAGCCATTATTGGGATTCACAGTAGCACCGTCCATTATATTCCAAGAATTTACTCAATCATTTTTGCCCACAGCAAATACATGTGTAAATGCTATGACTCTACCTCATGCACCCATAACTGTTCAACTACCCCATGACCAAAAGCTGTGGGAATTATATGATGAAGCTTTCTTGAATGCATATTTTGGAAATATGTGAGTGTATTGCTTATCACATTGTGATCATTAGGCTTCTGGTTAAATGGAAACAGGAAGTAATATAATTTGGTTGACATTCTGAACAAGTAACCCAAGTGTTAGTAAAGCCTTTATGAGCTTTGTGTTTTGTTTCTTAATATTAGTTAAGGGTCCATACAGTATAAAATGTTAATATATATATATACATTGTGGGACTCAAACAATTGAAATTAAATATGTTTGCATGATTAAATCACTAATGAAAATGTTATATAATATCAACTTTCTCTGAAATAGTGTTTATGACAACTTTAATTAGTTACTGCTTGTGTGTTGTACAATAATTTCAAGAGCCTTCATGTATTTCCCAACATTGTAGTCACCTTGACTAGATCTAATAGAGTTGAGCTCTGCCATGCAGTCATCAGTAAGTTCGAGTATTGGTGGTGCAAAAATTGGTCGATCTGATTCCTCTTCATCGATATTTTCGAGACCCTCTGCCCCATACAACTGTATTTCATCAGCTGACAACTCAATTCCAACAGGATTTTGAACCTGACCTGCAATCCATAACCTCAATGGACTTGACCTTACAGTACGCATACGATGATTGCTCCATGCTCTTTGCCACAGTTTTAGCTTGCTATTAATTTCATCCATATACACATAATGCAAGGCAGCGATATGCTCATCATTTATAGGATCAAGAAAATGCTGGTCCTCAAGAAAGTAGAATAAATGGTAGTAATAGCTCAATATCCCCTGAAAAACATCACGCCACAACCTTTCAATTCGTTGGTTGTGCGTACTTCGCCCAGTGATTATACTACCACGATTACTACCCCTTTTTTCGATCATATAATCTGCTATACCGACATTCTCTAGACCTTTGTCAGTTCTCACTCTGTCAGGCAAACCATAGTCAGAGACAGCATTCGTGAAACAAGAGAGGAGAGTATCTGCCTTGTTGTTATTGGTGCAGTCCAACATGACCGGCAAACGACTAAATCCATCTATGCCACCAACAATTATAAAATTCCAACGTACCAACTTATGATTTGTATCCACATGCCATAGTCTATTTGGGCCTTTAACATTGTAAACTCTGCGGTGCAATCTTCCTTTCTTTCTTTCTCGAACTCCACATTCATCTACACCATGAATAGAATCTCGTAATCGCATTCTTTGAACTTTGATACCTTTTCCCCTGAGAAGCTCCTTGATCATTACCTCCCCGCATAGTGGAAATTCTTTTGCAATATCTTTCACACAGTTGTCTAACTGTTGATCAGAAATATCAGAAAAGTCAAATTTGCTTAAACCGTAAAACCTCATTCGCCGATATATAGTACTCTCTGACACACAAAACATCGTTGCAATTTCTGATATTTTAAAATCTTCTTCAAGGTAACTTTTTAACACTTCTTTGGGGATTTCATATTTCAAATTACCAAATTCATCTCGTTGGCTGGTTGGTGTTCCAGTTCCATACTTAGTTACACTCAATTCGCAAAGCCATCACGTCACTTACGTTACTTATTCCTAACTGATGAAATTCAAACAATGAAAGATGACAAACTATATCAGGAGTGATCTTCTCCTCAGTGAATTTTTCATTGTGACAACCAAGATTAAGCTTTTCCAAAACACTTGACATTGATGTAGAAACCTGCATGTTGTTTAATTGAAAGAACAGGATTACAGGGAACGTTCCAGCGGAACGTCATGTTAGGACCACGTAGTTTCCTTGTCCGCGTGCGAAATGTAAAAGGCTGGGTACCAGATAATGAAATTGAGTATAATGATTTTTCATATAATGTCAATTGCACCGCATATAAAGAGAAATGCACCGCATATAATGTCAATTGCACGGCATATAAAGAGAAATGCACCGCATATAATGTCAATTGCACGGCATATAAAGAGAAATGCACCGCGTATAATGTCAATTGCACGGCATATAAAGAGAAATGCACCGCATATAATGTCAATTGCACGGCATATAAAGAGAAATGCACCGCATATAATGTCAATTGCACGGCATATAAAGAGAAATGCACCGCGTATAATGTCAAAAGGACAGCATATAAAGAAAAATGCACCGCATATAATGTCAAAAGGACAGCATATAGAGACAAAAGCACCGCATATAATGTCAAAAGGACAGCATATAAAGAAAAATGCACCGCATATAATGAATATATACCACGTAAGACAGCTATGGCATTCCATATGCAAGGCTAATTAATCTATGATTTGCTGTTGCTGGTTATTTTGTATAAATGTTATTGAGGTCTACAAGTGGGACATTGGAAAAGACAAATTGATTGTTTTTTATATATGAAAATTTAACTTTTATGAGCCATCAAGAATGTTAATTCAAAAGGTCAAATTTTTAAAAATTGATTTCTGATTAAACTGAAGAAGTGTTTTGTTAGGTACAATAGAGTATGTTCATAAATTTATAAAGTACAAAACATTAGTGATAGTAACATTAACTTTCATTTCAAATTTTGGCAGTTGATTTTAAAATCAAGACAAACTGACTCAACTAATCAAGAAAAAGAAAACCTCATGATGTGAGTTGAATTGCCAAGGATACCTATGCTAAGACTTCAGGTCTTAATATAGCTCCGTGGCCGGGTCTTTCTTGTCGAAATGTTTGCAAAGTACACACGAAGCCCTCGCTCGCTCCGTGAAAAGCTCTCGTTCTCGGTACTTTTTATTCGAAAATATTAAACTTAGTAGAGGAATACCAACTGTGGATGCGTAAAGCTGGATTTGGCGACTACTGCGAGCTATTTCAAGGTAAATATTTAAAGTAACTTATTCTTGCATTTAGTTTTCCCGCCTTTTTATTGTGTTAACTAGCCTGCAAAAAAAGACAAATTTATTGCAAGATTCTGATAGTTTGATTCTAAAATGTTTTTCAAATAGTTGTTTCTATAATTTTTTATGCTAGTAGATTTATTTTTTCCTGTGGGGCTTTTGGGAAAATAGTTTTTCAGTCGCTAAACTGACAGCGAAGTATTTTTGTGTTTCTGATCAGCATGAATACATGATATCGCGAGCCTCCGATATTTACCTTAAAAGTTCCTTGGATATTTTAATAGTCTATAACAATTCACATTCGTATCTTTAGAAGCAGTAGAAGGACAGAAGTCCACAATGCCGGGTAGAGGGTAGAAGAAGCAATGCAGAATTTCTGAAGATTTGGGATGCATTTCAATTCCAGAAAGCCCTAACCTAGCGAAACGATGTTGAAAACAACTCTAAAAAAAACTGTTAAATGTTTAATGGACGAAGCAACTTATCCTGATAACACTGCAGGCAGCAAATTTAGGTATGTGGAATATTTTTTTCGTATTTTTTTTATATTAGCTAAGCCTAAATTACTTGAAATTATTCCTTCCTTATACTCACATGTTTCTGCTTATTTGTTTGAGTATGTTTGCATTTTTGGATCACGTAGAACATATAGGTTTTGCAGGTCTGTTGAACAATGTGCTCTAGTGTATGCATACACTGCACACTACTCAAATTTACACTCATATACATGCAATTTTTCTATTTGTTCGTAGAATGAAGACTCGTTTCGTGCAATTGGCACAACAGAAAACCTCCGTAAATTTTACTACGAGGCAAATTGTAAAAGAAGAAACGTGGAACAGAATTGCTTACAGCCAGATCATCATCGTGGTTGAGTGAGTCTTAGCTTAGTAGAACTGAACAGCAAGTGCCTTAATGACTATACCATTGTGTTTCATGCATGCATGCATGCTACTCCACCTAAAAACGTTTTCTTAATTTTTTCAAATGTGCATGTGTATTAAAATGTAAATAAAAAGTATTAAAGAGCTATACTATAGAAGCAATTCCTTTAATGCGTAGTTAATAACTAGCTGTACTCAAACGGAAACGTAATTGATCTCATGTATTCAATATTATAATAATATAATAACGATATTTGTGCTGCTTGTTTGTTGATTCGGTATTATTAAGGTTTTTCACTATATAGGTGGAGGTGGAAATCTTCGATGGAACGGAATATTTCGCTCAATTCTCTTTTCAATTGTGAAATTAAACCGAAGCAGATTCACTTGATAGATCACAATTGAAAAGAAAATCAAGCGAAAAATGACTTTCCATCAAAGTGATTTACCTTTAGGTGAGCTTTTAAAAATTTACAATTAATTATTTTAAAACCTGTGTCTTTTAATACCTTATTGGTATTAAGTAAATTTAAAACCCTAAACGGGATTAAATTTTTAATACCCAACAGGTTCATTTTAACACCTAAATAGGTGTCATTTTAATCCCAAAATCGGGGTTAAATTTTAACACCCATAGGGGGATCACTTTAACCCCAAAAAAGGGCTTATTTTAGACTTTTTTTTGTAACCCCTATTTTGGGGGTTAAAATAACACCTTGAAAATAACAGTGCAATAGTGAATTAATTTATAAATACTACATTAATTTTTAAGTTGATAAAAGCGCGCCGCTTTGATAAATTGAGGCAAATGTGTTTTATTATTACGCTTTTCCCTTAACAGCATATGTGTATCCTTGAGACGTCATTAAGTTCTCGTCAATGTATTAATGTCACTGTATGCAGCAGTAGCATCGATCATTGGAGCGGCCTTAAACATATATTCTCTATGATTAATTTATATTGAAATCAATTGTCTTCATGCAGTAAGTCAACATGAATAAATGAATAGGCAATTGTCAATAAAGTTGAATTTCAATCTCGAATTCATTACATGTAATACACAAGCCATGGGCACGCAATTGGTTTTTTTTATTTTCTTCCTAATCCTCAGAAAAAGCAACGAAAATAATGGTGTGAACTTTTGCTTCAGAGAGGAGAGGCAAGGTATTGTATGTTGTAACAGGGCAAAGCGACCAATTATGGACTATGGGATGAAATAATAGAATACTTTACAAGACGTAAACGCGGAAATAAGTGATTGATTTTTTTAAAAAGATCACCCGAACTGAATAGAAAAATGCCTGGCATTGCCAAAAGGCCCTTCGTCAGGGATAAGTGTTTGTATTAATTTTGAAGTCGCTAACATCGGTTTGTTTAAGACGGTTAACATCGGGAGCCAGTTGTATCCAGCCCGTTTAGCTTAAAGATGGTGTATCGTTTTACTCAAGAGGGAAACGAAATGTTTTCAACCGTAACTTAAAACAACGATACTGTTTACAACTATATAATATTATAATTCAGTACATAATATTCGAGGGGACTCTTTAAAATATATGAAAAAATTCTATTTAAATTTGACTTATCCACCGTTTAAGCTAAACGGGCTTGATACAACCCCGGCCCCAGTTGTTTCAATTATCAATTATAGTGTAACTATAATTATCACCAACTACGAAATCTATTATTATCATAGGATACCTTTCTTTTTGATGAAAGGATCAAAAGATCAAAATTGTACGTTATTCGATCAAGACAGAACCGTAAAGTTTTAAATAAGTAACGCGTTTCTTCGAATGCAGTAAAGCCCAGAAATAACCTAGAAGCCGGAGCCTACCGCAAGGAAAAACATGCAATTGCGAGGTCAGCGTTTCCTTCCGAACGGAATGTTAGGTAGCTTTAGCAGTGACTACGAGTATATATAGGACTACGATATAGTTTAATGATAATTATACAGTTATGGAACTTGCGGTTTGCCGCCCCTGTCTACGCCATTCCATGCGCCACGCAAATTGTTTCGGCAAGTATATTTCGACTCGAAGGTTAGTGAAACTGACGGTGTTCGAGAGACGAAAAAATGTTTGCTCTGTGAATCTCCATTATTGCGCCTACATTTTAAAATGTGCGTTAGGTTAAAAAAGTAAGGAAGACAAGCGCGACTGATCGATTTTCTTTATAAATATAAATAGCAGGTTATATATCATGTTTATTTGCTAACATCGTCGCCGATTTAATCTGAGTGGATTAAAAAACAAGCATGATCGATGTGTTATTTCTGCAATCCTTCAAAAATACACGGAAAATTTTCTTTCAAAACAATTTATTTTTCAATAAATCTAGCAAAAATAAATCTAGCATGTTTTTTATTCGAATCTTGAACTTGATTCCAAAAGATTTACAATAAACAAATGCATCTTTTAGCTATATATATACAATTTTTAATCAAAACGTGGCAACGGCGGAGGATAAATAAAATTTTACCAAAAAAGAAGAACAAAAGATCCTCGGCTTTAAAATCGCATTTTTTTCTGCTAAAAAATGGAATTTTCCTTACTAAAAAGTGCAAAAACACTTACCAGAGCCTCTGTGTAGTCCCTCTGTTACTATACTGAGTTGCTGAGTACAAGGTTCGTAATAGACCTTTTCGTAATTACGTCACCACATAATCGTTTTAAATTTAGAACCAACTTAAATGAGATGGATATTAAATTTTACTCTTACAAGCCATGCGCGAAAATTGCAAAACATCCTTCGATAAGCAGTGTACGAAAAATAATTTTCATTTTGACTAATCCCCGAGCCAGTGCGGAGCACCGTGCGAGGGTACTAATTCCGCCCGGAGATTAGGAATTACACCCGGGACCCGGGAGAACATAGCGGAATCCAAAGTTGCCCAAATGTCATGGACGTTCAATGGTCATGGTACTTGTGCGCATGTGCGAAATGCGAACGAGTGTAGACTGGTAATCAGCAACTTCCTGATTGGCTAAGACGAAACATTTGTGTTTCAGTGAAAAACGTCAGCAATTTAACTGTCACGTTTAAAAAAAGTTTCGAAAACAAAATATTAAATGTGGATTTAAATAACAGATAAAACACTGGAAAGAGTTTAAAATATTATCAGAACTGGAGGAATTAGCGGTGAAAAGGAACAACTCGATTATAATCCTTGAAATGGTAGGAGTCTATTTTGTTTATTTCGAGGTTTATTTCGTGTTTGCTGTACGAATACATTTTATGACCTTGGTACAGTATGTCGTTTTGCTCGGTTTTGCGAAGACGTGACCGACTATTTAAGGCTTTACATCATCGTTTTAACTTCCAAAAGAGTCCTTAAAAGTGTAATTCGGAGTTTTAATATAACAAATATCACTTTAAAGGCTTATATATAGTCGACTGCAATCACTGCATGAATTTATTAATCGAAAAACAACATTCGACGTTCACTGCTTGGTTATTTATATTATTTGGGCTGTTTTGATGTTTTGAAGGTTTAGCTATAATGAAGTATTAACTCTCACTTAAACTGTGAAAGTCTATAACTTAATGCAACGGAAAAAAGCAGGAAAACGGGTGATTTCACTTCACCTTTACGACTGTGTTTGTTTCCGAAATATTTGAAACATCAGCTATCGGCTTTACATTTAGGACATTTCATAATATTGAAGGTTAGGTCTGGCTAGCTCAGGAAATATTTTGCTTCGTTTGAAATGGCGAGGGGTTGCTGCATGCATGCATGTATTTCTAGTAAGTATGGAAATAAGCCATAACGCGGGAACGAGGCTCGCATCTTGTCCCCTCAGCCTCGTTCCCGTGTTATGGCGTATTTCCACATTTATTGGTCAAAATAAAAAAAATCATATATGTGTTGAAAAAGAATGTTTTGCATCTTCGCACGTGGCTCGGGGGAGTAAAACTTGAAATCCATTTCATTTAAAATTTCTGGAGATTCTAAATTCAAAACGTTGTGATGTTAAAATGTTGTGACGCGATTACCGAAAAGGTCTATTCTCGCACGTTGTTGCTTACGCTATTGGTAAAAAAGTTTAATTTAATAGTTTAATGGCAGAATTTACACATCAAAAATTTTGATGCATATTTCAAAACAAATAGAATAATTACATTGTATTGAATAGTATTAAAACAATAAATTACACATAATTTAATATTACATTAAAATATTAAAAAATATCTATATCATAAGATAGTCAATAAAAAGTTAAATTGATGAAACAACTGGACTGCTCCTAAACCGTTCAGTTTTACAATCATAATTACAATACAATTCACTATTGCGCCGCGTGATTCTCTGCCTTTTCTGGAAGATCTAGAGTTGTTTGGGAGAAGATGATACGACTTGTGTTGAGGGCTAGACATGTTATGTATGAGATCATTGCACTTCGCAATTCGACGTTCTTGAAGTGATTTTATCCAGCTTTCGACAATACACTTTCATGGTCTTAATTGTCAGAGAAATACTCTTTTTCGTACCTTTTTGATTCTGTCACTCTATCATTAGATCCCATGCCATAACTACTTGTGCCCGATATTCAAGTATGTGGCGGATCGCAGGAATATTAAATCTTTTCACATCACTAATGTCTGCACTGTATTTCTTTAAAAACTTTAATAGAAAAGTTGCCTAAATGCTTTTCTACATTATAGTCAGTATTTGTATCCCATGCATTTAAAGATTGTAATCTATCATCCATAAACCAAGTAATTTAAACGAAGAGACCCTTTCCAAGATTGTATAATTGTATACGAGTGCAGGAATTAATGTACTATTCTTACGAAAGTCTAACTGCATTTCTTTCCATTTCTTAATATTTATTTTTTTGTGTTGCGTCAATTAATTTCCCTAACATTTTCTTGTGTACTTCCAATGTGTAATTCTGAGATATGGCCACTGACTTTTGAAAGTGTTGTATCGTCCATAAATAGGGTAAGGTCTGTATGCTTCAAAGAACATTTCAAACTATACCAAAAATTTCTGGGGCTAAATCGGAAAAACGACGATAAGCTCACGTTCGTATGAATAATAATTATAATCATCATAACAATTATATATCAACAATTATAACAATTATATATTAACAATTATCCTTCTCTATATAATCATGTACAAAATTTGTCTATTGCTTGTTTGCGTGTTTTAATTTCCTCCCAAAATGCGACCATTATTGTGATTTTCATTGTAACCAATATTTTCACATTTAGGCTACCGTCTCAATGTGACCTTATTAGACCGCCTTAATTCTCCGTCTGGGCCTCAATGCGTTCATCATTGCCTGAATCACAAGTGCTGTCGTTCTGTAAACTATCAAAAAGCTGCAGCCTGCCGCAACAACGACAAAACCAGAAACTGTGAACTGCTACAACTTCTGGCAACAGAAAATCCCGAGTATCTTGAAAGAAACGAAAGCTACGACTATTTTATCCTGCTTTAACCAGTTCGTGTATGTCATTCACGATTGCTTCAATACGCGCGATAATAATCAATTATTGGACGAGGTCAAGCAAAATATCGTGATTTGAATCTCTTTATTCGACATTGGCAAATAATTAGATCTGCTCGCCACCGACAAATCACCAATTTTGCATACGAGAACTGAGTTCAATAATTGTTTTATCATTACTTTTCTCATCATTTTTTTTGTATTTTCCGCGTTTTTTTCTTCGAGTAAGCACTACAATTTATTTCCCAAAAGTTCACCAAAGCGAGTAGCAATTATTGTTTATAAAATTGAAGCACTTTAATTGCAGGTAAATTAACCAATCAAATTTGAGAATAGAATAAAGGAATGACAAATTTGAGTAATGGAACAATGTGTAAACTTCATCCAGTTATTTTTTCAGTTCAATTGAAGTACTGCATGTGTACATGTGTAGTTGCTATTTTTATGTTAAATAGCCGTTCAATGACCAATGTTTATCAATTCACAGACGGATTTCATTTTTCATTCCTACGAAAGCGCTCATAATTGGGTACGCACGCGAATTAGCTATTAAATGCAATAAATTTACCTTACATTATGTTTATTCACTCTCGTTATTTACGGTTAATCAGTTTAAAAAATTTTGTGCGAATGTGGTTGAGATTTTGTTTGAAATTTAATTCGCGGAAGATCATTATTATTTATTTTAATTTTAAATGGAAACTAACTGAAGCCACATATGTATGCTCTTATATTATACTATATAAAATATGCTTGAAATGAAAATTATTTTCAAGTATTTTTTAATGCCGGAATATTCAGTTTAAGTCGACAAAATTCATCTCATTTCTTTTTATTCTGTGCTCTAAATGTCGCATGTATAGTAATTCATAGTAGAGTTCATCAAGCCTTTAGCTTTCAATACCACTTGTATACTAGGATGGTTTCAAAATGTTAACAATAGTTACTAAGTAGTTATACTAAGACTTCATGTCTCGACGCTTGAATTTTTCTTCTAAGCCTAGGACTTGTGCCTGCCCTAATTGTGAGGATGATTTGTGTTTAAAAGAAAAGTGTTCCTGTACAAGAAGCCATGATGGTAAAAGATCGTGTACTGATACAGGTATAATTTAATTTAAAGACTGAATACAATTAAAATAATTAAAAATTTGCACCCAGGCATTATTGTACAGCTTTTAAAGTATTATCGCATATTACCATTATCACACTATGTGCCAATATAACCAGGGAGCAGCGTAACAGCGTCTTCAAACAACTGAGCATCCAAATTTTTCGTGTAACTTCCTAAAATAGACGAAACACTTCTCGACGTTTCGACCTGAGGGCCTTCGTGGGGGGAGTTTGTGCATTCTAGTTTCAATTATAATTGTGGAACGTAAGCTAGCGTGCAGAATTACACTCTATAGTATTCACACACTAAATGCTTCCATCTCTATAGCAGAAGCTAAAATTGAATAAAACTGATGCAAGGATTTTTTAAGTTAAAGGATGCAAAGATTTTTTAAGTTAATTATCTTTTCCACACAATTCTAACTAGGGATGGGAATTGTGTTGGGAGGTTGGGAGTGGGGGGTTGCTACTCTTCGCGTAATTAATATTTGTCATTAATTTAATATTTTTGCTCAAATTTTTATTAGTTGCGATAATTTAACATGTCATCCCAGTCGTCTAATTCCAGAAAAAAATAAAACAGACTCTTTACTTATGATGTTCAATGTCCAATCTGATTGTGCATGGCGATTGGTTATGTTCGCTAAGTAGTCACATGAGATATGCCCGCGAAACCGTCCCAGATCCCGTCTGGGAAATTCTCTGATGTTATAGCAGAGGCCGGCACAGACACTGAAGATAGTTTGGCGGCTTTACTTAATGATGACGTCTCTTATGGTGAAACAAAAGTAAACATTTCAACAGTTCTAACTTCTTCCTTGGCGGATTAATAATAAACCTGTGTGTTATACCAAGTTACTCAAAGATACTTGTGAATTCACGACTCTATGTTGTTCTTGTCAAATATAAGATAACTATTATTAATTGTTACATTCTGTTGTATGTCTTTACTTTTATTTCCTCAGTATCATGACGCTTTAAAGTTTCATGTGACTCCTTATCGAACAAAACCAATCACGTTGTGGAATTGAAAGTTAAACGAGACTTACCTTTCATGATATTTGACGTTGATTATACGACTGTTGGTTTTGGAGCTAAGGAGTCACTGCCCACCCTAGATTCCAGAGTTGTATTCTGTGTATGTTGTTCCTTCCCTCCTTAAGAATATTGCCATGATTCTCCAGCTTTGAACTTTGATCTGGGCAGGCTTTCCGCGCATATCTCATGTTACTCCATAGCTCCATAACAAACACTCGTAGAATCATCGTCAAACATCAACTTACAGGTAAGTCTCGTTTAATTTTCAATTATGTACGCTTCTAAAACCCATAACAGTATACTGGATATATGAACAAAAAGTGAAATTTAAATTACCTTTAGCTTAGACTTTGAACCAAGTTTTAGGGACATGAGTATTTTTGGGTATTTTATTACCCTAAACATAAAGGAGAGTATTTTTTTTTTAGTTCCATGCACCAACATGAACCCATTGGGAAAAGTGGCACAATACCTGATTTGGCCGTCACAGCATCCTCAGTTTATAACAGTCGTCATCAACCCTTCTCTGCGAGATTGAATAAAGCAAATTCTCTTTGTTCTTGGGGGCCATCTAGAAGAGAAGGCTCGTGGCTTCAAATTGATTTGGGAAAATTGACAACTGTGTCAGCAATTGCAACTCAGGGATCATGCTATGGTGCAGCGTGGGCGAAGTCCTACTCGGTTACATACAGCAATGATGGCAAAGATTGGACTGCTTATAGAGAGTCAGAAGGGACAAAGGTATTCAAACGCACGAAGCATTATAATTATTTGAATCGATTGATTGTAATATCAAGAAAGGCAACGTTTGCGAGACTTTTAAAATTATTTTTCTGTCCAATTTAAATTTTTATGGGACAAACGCGCAAGAGGACATGAATTAGGATGGAATATGACAATGGAAAGCATGCAAATTTACTTGCACGTTGCGCATGTTAATGCAAGCACCATTAAATCGGGGTTTAAATAATTTTATTTATTTGTTTGTTCAATTATTTTATATTATGAATTTAAAAAAACATTAGCGATAAATTAAAGCCGTAATTTTATTTTCAAAATATCAAGGTAACTAAACTATTTTTTTATCTATCTTTGTAGATTTTTGAAAGCAACAGAGATCGAAATTCGATTGTTATCCACACATTTAAAATCGATATCAATGCTCGATACATTCGCGTGTTGCCAAAAACATGGCACGTCGTTCCTGTGATCAGACTCGAGTTGTACGGCTGTCTGCACTAAGTTCGTGTAGTGTGTTTGTTGAATTTTTGCAGCATAGAGAGTGCCTATTTAAGCGTAGAGGATATACTAATTCCGCCTGGAGATTTTATTTACACCCGTTTCACTAAAATATGACATGACATAATGATGCAGAAATGTATGTTTTAGCTGGAAGTGCACGGAACAAAATTTTACAAACAAATTTACACACAGAAAAGATATTAGCGTATGCATTTTTAATACGGCAGAATTTAATGCATTAATAGAAAAACAAATACGCTTCCGCTCAAGCATAAAATATAGGATTCCGGACCGTGGCCAGATATCGTAAAATTCCGCGCCCTGCTACAGCGAATCAGATTGCAGGAAAGGTGAGGACTCCGCCCGCTGCTAATTGGTAAAAAATAAAACCCCAAATCCTATGTCATGGACCTTGGACGTTCAATGGGCATGGTGTTTGTACGCTTTCACGAAATTTGTGAAGAACGCAGTGGCGTATGGAAGACGATAATTGGGGGGGGGGCACATATTCATATATTCATGTTGTGCAAGATTAATTTCTTTTCAAATCCATTGTATTTAGAGGTCTGTCAACATCAATATATGAATATATGCCCCCCCCCCAATTCTCGTCTCCCGTACGACACTGGAAGAACGGTAATTGACAACTTGCTGATTGTTAATTACAAAAGTTTCACAAAAAGTTTGCATTTCAATGAGAACGTCAGCATTTTAACTGACATTAAAAACATTTTTCGTAAACTTTTAAAATCAAAATGAAATATGGAATCGGATGAAATAATGATAATAAAATACTAATGTTATTTTTAGTGTATTTCTTGCTGGGGCCGGTTGTTCAAAAGCCGGTTAACGCTAACCCTATGTTAAAATGCCTAATCCAGGGTTAAATTTCAAACCTTGGTTGATTTCCGTTGCACAAAGCTCAGTTAGCGTGAACCCTGATTTAAAATTGATAAAAAGATTAACCCTGCTAGCTAGGTGGGTTAACTTTTTAATCCTGGGTTAACTTCGATTCAAAATGGATGAATAAGGAGCTGAGACACGTAAACACGTATAATTCATCATGAATTAAACGCTTTGAAAGGTTTTACGAACAATTTCGACAGCAAAGAATTATTAAAGTTTGACTTCGTTCGGTTTCAGCTGATGCATTGATTTATTTATCTTCGCTTCAATGCAATACACGATAAATAAATAAATACAACCGTACAAATTTAAACATCGTAATCGAAATATTTTTTTCGGATGCCAAAATTCGATTCTCTTAATTGGCAGCAAGTGGTAAGGCTACGTTTCTTTCTGAATTTTGAATCATCAAAGCAGGCTTGATTTTTAAAGTAGATTGTTTACAATTTGCTTAATTTTATTTCACATCGACATTGTCTATCATACAAAATTGCCTTTCAGTTCGATTCTTTCCAAAATTCCATGCACGGAAATCAATTGCTGTTCAAAACAACGTCCCTGCGACCCTCAGTGCCCTCATGCACGGCCTAAAATTTTTCGACTGACAATATATCCTCGTCGGGTAAAGTTTTGACGCTCGTTTATCGACCAATCGAAATCGTTCTTATATCCAATTTAGTCTTTAAAATACATTTAATCTTAGGTTAAATATTTTAACCCTGTGTTAACTAACCCTACCGGTAACCCTGCTTTGAACAACACAGTTTTAACCCTGGGGCCGGTTGTATCAAGCCCGTTTAGCTTAAAGGGTGGATAAGTTCAAAATAGAAAGCAAGTCTATCGCTTTATTCAAGAAGCAAACTAAATGTTTTTAACCTTAATACAAAGATACTGTTTACAACTACATATTCAGTGCATAATATTCAAGTTGTCTCATTCAAGAGAGTTGTAAGAGTGTTATTTAATTTTGACTTATCCACCGTTTAAGCTAAACGGACTTGATACAACCGGCCCCAGGTTTATAGCTAAACTAGGGTTAAGGATTTTAACACAGGTTTAGCACTAACCCAGGGTTAAATTTAACCTGCTTTTGAACAATCGGCCCCTGGTTTTTAAGTCATTATGGGCAAAAGAGAAACATAAGATATAATTTTTTTTTATTTCACTGCAATATTATTGATTATGGCTATAAACACAACGCGTGAGTGGAAAGCAGCCCTTAATCAGCGAGTGAATTAAGCGAGCCTTTGTCAAAACACACGTTGAAATGATAATTATCTCATACATATGCAACATTTCTTGGAAGAGCTTGTAATAATTAATGCTTATTATACACAGAAGCATCTTTTTCGATAAGCCAGAAATATGAAGTCTTTCGTATTTGCTTCTGTTTTCTTTTATCTTGCTCCATTTGCTTATACTACGCGAATAGAACTTGAAGATTTATATTCTTATGGACCAAGCAATGGCGATACATCGGTACCTTCCAATGATGACGAAAGTTCTGGTCGTGTAAATATTGCATTTTCCTTCCCTTTCTTCGACGATGAACATGACTCCCTGTTTGTAAGTACAGTTTGTATATACCTATAGCGGAAAAAATATAAAATTATAGCGACCGCACACACTAGTTACATTTCGCTTTTCATGCATGCACGGTGTTAAGTGATGCCTGTATACTTCAGTGGCTATATACAAAGTTGACTGGATCATTTGCACTCAGAGCTTTGTTATCTGGATTTTATACTTTTATGCATCTATAAGTTAAAATTTGCGTATTTTAAATTTAAGTCGTTGGGTGGTTTTTGTTAAAGTGCAAAGAGATCCTTGTATATCAATATAGCAGTATTGGGTGAAAGGGTGAATGAAAAGACGAATAATGAAAGTAATTTCATTCGAATTCAAAGAATTTGTAATTAACATAGACGGCAAGGAATTCACTATCACCTGCACATATTTAACAGCTATCTTTAAAACCAGGAACAAGGAACCAGAAACGGAGAACCGGGAATGAGAATATCGGGAATCTTAAAAAGCCGGAATGAGAATCCCCAGAATCTTTAAAAGCCGGAATGAGAGTCTCCGGAAGCTTTAAAACCCCGAATGAGAATCTCCGGAATCTTTAAAAGCCGGAATGAGAATCTACGGAATATTTAAAAGCCGGAATGAGAATCCCCAGAATCTTTAAAAGCCGGAGTGAGAATTTCCGGATTCTTTAAAACCCGGAAAGAGAATCTCCGGAATTTTAAAAGCCGGAATGAGAATCTTCGGAATCTTTAAAAGCCGGAATGAGGATTTCCGGAATCTATGAAACCCGGAATGAGAATCTCCGGAATCTCTAAAACCCGGAATGAGAATCTCCAAAATCTTAAAAACTCGAAATGAGAAACATGTAAACACAAGGGGCAATGAAATAAATCCCGTTCTAAACAAATTGTGTCATTCGATATCAACTTTTTTGCATAAAAACAGTCAATTTGTGATAAAATGAGCTTGAATTCTGTGGTTGCAATTCGCAAATGCGTTCTAAAACGTGAAATGATTATATCTGAATAGCCATGCTTCTACGCAAGCAATTTCTTAAATCAGTGTCAAGTCTAATATATCGTGAAAATTAAGCGTTATCGGAATGCTGCTGATCCAGGCGAAATATTGGACCATCACCGAAGCCCTCTTTTCTCTAACAAATGCCTTTTTTCGCCTCGATCGTCGTCGTCCTTGTCCTCGCCGTCTAACTACCTAGTACACGGACATTGGAATGCAGGACAATTGGTAGTAGTCATTCAAAATACATAATAGATATGAATGGAATGTGATGTCCATTTGCGTGAAAAGCATTACAAAGTGAACTATCTTTTGTAATCTTTTGTGTATAATCAGGCGCGCATCACATCTTCTCTGATTAAAGTTGTTAAAAGAAAGTTTTATCAAACTTAATATAAGTAATATTACTATTGAGAGTAGCCTGAGTAGGGTGCTACCAGTGTGACCAGATTTGATTGATACATTTTTTCTACTAGGGCCAGTTAGATGCACTGCACATAAACAGCTCCTTCTGATTTTAATCATACCACACTTAGACCGGGAGGGGAAGTTGATTTAACGAGATTTGAGCAGCTCTTGAACAAATTAAATTATTACAATAAGTTCGTAACCTTTCCTATATAATTAGAAGAAAGAAATCAAAGGCCTGCCTATGACAATTTTTGGCTTAATTATTAATTGTTTATTCAGTACAAACCATTCGAACTTTGGTTAAAAAATATGCAGAATTTTATTGGTCCCTGCCACGGCTGACTGCAAATTTTCTATGGCATGCCCATCAAGTGCAATTCACACTTGTAGCACCTTAACACAATGGAGTAGATACTGAAAACAAGGGGATGTGTATATGTATATTATATACCCCTGGTTTTCAGTATTTTAATGCAGTGTGTTAAAGTGCAACAAGTATGAATGGCACTTGATGAGCATGCCATAGAAATTTTTCAGTCAGCGGGTACATATAGCTAGGGGGCAATGAAATTCTGCACAAGTCATGATATTGCATTGAAAGCAAAAGAAATAATTTCATTATTTATTTGTGTAACCTAAAAATATATTTTAATAGTTGTAAAATGAAACTCAAACGTATAATCGAGGAAGCTGAATTCCTCACACAAATTTGAATCCTTTACACCCATGCATATTAATGTGGCAGTTCAACAACCTTAAGCTAAATGACAATTGAAATGTCATATATATACAACAAAGTGAAGACTTGTAAACCTGTTTGGAAAACAAATAGCTAGTGTTAAACAAAGTGCTGCTTTTCTAACCATGGTATGTGCTGGATAAACAAGCTAAATTAACATTGTGATAGGTAGGCCTTTGATTTCTTTCTTCTAAGGGAAGGTTATGGCAATAATTTCATTTTGATCGAAATCTGCTCAAAGCGAGGACTCCGGTCGCTGCTGATTGGTAACAAAATAAAAGCCCAAATCCAGGGCTGTAGCTAGACCGCTTAATTGGCGGGGGGGGGGGGTATATTCATATGTTTATATACCGTAGAAACAATAGCACACAAAAGAAATCAATCGGGAATAAGACCAATATATGAATATACACCCCCCCAATTAAACTTTTAGCTACGGCCATGCCCAAATCCTATGTCATGGACCTTGGACGTTTAATGGTCATGGTGTTTGTACGCTTTTTTTTGAACGCAGTGGCGTATGGAAGACGATAATTTCTGTCACATATTCATATATTCATGTTGCATGTGCAAGATTAATTTCTTTTCAAATCCACTGTCTTTACAGGTCTGTCAACATAAACATATTAATATGTGCCCCCCCAATTCTCGTCTCTCGTACGACACTGGAAGAACGGTAATTAACAACTAGCTGATTGTTAATTACAAAAAGTTTGACAAAAACTTTGCATTTCAATGTGAACGTGAGCATTTTAACTGTCATTTTGCAAACTATTTAAAGTGCCTATATCACTTGTGGGATCTTTACGGATTTGAATAGAGCTTGAAAAATTAGTTTATAAGTTCTATAACCCTTTTTGATATAATTAAATAGTTTCGGAAATATTTACATCTAAACATGATGATTTGCCTAAATTTCCGTCGTGCTCGGGGGCCTGGGACTCAGGAACCCAGTTCTTGTCAAACATAATATAATCAATTTTAATTTTACTTCGATCTTCCAATAACGTAAAATATTTTGAGAAAAACTCGCCCAGTTGCTACAGCCATACACAACGCACTGTTCCCGCATTTTTTTCTTGAAAAGCGCAAACTATATCGCCAGTGAAACTCTTCATGTTTACATTATAAAAGACGGCGTGTTTGCAAATCATTCCTGAGTCCCAGTCCCCCCAACCGACGTATTTTCGAAACTATTTAATTAAATCAAAAAGGGTTGTAGAACTTAAAAACTAATTTTTCAAGCTCTATTCAAATCCGTAAAGATCCCACAAGTGATATAGGCACTTTAAGAACATAAGTAATTAAGTTTGTAGGTGCACCACTTAAGTATATATTACTGCGAGGCTTTTGGTCCGTTAAGCCGGGCCTTCATCAGTGCAATAATATTACCTGAATACACATTCACACGTCACTTAAATATCACGTTAGTCTTAAGTGACATGTGAATGTGTATTCAGGTAATTGCACTGATGATAGCCCGGGTTAACGGACCGAAAGCTTTGCAGTAATAATACTTGCGTGGTGTACCTACAAGCTTAATTACTTATCGACTGTCACCATGCAAACGTACTACAAGAATATTATTTAAGAACATGTTTCGAAACTTTTAAAATCAAAATGAAATATGGAAACAGATGAAATTATATTAATGATAATAAAATAATAATGTTATTTCTTTGTTGTGTCATTATGGGCAAAAGAGAAACATGAGATATAATTATTTTTTATTTCACTGCAATATTATTGATTATGGCTATAAACACAACGCGTGAGTGGAAAGCAGCCCTTAATCAGCGAGAGAATTAAGCGAGCCTTTGTCAAAACACGCGTTGAAATGATAATTATCTTATACATATGCAACATTTCTTGGAAGAGCTTTTAATAATTAATGCTTATTATACACAGAAGCATCTTTTTGGATAAGCCAGGAATATGAAGTATTTCGTACTTGCTTCTGTTTTCTTTTATCTTGCTCCATTTGCTTAAGCATACGCGAATAGAACTTGAAGATTTATATTCTTATGGACCCGGTAATGGCGATACATCGGTACCTTCTAATGATGACGAAAGTTCTGGTCGTGTAAATATTGCATTTTCCTTCCCTTTCTTCGACGATGAACATGACTCCCTGTTTGTAAGTACAGTTTGTATACCTATAGCGGAAAAAATATAAAATAATAGCGACCGCACACACTAGTTACATTTCGTTTTTCATGCATGCACGGTGTTAAGTGATGCCTGTATACTTGAGTCGTTATGATTATACAAAGTTGATTGCATCATTTCCACTCAGTGCTATGTTATCTGGATTTTATACTTTTATGCATCTATAAGTAAAAATTTGCGTTATTGTAAATTAAAGTCTTCGGGTGGTTTTTGTTAAAGTGCAAAGAGATGCTTGTATTTGAATCAATATAGCAGTTATTGGGCGAAAGTGTCAATGACAAGGCAAATAATGAAAGTAATTTGATTCAAATAATTCGTAATTAACATATAGGCGCCAAGGCGTTCACTAGCTGTCACCTGCACATATTTGATTAAATATACATGCATTTAGCAACATACGATATTTAAAACCACGCAAAAAATTTCCTCAGCTGCTAGACGAAAGCTTAAAATATTATGTAATGCCGAAAAGCGATAGTGAAATAGCATTTCGTAGTCTCTTATGTCCTTGCAAAATAACATGCATACCATATAGTCATATTTGTAAAAATGAAATTACATTATAAACTGCATCCTAACAGTAAGTAATGTCTTTTAAAATGCTTCTAAGCGTAGAGATTAAGAACCACTTACACTCTTGAGAACCACTTAAACGTTGTTTGGCGAATTACATGGGCGAAATGGAGTTCGTCGACAAGGTAATTTTATTGCCGACAAGGTAAAACAGTATGAAGCAGTCAGATTATAGCTTTAGCCAATTTGACTGACCAGAAAGTCAGCCCGGGCTGAAAACTCTCCATGTAATCGGGCCGTAAGCCCTTGCGGACGTACTAATTGTCAAATTGTAGTCGCCTATAAAAAAAGGGACCAAGTAATACTAAACACATGTAAAGACCGCATCGGCAAAGTTGTTTTTATTTAATTTACACGTTTAATAAATCAGTCTTAAAATGGGCAAGTTCAGTTACGGCATATTTTGTTTCTTCCCCTCCTATTCCGTGGCCCTTTGATTGCAAGCATTTTGATCGATGCTACTCTAGGTAATTGTAATTTGTAACCCTTGTTGTATTTTTCGCACTGACCATAGATAGTTATATTCCAATTAGATCAATACGAATGGAGTGATCTCTTTTCTCCGCGATGTGTCACAGTACACACCTGATCCATTCCCTCTTGGAAATAATCAACGTCTTATCGCCCCATTTTGGGCTGATGTTGATACCAGAAACGGTGGCGTTGTCTATTACAGAGAAACGCAAGAGCTTGCTATTCGGAAGAGAGCTTCGGACGAAATTAGAAAGCATTTCGTTCGTCAAAGAAGCTTCACAGCAAAATGGGTCCTCATTGTTACTTGGCTGAATGTAGCTCGCTATGGTGGCTCCTTTCTGCGGGTAATGTTTAGAGAAAAAATATAAAATTATAAAATTATAATACTAATGATACATATTCACAGAGTACGATAATGAGCACGTATAACGAATAGAAAAATTTGCTGTAAGTAAGTAATAGCACGAAATTAACAAAACGAATTGTTTCGATAATTTAAACCACGAAATGCGATTTGTTATAAAACGAGACAACGTCAAAATTCAAGAAATATTTCATTGGAACAACTTTAATCTAGTAGTTGTAGACAGTTTTAAAATTTCTTTGTAAATTCCTGAATAATTAATTAGCCTGTTTATACCAGTGAACTCTAATAAGACTGGAACGATAACTCAACAATAAAGACTAGTCATTGGATGAAGCCGATTTGAATATTATTTGCTGATTAAGGCGGCAGCTGCGCCAGCAAGTCAAGCCTTCAAAAGAACTGGGGAGAGTAAGAATTCCGTAAAAATCGTATTTTTTGGCCAAAAATTGCCAGAAAAGTGCAATTTGTATTTGACCACTTCAACTTTAAACAGCGAATTTACCCTTTTTGGATAGACCTAAGTAATCCGCATCATCTTACTGTAAAAACCGGCGAGGTACCAGCTTTGTACTTGAAATATTTAAAGAATTTGAACGGGCCGGAAAAAAACTTCGCCTTCAACTCGCAAAAAAAATAGGTTTGCACCTTTTCACGTTCATAAAACTTGTTTTTTAGTAAAATCTAAGTGTCAATGCTTGTTTTAAGCTTTTATTCATGATCAGATGACATGGATTTGTGTATAAAAACCGGCGTTGCTTTGGTGGTGTAATTTCAACTCTTGGCCTTCATGGCGGCCATCAGTGCTGGCTTCAAAGATGGCGGCCAAGTTATCGTTCCAGTCTTTTTAGAGTTCACTGGTTTATACACAACCAAATTTAAAGTTAGGTCACATGCCCACCCTGTATACCCATACAAATCAGTTTGAATAGATATGAAAATCAGTTACATACACTGGTGTTTGTATCGGAAAAAACAGGCAGTAATGATTATAAACAAGACGCCGTTCTGGCGTTAACTCCGGCGCACGTGCCAGTCTTCAATATAGAGCTTCTGAACATAAACAATACAGTTCGCGTATTGTTTCGCATACATATTCGCATTTAGATGCCTTGCGAACCAAAATGTTCGATCGCGAAATTCAGAAGCACATCCCAGTATAGAAGTTCAATTGTTCAAAAATGTAAATAAACCGCATGATACATTCGCTTCGTCTTACAGTTTGCCTTTGGAATTTGCGGTTATATAGTTATATTAAATCTTCGATCCTGTACAAACAACGCGACGTGTCAACGCGCCCATACACGACCACATCATCTTGTTAAACGGCGAAATAGCAGCGATATTATTAAAATAGGACCGGAATCTACATGTATTAAATATATTCTTACCCCAATTCAATCTAAACTTAATCGAACAGCATGAAAAGAACGGTTTATTTGTTCCTCTTGGAGGAATTGCCGTATCATGCGAGCGAAATCGAATCGCGCATTGGAAAATTAGCGAAAGCTGTGCACCACAACTCTTGGGAGATAAGACTGGGACGTAGATAAATACGGTCACATACACAATTCAAATACAGGTATATTTCGCGCCATTATACTTGCGACGACGAAAAATAAAAAAAAAACAAAAACAAAACAAAACCGGGGCGAATTTTCAACTCCGTCGCTGACGCCGGAGTAATTATTTGCATATCTATTCAAATCTAATTTGTATAAGTAAAAGCATGGTTTCGAGCGCAATTTGGAAAAAAACATGCACGAGTCAAAGACCCCAAAATAGCACGAGTCCAAAGGACGAGTGCAATTTGAAGTCTTTGAGGAGCTTACGAGTGCATGTTTTCCAAATTAGAAGAGAATCTATGCTGTTATACCTATAAATAATATACATAAAAAAATGGCACGTGCTATTCATAATTATATGATAGATAATTTATTTTATAATAATTATAGCACTAAGGAGCATATTTAAAAACATCTTAAGGGAATTAGCACTGGGATTTCCTATTTTTGGCAATGGGATTTCATAAAAATTGCACTACTCTTTTTATTTTCTTTTCCTTTTAAAAATTAAATTAAACATTGAAATGCTCACTTTATTATATAGAACACATTTCAGACGATATTGGCAACAGATGGTGTAAGCTCGTTTTCAATATTCTACTATAACAAAATTCAGTGGAGTTTTGGTACACTCAGCAGTAGAATTCCTGCACAGGTTTGTGAAAAATGTGCGGAATTTTTTTTACCTCAGATAAACTTATACGACAACACTGTTCCCTTTTTGTATGTTTTAGATACAGTGGCGTAGCAATGCAGCCTGACGATTTAGTCATGCTATTCAAATTTTATGTTATTATCATTATTCATTTTTTTAGAAATTCAGTTTTTTCACAATCGATGCATGAACACCAAAATATTAGCACAGCACGACTGAATTGTAAGGCTGGCTACGCCACTGTTTAGATATTCCATGACTTTAAAATTTTCAGCAGTAGCGCAGCCAGCACGATAATTACCAAGAGGGTGGGGCTCATGGATGATCAATTCCTTTTCAAATCGATTTGTATTTATATGGATATCCCTGATCCATCCATCGACACTGGCTACACCACTGACTAACAATTCCAAATCTGTGAAACTGACCAGGAGCTGAGAAAAAAATAAGGCACACAAATAGCCTGATAACTCGCACGGCTTTTTTGAATCGCGTACTATAGCGATAATCTATTTCGCTATTTTTGTCTCACTAAATTTGGCAAATTGTTAGGCAAAGAGCTCATTCTCAAGCTTAGGACGATAATGTTGGCATTTTTCTCAAAAATGATGAAATCTCAAGGAGCGATCAGACCGAGGTTCCACCTACGCCTGGGTTAACTGCGCAGTTTTTGTTACTTTATTTCCGGACATTACTGCATGTAGGAAGCCGATTTGCGCATTGTTTATTGATTTAGGACCATTATAAAATTAATGTCATTTATAAATTAAAATAAATTATTATATAGCAAGCGTCGTTTCCGGTGAAATGGAGCTCGGTGATTGGTTAAGAAGAATTTTCAGTGGTCCATTACTTTCCCGTAATGGACTAGCAGTTTTCCGTAATGAACCAGTCATCCATTACGAGATGAAAAACAGAGAAATTCTGAATGAAAAAGGCATAAATAAATACACAAAAGAAAATTTAACATTTCTTTTGAAATTAATAAGACGTCTCCAGACCGTTTAGGTAAACAAAATAATTCAATATTTTGTTTTTGTTTTTATCAAATGCGCACCAGGCTACTCATATGAATTCATGCATTTTTTGTTTGTCTCAAGTGCAAATACATGCGATGAAGGTGTAGCCAAGGCAATATTGCTTATTGGATATTGCGCAATATCCAATAAGCATGCATACGTTTAGAACTAGATTTGGTGGAAAACGTGGACTGCGAACTAAGGACTCTAGAATTATCTCTTCACTTATTGCAAAATATTCAATGGTTTGGTTGTGGGAACACATTAAATGTCGCATTACTGCGTATGCCTATCCTGCATGCTCAACAAAATACCGATCAAAACAGGCGTTTTATCATTACTTATTATACGTTTTTATATCCACGTTACTATTTAAGGTTATAAATCATGATTAACACTGAGTTGTTTCACTATATATCTGTTACAAACTAATACTTAGGATTCTAAATTTGAAATTCAAACGGTGACCGCAACCCAGTACCCAGGGTGCTGTGATCATAGAACTTTAACAGCGTAAGAGGGCATTACCGTTACGGCGTATAAGATGCAACACCTTCCTATTTAGAACAAACTGAAGCGTCTCCACGAAGGGCGTTTTGAATCGTGTTAATTAACTTATATTCCCGGCAGCGGCGGGCGTATTCTGAGAAATTTAAGAATGAGTTTGCTCGTTTATCTACGTCACCACTGACATACCAAATGAGGTATTTTAGAACATTAATTTTCTAATTTAGAACATATTTGACGCCCTGATATCGTAACTGGCGTCATAACCATGGCTGCCCTATTTTGCAATTTTTGCGATTTCTCTTTTAATAAACTTCCGTAGTTGTCTCTTAATGGTGAAAAATTATCAAAATATGGGAGCACGATAGAATTGCACCATTTTTCATACATCACAAAATAAATTGTCTAACTCTTTTCATAACGCCGACCCCGGAGCCAATATTTGCATATTTTAACTTTTCAAAAAGTTCCGCTTGCGATATTATCGTATATAATATGCATGATAATAAAAATATTTACGCATTTTTAGCTCGCCTGCACTTTAGTGCAAGAGAGCTATTGCTATAGTCTTGGCGTCCGCGTCCGCGTCCGCGTCCGCGTCCCCGTCCCCGTCCCCGTCCCCGTCCCGTCCGTCCCCGTCCCGTCCCCGTCCCGTCGTCCGTCCGTCCCGTCCGTCCGTCCGTCCCCGTCCCCGTCCGTCGTCCGTCCGTCCCCGTCCCGTCCCGTCCCCCCGTCCCCGTCCCCCCGTCCCGTCCCGTCGTCCCGTCCGTCCCCGTCCCCCCGTCCCCGTCCCGTCCCCGTCCCCGTCCCCGTCCCCGTCCCCGTCCCCGTCCCCGTCCCCGTCCGCGTCCACACTACATGATAAGTAGAATGCCACTTTTATTTTCCCATTATTTTCAACTTATCTACTTAAGGAGTCTATTTGTTGCAAAAGAACCATTTACCAGGGGGGAGTGAACATTATACAACAAAATATAATGATAAGGTCAATGTTAAAATGCTATATTTTTTCTATACTTTGGCTTTACATCAGAGGAATCATTATCAATATAAGTCATCAATATGCATTGTGACTATTTAGTGCCATTTGGTACACATTTATACAATAATAAAGAGAGTTTTGCTCAAAATTATCAAATGATAAGGTGAATGTTAAGCTAATTAGCATAATGATAAGGTCAATGTTAAGATGTTATATTTTTTAAATATGGCTTTGCATCAGAAGATTCATCATAAATATAGCTCATCGATATGTCTTGTGACTATATGGTGACATTTAGTACACATTTACACAAAAATAATGGGAATTTTGTTCAAAATTATCAAATGATAAGGTGAATGTTAAGCTAATTAGCATAATGATAAGGTCAATGTTAAGATGCTATATTTTTAAATATTATGGCTTTACATCAGAGGAATCATCATAAATATAAGTCATCGATATGCATTGTGACTATTCAGTGCCATTTGGTACACATTTATACAATAATAAAGAGAGCTTTGCTCAAAATTATCAAATGATAAGGCAAATGTTAAGCTTATTAGCATCATGATAAGGTCAATGTTAGAGTTATCCAGAGTTATCACGCTCATTACGATTTTCAGGGATATTGTGTAGCCCTGTTTTTTTAGTTCAAAGTTGTAGCTGAATCATATTTAATGAAAGTATTTGTACAACCCTAAGCCAAATGAGAAACTTTCAAATATTTTCACCTGTATGCTACCATTTGTTTGCATTGTACATGTACAATTATAAATTATGAGATTGTGTTGTGACATGCCGTATCAAAATTCAATCGCTTAATATAGAAATCATTCAGGGAGTGAATATATATAAAACATAGTCCAACGTTAAAGTTTAAAGAATATTGTCAGATAATTCGCAATTACAAGCTTTAGCACATAAGTATTTATAAGTAGAAAGCCGATAGGCTCGGAATGCAAAGGCAAAGGCAAGGCATGTGACATATATTTGCATATTATTTATGTAGATACACATGCGAATATATTATTAAAGCCAGTTAAATTGTAGACAGGGCACTTTGAACTACCTATAAGATTTATGTACATACCTTTTCGTTGTTTGATGCATAATCCTTTTTTGTGTAGATATAAAAATCCAATCTTGTTTATTTCATAAAGCTAGGCGCACACACGACGATTTTAGTCGGCCGATTCCTGTCTAGATTGTCTAGATGGATGTTTTCATCAAAATGTGGCGACTGGCAATCTATACTTGGTCAGATTAGACCAAGTAGACTCGCGTACACGCGCGAGGCGCGAGCGCCGCGAGAAGGAAAACATGTCTGGGCATAAGCGCTGCCTATATGTCTAAACCTGAATGGACCAACTACCGTAAAATCGTTGTGTGTGCGCCCGGCTTAAAGCAGGGACTTTTGCCTGGTCCGTTAACTTACCTGTTGATATCACGTGCGCGGATTGCGAGAAACGGAAGAAATATTGGTCACAAATAAAACTAATGTAATTCCGAGGCCAGTTTTGGCCAGTAATTCTGAGGTCACAACTAATATCTGAAGTTTGTGCTTAATATTACCTTCCAACGCGGATTTTAGCCTTGTAATTTGTAATAAAAAGATCGGTAATTTGTGCTTCATACAGATACCTTTCATACAGAGTTTAGCCTTATTCTAGACAAACAGTGCAGGCGAGCGTTAGGTGATTTCAGCACCTCTCTGGTTAAATTATATAGTGCCATTTCTTGAGATTCAGTCATAGGTTTTTAGAGTCTTTATCATTGAACTTATCGTTGCAGTCGTATGATAGTACTAGTGAACACTGGCCCGCACACATAGAATTAGTACTGATCACGAAATAGGTTTCCCACCTTGGCTTTTTCATGCATTTTCATACATTGTTTCGTCAGAACCAAGACGACCGGTTAGCACAATTTTAGATTAAGCACATGTCCAAGCAAATCGCAAATCGTATTATAAATTATATTAAACAATTCGATCTAGAATAAGAACAAATTAATACAAAGAATATTAATAAAAACATGCATATATAGTTCCGATCAAGTTCGCTCGTGTGATCTAAATTACCCCTAATAATATTACATAAACAACAATATAAATTGAATAGCTTACTTCTGTGGCGAGGTCCTTTAAGCATATACTTAATAATGGCGCAGGTTAGCTTGTCGTAGTCTCTCAAACAGATACTTCACATTAATCACATACATACATACATTTACACATTTTCCGTCCCTCTTGCTCTATTTTCCTATCTCACTAATTATGTGCTGGTGTTAAATGTTAATACATGCCCTATATGACGTCATGGTCAAAGTTCATGTCAAGCCTGCTCACATGTCCATCATGCCTAGTGAAGCTGTTGATCCACTCCCCCCCCCCCGGATGAGGACTCTCCTCATCAATTAATGTTCGTATCCTTCGGAAGGGTACAGCACTGCTATCTTTGTGATGGGTCTTTCGTAGTCGGATACCGATGTTTTCACCTTCACGTTACGAATTCTTCCGTCTTTGCCAGGGTACATTCCAACAATTCTTCCTGTGGTCCAGTGGCCACGAACGGCATTCGTATCTTGGACCACGACTATATCATCTACTCGTACATTTCTTCTCTCGGTGATCCATTTCTTCCTAGGAACTAGGGTGGGAAAAACGTCTCTACTCCAACGTTTCCAAAAGCTGTCAACTATCTTCTGGACAAATTCGACGCGATGAAGTGGATTCTTCGTTTCTCTGAATGGTCCTTGTGGTACCATCGTTGACGCTCGACCAAGAAGAATGTCGTTGGGACATAGGAAAGAACCGTCGTCTGGGTCATTGGGGATTCTTCCGATAGGACGTTGATTCAAAAGGTTGCTAACCTCCAATAGGCACGTGTGTAGCTCGAATGGAGTTAACATCTGTTCACCTATCGCAATCTTTAGCGCTTTCTTTGAGCTCTTGACGAGAGCCTCCGCACAACCGTTATGGTGTGGTGCAGCAGGAGTGATGAATCTCCACTCCATACCTCTGTCAGCGCCGAATTTCTTCAACTCTTCCTCTTTCCATCCTTGTATCATCTCTCTAAGTTCACGTTCCGCTCCCACCAGTTGCGTTCCGTTATCGCTGATCATCAGGGCTGGCTGTCCACGGATTGCGAAAAATCGACGTAAGGTCTGCAGAAATTCCATTGCGGAATAGTCGACGGCGAGTTCGAGATGAACCGCCTGAGTATTCAGGCATGTAAACAATACGCCATAATGCTTAGTACTCTTGTTTCTACCGATTTTCACTTGGTAGGGGCCGAAGTAATCGCATGCCGTGCGATGAAAGGGTGGTGTTAGTGGTTCCAGGCGGGTGATTGGTAGATCCGACATGAACTGTTCCTCGGTTTTTGCTTGCATTCGACGGCAACATACGCACTTGAATTTCACAGATTTGGCAAGGTCATGGCATCGAATGATCCAATACGCTTTCCTTATCTTTGCAACGGTCGTTGCGACTCCTGAGTGGCCGTTTCGGTGGAATTTACGAGTTATCAGTAACGATATCCAGTGTTCACGTGGGAGTAAAACCGGGTGTCTGGCATCGTACGATATCATGGCTTCGTTTACGCGTCCTCCGACTCTGATCGTTCCGTTGTCATCGGTGAATGGGGTTAGTCCCTTTAGTTCTCCCTTTTTAATGCGATTATGGAGTGACGTCTGGCTTTGCTTTATCCAATATAACTCGGCGTCTTCTGACTCCTTTGCTGATATTGAAATTTCTTCTGAGTTATTTTCTGGCTGGGTCGTTTCTGTTTTCTCTTTTGTTTGACGTCGGATTTTTAGCTTTTTTATGAATCGAAACACGTAGGCGGTGACTCGAATCAGTTTCTTCCAAGTTGAAAACTTCTTACATGGGATGACTTCTGACGGTTGAGTAACTTGCAATACAGGTACAATTTGGGCTTTGCGGCGTTCTGATTGATCAACTTCTTTGGCAATTGCGTTAGACAACTCGTTTGGTCATTCCTCTTCAGGTAACTTCAGGAACTCGGGACCATACTTCCATCTGCCGGTTAACTGTAGTGCAGTTATTCCTCGCGATACATCATCAGCGACATTTTGCTCCCCAGGGACATGCCTCCACTGTTCTGGATTAGACTTGCTCTGGATTTCGGCAATTCGAGCTGAAACGAACGGTTTAAATTCTCTGGGTTGGTTTCGAATCCAAGAAAGGACAATATGGCTGTCTGAGAAGAAGATTATCTTTACAAACTGCATTCGAGACTCTTCAAGAATGGAAGAACATAATCGTACTGCCAGGACTGCTGCTTGTAGCTCTAAGCGAGGTATAGTCAACGACTTCAGTGGGGCTACTCTTGACTTCGCTGCGATAAATCTGGTTGCAAAGGTGTTGGTCTCTATCTCCCATCTGATATAGGCGCAGGCACAAAAGGCTTCAATCGATGCATCAGAGAAGATACATAGTGCAGGGGCTCCAATCACTGTCTCTGGTGTAAGGGACCTTTCAAAGGTGACGCTGTTTAAGTCGTTCATCTCTTGGAAGAATCGAATCCACGCGGTTTGGAGTCTTTTTGGTAGTTCGTCATCCCACTGTAATCCTTCTAGCCAGAGTTTTTGCATTTCTATTTTGGCACGAATCAGGAAAGCTGCAGCTGCTCCCAGGGGATCGTAGATTCGAGCTACTTGACTTAAAATTACTCTCTTCGTAAATTTGGTCAGTTCAGGAGTATTTACTTTAAACCCAAATGCGTCTTCGTAATGGTCCCAGACCGTTCCCAAGACTTTCTCTTCACATGAACCATGTAGGAGCTTTAAGTCCGATTCCTTTTTTTTAACAGTTCTTTCTTTATCCTTCTTCAATGGTCGGTTTGATATCCAGCCCTTGACATTAAAGCCACCGTTGCGAAGGATTTCATCAATTTCTGCCGTGATTTTCTTAGCTTCTTCTTCTGAGTTCACGGAATCGCATATGTCGTCCATGTAGGTGTTTTTTCTTATGACTTCAGCTGCTTCGGGATAGCGTTTCTGTCCTTCTTCGGCGGTCTTCTGCAGAGCGGTCTGTGCCATTGCTGGTGCAGGTTTGTCTTCGAATGTCAAGACTGTTTTCACATAAACATCCGGCTCTCGATTCGTTTCCATGTTCCTCCAAAGATATCGATGCACATGTTGGTCTCTTTCAGGAATTAGGACTCTGTGATACATCTTGGATATATCTGCGTTGATAGCCACTTTGTTTTCTCGGAATCGTAGAAGCACTCCTAACATATTGTTCAGTAAGTCGGGTCCTTTCATCCAATAGTCGTTCAAGCGGTGCCCTTTATACGATGCTGAGGAATTGAAAACAATTCGTATGGGGGTGCTCTTTTTCTCGGGTTTGACGATCTCGTGGTGTGATATGTAATGGATTGGTCCTTTGTACGTCTTTAATTCTTCACTTGATACTTTTCTAGAGAAGTTCATTTCGTTCAATTCTCTCATCTGTTTGTCATACGCTTCTGCATGGTTTGGATTTTTGGCTAAACGACGTTCAGTAGTTTCCAATTTCCTTTTCGCTTGGCTTTGGTTATCCGGTAGTTCTTTTGCATCTTTGACCCAGGGGTATGGAATTAACCATTGTTTACCAATCTTTTGACAGCTCTCTTCTATAATTTTGGCTTCGTAAGCTTCAACTGGGCTTAACTTTTTGCTCTCGCATGAACATGTTTTCCCTTCCACGCCCATCGATTCTGTCGTCCAAAAGTCACTCATATCGATCGGGTTCGAACACTTGATATGGAAGACTTGGTTGACATTGTCGCTCTTTTCCGATGTTGCTCCAAAGACAACCCATCCCAATGGTGACTGTCTTGCGACAAGATTGCTGGCTTCTCTAGTTTCACCGGTGTGGAATTTTGGGTGATCAATTCCTAAGAAAACATCAACTGGACCACTTCCTCTCCGTATTTCCTCTTTTCGAATACCAAAGGCTCTAGCTACGTTATCGATCTTCGTTACAGACATATCACTGCTGATATTCGGAATTCCTACGGCTGGGATTGGATGGATCGAATTGAAAATCGATACATCTTTGTTGTCATCTCGTTTTCTTCACCATCGACTTTTGCTATGGTAATGTTGACCCTTTTCCCCTTAAGCCCAAGTTCCTCTGCAACCGATGTCCGTATCAAGCTGATTTGAGCGCCAGTGTCTAGTAAGAAATTAGCTTCTTTCTTGACGTTATTTGCTCCCAGGATCTCTGCCCGAACCGTAGGTAACATATTCTCTCCATTTGTTGCAACCGATGAGAAGACCAACGCGTTTGCATTGTGCAATAGTGGATAATGGTAATGTTTGCACTGGGCTCCATTGATATTCTCACTGCACTGACGTTTTCGAGAACAAGTTGACATGTTGTGGCCACGACCAGCTCGTTTTAGACAGCTAAAACAAGCATGATTTTCTTTGACAACTTTAAACCGTTCGCTGGCATCTAAGGCGAGGAACGTTTGGCATTGGTCAGTCCAGTGTGCTGAGGTCTTGCAAAACCAGCATTTATGGTTTGTTGGCTTCCCACCTTCTCTTCCGGCTACATGTCCTACATGTTTTGGCGACTGTCATGAACTTCTCAGTGGTGCGGTAGCCCTCATTCTGGACTTCATCTCACTCGTCATCCAGGAAATTAGCTCCTCCAGTGTGGCTTCGCTCTTTGTGCTCTCTAGATACCGTGACCAGACTTTTCGATCATCCGAAAACATTTTCTGTTCAATGATGGCTAGCATGTGATTGTTATTCATATCATTCTCTCGTCCTACTTCTCTCAGGGTGTTGAAGCTTCGCTTTACTAGATGAACCAAGTCGCAAAATCGAGCATCCTCACCGTCCTTTATTGGTTTGAACTTCGAGATATCTTGTGTGATGATATCCGCAACAAATCTCGGGTCCCCATACACAGAGTTAAGATAGTCCCATGCCGCGTCATAGTCTTGGCCAATTCCCTTAATCATTTCCAGTGGTTTTCCTTGTAGAGTAGATCGCAAAATTGTTATCGCATCTCGTTTGCTGTATCTTGTCTCCACCAAGTGCTTAAAGTTAGCTCTAAAGGTTCCAAATTCTCTCACGTCCCCAGCAAAACTTGGCATCTTCGGCTTCTCAATTCTAAATAAGGTTGCACCTTGGTTTACACGAGTTTGCCCAACATTGGCACTGTTCTCTGTTGTGTTGAATGAGTCGTTCATGGATATACTGGGTGGTACAACATCGTTCAGGGTTTCTTGGGTTAACGGTGACGTTGTTTCGGGTTGATTCTCCTCACGTTGCGATGATATATGATTATTTTCACCGACCGGAGTTACACCTCTCTGATTGACATTTTCCGCTGAACTATTTTCGCTTCCCGCTGCGAGTCCTTCGGGTTCGACAGTCTCGTATTGCCTCTCGGGCAATGTTGTCTGTTGTTTCATATAATCTTGCGCATCAATTTTTAAACGCAAAAAGGTTTCCTGACATTGTTCAATATACCGCTCTTCTTCTTCAAACTGTCTGTCGTCTTCGATTAGCATGGTCATTGCTTCGTGTTTGGCTTCTAAATCTGCGAACGCATGTTCATAATTATCAAGCGCTTTTTGAATCTCATCATTTGAGCGTTTTCCTGCGATTTGAACAGTAATGACCTTTCCGAGACGCGTTAACGCTGCTTTACTGTTTCATTTTAGCCCCTTTGATTGCGTCGCCGCTGTTTTCTTGTGACATATTGTCTGTCGTCTGTGCACAATATCAATATAATAATGTTCGTCTCAAATTCCTTTGAATCGCGGTCAGCAAGAAATCGAATAGTGTTTGGTCGGAACCAAGACGACCGGTTAGCACAATTTTAGTTTAAGAACGTGTCCAAGGAACTCGCAAATCGTATTATAAATTATATTAAACAATTCGATCTAGAATAAGAACAAATTAATACAAAGAATATTAATAAAAACATGCATATATAGTTCCGATCAAGTTCGCACGTGTGATCTAAATTACCCCTAATAATATTACATAAACAACAATATAAATTGAATAGCTTACTTCTGTGGCGAGGTCCTTTAAGCATATACTTAATAATGGCGCAGGTTAGCTTGTCGTAGTCTCTCAAACAGATACTTCACATTAATCACATACATACATACATTTACACATTTTCCGTCTCTCTTGCTCTATTTTCCTATCTCACTAATTATGTGCTGGTGTTAAATGTTAATACATGCCCTATATGACGTCATGGTCAAAGTTCATGTCAAGCCTGCTCACATGTCCATCATGCCTAGTGAAGCTGTTGATCCATACATGGACCCAGATGAACCAGTATGATCGCGTGTGAACTGCTTTTCTTAATGCAATTTTTAGGCTGGTTTTAATGCGGGGGATGGATTTCGATATTTTAATATTCCAAACTCACGCACTCCTGCCATTATCAACATCACATTGACATCAAACTATGAAATTCCTGGGATGTGGATCTTTCAGGTTGATGGAGAATCAGTTAAAAATACTGGTTGTGCGTCAAGAGGCGGTAATGTATATGTATATATAATTTCTAGCCATATGTATATACAATATAACCATAACATATGTTTTTGAACAGCAATGTGAACTCTTAATTAAAATACCACAGGACAAATGAACATTGTGATGATACTACTCTGGGGCACCAACTGGGCAAGTTGAAAAATTAGTTTAACAACAGTGCGAATCGAATCCGCGACCCTTGGTTCGCAAGCTCAACGCTCTTCGAACTGAGCTACTAGGTCAGACTGTTCGAGTAATTAATATTTCGGAACCCATTCTAGGTCCTTCTATAGTTGAAGGCTTCTGTGAATGATCTCTTTTTAAATGTAAATGTTAATAATTGCAATAAACATGTTGTAAAACCAACACAGTGCAACCTGTGACATGTTCGTGATTAATTGTTTTTTTTTCTTTTGTTATCCTCTGCTTTAATTATGCTCAAATGTGACAATATACTATTGTGTTTTTTACCAGCCTCGCATGTGTTCATTTTTTCACCATTTTAATTGTACTAAAAGCATGGCATCCGATAGCTAAAAGCCTGATCTTTCCGATGCTAAAAAAATCGGTTCATAGACTGGGTAGTTCACGTGCAATAGCGTCTTGAATTTTGATTACCTTTTTTTGAATTTTGATTCACCCTGTATATCAATTGGAAGAGCATTCGGTTATAGCAAACCAAACGTCGCGGGTTCGATTCCCACCATGGTCACGCTAATTTTTCTGCTTTCTCGGGTGGTGACCAAGAGTAGCATCATCACATTGTTCATTTCGCATATATAAACCTGCATGAGTCTTAAGGTGGATTTCCATTCAGTGCAAAATATTGCGCGATCGACTTTTTGCGATCGCTCTCTTTTGAAATACAAACAGTAAAGCGGAACTAATCCTATTAGATGATCTTGAATGAACACATTTCAAAAGAAAGCGATCGCAAAAGCGATTGCACTATTAATAGCAGGCGACAAATCAAAAACTAGGCAAAGAAAAAACGCAGTACAATAATTTGTTTAAAATTTAATTTTGCATCTTCAACTGAGAAATTCGATCGAGACTGTATTGCATACAAAAGTAAACGTCTTTTTGCAATTTAACGGAAAGTGAAGAAAATACGTTTTGACGTTTACCAGAAATTAGTGAGAAAAAGAAATGACTGGGGCTTTTGTATTGATTTGCTCAAATCATGCATATTGATCTTCGAGCTCTGTTATAAAATACATCGAGTAAAGCCTTGCATTGAGCCACCTTGCATTATTCTAATTCTGGATTTTGTCTTTTGGTAATATAATTTTTTCTGTACTTCGGAATTGTTTTTGCAACAATTAAAAAAAAAAGTTTTATGAGCGGTACAATCGATCTGAAATATATATCGTTCCTCGTTCATCGCTCATGCACAACAGCCTTAAACTGCATGTATCCGATTTGGTTAACGATGATCGATATGTTAATTTACCCATGCTGAAATAAATTCGCTCATTTTAATTGGTGAAGAGTTTTTTGCAAAATAGTTTGGGAAATGACTTAGAATAATTGCTAACGTTCTCAATAAAATACAAGCTTTCTGCCTTAGCCAATGAAGATGTTGCTGCTTACATCTTATACTAGTTCAAATTTCGCGCATGCGAATAATATGACATTACCAGAAATTTGCGACATGATAATTTGCATTTATACTAATTTGCATTTAACTTTCAGCATAATGGCCTTCAACTTTTACTGTAAAATACATATAGTAAATATACAAAACCTAAAAATGCCGTTGCCCTAGACCGTGCCTACTGTTTGCCGACCTCTGGGTCAATAGAACAGCCGTTTCCCAAAGTTTTAATGATCGAATTACTTACCTTAGGTATTTCTACGTTCGGCCAACTGATTGTGAACAAATGTGTATATAGCCTTCGTATTGTTCAAGTTCCTGATAAGACTGATAATATTTTTTAAAGTGATTGCAGTGAAAATCCGAGCCGTACAGAAAAAGACAATATCTTTAACAATTTTTTTTGGTATATTACACGTCAATAATTTATCAACTACCTGAATCGAGATATTCGAATCAATGTGAGCGATTTTATAAGTTCGTTGACAGAACACGGATAAAACTTTGAGCAATATATTTTTAAATTTGGCAGATTGCAGAAATGCCCAAGCTAAAAAATTTGGTCACCGAAACGATTCTAAACAGCTGCTCTACCGATCTAGAGGTCGGCAAACAGTAGGCAAGGTCTAAGGCAACGGCATTTTTAAGTTTTGTATATTTACTCTATGTATTTTATAGTAAAAGTTGAAGGCCATTATGCTGAAAGTTAAATGCAAATTAGTATACATGCAAATTATCATGTCGGAGGATTAGCGGAGGATTTGTGAGCGCTTTGTGTGCGTTTAAATATATTTTACGAGGGACAAACGGGAATAACGTAAGCGAACGAAATATTTATATATTACGGAACTAGACAACTTCGAGTAATAACTTCAAGTTTCGTTGGCAAATTTTGTCCGCTCATGTCATTTTTATCGCCTGTTTTATAATCATTGCCGTCTATTTGACATGCATTATTACAGTAACGGTCGTATAGAAATCTAAATTTCATAAAATTCGGAGGGGACAAGTCGCGATTTGTAGAATACGATAAGTAGTTAGTGGGCAATGTAGGCCGACGCTTACTCTACAATGCCTTGCTTTCGTTTGTTGTGGTTCACAAACAGTTTAGCTAATATTTTGAATGAATTGTGCTCTTCTGATACAATTTCACATAAAAAATATTTTAATTAAAGCAATTAGATACGTGCGTTCGAGGTGTTACGCAATCGCATGTCGCGTTTTTCTGGCGATGCAATTTTGGAAAACTTTTAACAAAATGACTCTTCCCAATAGATAACTGTCCCAATAAAAAATTTAGGTAACCATTCCAATAGGTTCTGTTATGCAAAATTTATCTAGGTAAATTTTTTTCATATATTTTGGTTGTTTTCACATTAGAAGAACAACAAACTATTAGAGTAGAATGAGAATTATCACGTTGTCTACGACACTGCAAATAGTTCGATCAATATTATTATTCACCTTATGTTATAGTTTTTTTTTCATTTATGATCATTGAGATAATGTCTTTTTGCAGATTTGGTACTTTCACCAAGGTCAGGGATTGAATTAGGAGGAACTGTTGTGTACATTGGGGGGTTGTGTTACAATTCCTCTAAAGATGTCGTGTGTCGCTTTAACAAAAATTTGGAGTCAGCAGCAGAGCTTATCAGTCCAGAGCAAGCATATTGCGTTACACCTCGGTTGAATGTCACAGGACTTATCCCTGTCGAATTATCTTTGGATGGTGGTGCCACATACAATTACAGTGGTATTTTCAGATCAAGTAAGTTTACAATCTAGTATTTCAACTTCTTTAGTAACGATCTAGCTAACTGTTACGTTAAAGAGATCAAAGCTGTCAAGCTTGATGGTGCTCTCCACCTGTTCAAAGTCGTTAGTGAAATCGCAAGACCAACTGGACAAGTCGACTGTTCATTTGTTATGAGTATGCAGGATTTCATCCGCAAGTAGAGAGAAGAGAGGGACATCTTCTGTTATTAAGAAACCAGTTTGGAAAGTGCATTGGCGGGAAACATCCGAGTATCGAAGAAACCTAACTGACCAGTGAACTGACGAGTGTCCGAGTAAACTACGCGTCAATGCCATCGAGGTCAAAGATTTCTACAATATTGAAGGGTTTGGCGTAACATGCTCACCGCGCTGTGGAGGTTGTAAGTGTGAGAAGTGCAGAATTGGAGGCAAGGATTATACGTTTAAGGAACAGAGAGAAATATAGCTGATTGAAAGGAAACTGACGTTTGACCAGGCCTAGGAAAAGAAGAAATGGATTGCAGAGTACCCGTGGGTAAGGTACCCAGAGGATTTATGTGAAAACAGCAGGGCAGCGATGGGAGTGCTGATGTCAAAGGAAAAGAGACTTTCCAAAAACGCTAGCCACTTGAAAGTATATCAAGAACAAGTCAAAGATCTGGTCGGCAGGGGCGTTGCGAGGAAGTTAACGAAAAGCGAACTAAATGAGTACACTGGACCACTACACTATATATTTCATAATGAAGTACCGAAACCTGACTCCAAACGGTACCCGTTCGAATTGTATTCAACAGCAGCGCCAGCTACTGTACATGAGGCGTCTTGAATGAATATTGGGCTAAAGGGCCTGACTTGCTTAGTAATTTACCTGGAGTCCTTGAACGATTTACGGAGAACGAAGTCGCGACAATTGGAGACATGAAGAAGATGTACCACTTTGTGAATATCGGTATTGTTGAACAACACACACACCGCTTCTTTTGGCGCGACATGGAGACCAGACATACGAACATCATCTAAACCGTATCATTTGGAGACAAGCCAGCAGGGACCATCGCCACCGTTGACACTCGAAAAAAAGCAGAAGCCGAAAGACAGCAGATTTCAGGCAAGCAACCTACCCGGAAGCAGCCACCGTCTTGAAGATTAACAGTTATATGGATGATATTCTTGATAGCGTGAGCACCAGAGAATGCCTGTTGAATGACAAAAGAGGTATTATCCGGTGAGAATGGAGTAGGTGGATATGGAGAAGACATTTACTTGGAGGAATTGGCATACACGGAAAAGCTTCTTGGAATTTCCTGGGTTCCAGGTGAGGACTGCTTTCACTTTGAAGAGAAACTGAACTTTTTCCCCATGAAGAGAAAAATGCAAACTGGACCAAGCCTTCAAGAAGAACAGATTCCAAGAAAAGTTCCTACTGACCTCACTAAGCGAGTGATTCTATCAAAAGTGAACAGTATTTATGATCCCATGGGATAGGCTGGATCATTCAAGGATCATGATGCGTAAACTTTGGGGGAGCGGGATGAAGCTTGATTGGGATAACCTTGTTCCAAAGGAGTCGGGGCAAGGTTGGACAGAGTTCTTCGAATATCTTTTCCACATGGAAAAGGCAAAGTTCAAGAGATGTATGAAGCCAAGTGAAGCAATCAGTTCCGACCCCGCTCTGTTTATCTTTAGTGATGGATCGCAAGACGCATACCGGGCATGCTCTTATGCTAGATGGGAGTGTAACGATGGAAAATACCGAAGTTGTCTAGTAACATCTACGAATCGTCTTTCCCCAATAAAGAAGATCTCCAATGATTGAGTAGAGTTATATTCAGCTGTTCTAAACAAATGGTTAAAAGCATTGATCGAGGAAAAGTCGAGATATTAGTTCAGCGAGTATTAAAAAATCGTCGATCCCCAAATTGTACTCGTAATAATACGGAAAGAAACGTATAGTTTCAATGCATTCGCAGCCACGCACATAGGGGAAATTCAAGAAAAAACAACATCTAACGAATGGGTAGTAAAGCAAACCTTCAATGGAACAGAACTCCTAGAGAGAATTTGGTGTTGTAAATTATAATTACGACAAAGACGCAGCCGTTAACATCCCAGCAGCTGAAAACGACTTCACACGTTACTCTTCGTACAACAAACTGATGAGAGTTACCGCAAGAGACATTGCTACGGCCTCCGGAGAACGACAACCAAGTTAGGCGCTCACGTCTGTTCGCGGAACACACCCAAAACCGAAGTCATCAATGTGTCGCAGCTATTACGAGTAAAGTGCGGTTGCGATTCTCGATCCCGAAACTTCAATCAAGTCAATTAAATTCAAATACGTGGCATGTAAGAAGATGGATAAGACCCTGTCTTGTCAGATTATGGGAAAACTACCAGAAGATTGTCTTAACTTGCACGACTGTGGTCCTCTACTGCAATAGACCTATTCGGACACTTCAAGATTCGAGACGAAGTAAAGAAGAGAACCATTGGGAAAGCCTTCAAAGTAATATTTAATTGTCTGGAAACATGAGCTGTTCATGTTGATTTTTAACCAGATTATAGCAATTAGCAACTAACAATTAACAGCCGGTTGGTGGTAATTTTACCTGGGGACGACCAGGACAAGCGATAAAATAAGAGTTAAGAAATCACGGATAGCAACACGGAAACTCATAATTAAGCTTGTAGAGTTTGTTGAGCTTTAGAAGACTGTCTTTTACTCGTTAGTATTTCTAGAGAACGCAGAGCAACGTTTTGCTGAGGATCCGATCGTTTCCGATTATTGACTTCCAAGCGATGGTATTTTGTAGTTTTTAGCGCCATTTTTTAGGCTATTCAGTTATATGAAAGTGTTGTGATTGTGTGTAGTATGTAGCAGATTATCGTTTTTGTAGCTGCTTTATTGAAGATATCACCGTGTAATTATTTGTTTTAGACTGTAGTTAATCCACGCAATGTTTGTACTTTATGAAACCTTCATTTTTTTATATATATATGTAGATTTGTATTATACTGAGATTGGGAAACTATTAAATATATCATTAATGAAAATCAGTGTTTCTGACACGGCGGTATAGTAAAGAACGGTCGGCAAAACACTAACCAACTAAAGTCGAGTAGCCCGCCTGACGACTTTATCCCGCTATGTAAATTTCGAGTTATTTTAATTATTCACTTGTTTAGAAATTTCATTGTAGGTGTATCGTTTTCACAGTCAATGAACACCAACTACACATCAATCAAAGAAAGTTCAAAGCATGAATTAATAATATTTCTATTGCATTTTGGTTAGTGAAAATGCGTATATTAGTAATGCACTTAGTTTAATTCATCCACATGCAACATTAATTGTTGTATGTTTTTTTTATTCAGTTCCGATCGGACGAAATCCTCCAGATATCGAGGGGCTTGAAATGAAGCAATGGGTAAACTCAACAAAAACAGTTTTGACTTGGGATCAAAATGCCATCAACGCGACCCACATTGATATTGAAATATCCCATTTTGACACATTTGACTTCCATCTTCACCATGGGAGCTTGAAAATATTTAAGAAGGTTCCAAACTCTGGCAGTTACGCGTTTGATTTCAGCGAGAAAAGTCTTTCTATGAATGATAGGTGGGCCCCCTTAAGTTATTTTCGTTCAGAGAATGTAATTTATATGAACACAATTACAATTTATTAGAATAAACGGTTTCCAACTTATGTCGAAAACACATGCACTGGCTCGGGTGTTCACACTATCGCTTATTATATTAGTTTTTGCAACTTGTCACAATGCTGCAAAATTTAATCAAGGGTATTTTCTTGTAGAGGGAGACGAAAACGAAGAAATACAAATAAGGGATCCGACATTGCAATCGTCAGCATAAAACCCTCGTTAGTGAGAAAGAAACGATTCATAGGAAAAATTTTTAAGTTTGTTTCACGAATCTTTAGCTCCCCTTTCCTTCGTAAAGTGAAGTATATTTTGAAGGGGGCTGGTGAAGTCTACTGCAGAATTTGGCATGCATTTCAAAACAGGGATGAAAATAAAATATTGCAAGGTATGAAAAATATAATTATCTGGTCATAGTTCCATATTTTTACCTTTATCAAGCAATTGTTTCTCACTTAAGATTATTGTTGAGTGCATTGGTTTGAGCCGTTAGAATAAGCGATTTCATATGGAAGCGAATACAATAAAAATAAAGAACAGTTCAATGAAAAATGAGTCAATTACAGGTTCCTCCGAAACTATGAAACTGGTGCAGGTGCTTATATTAGTCTTGTCGTGCCAAGGAATTAAGTGCACTGGAAACATTAAACGTTGGCTTAATTTTCAATAACTTTACGCCATATTTTGTTGCCTCCATTGTTTCTACACAAATGGAATAGAAATTCTTATTAAAAATTTTGAGGAATATTATTTTCAAAAGCTATATTCACTGCCTGAGCAGCAACTAGTGCCTCATAACAAACCTCTAGGCAAGCTTAAAAATTTTCAACACTGAAATTATGCTAAAGATACATGTAGTCCACTTAATATTTACATTATTAAACTTTTAGAAATTTAATCACTGGGCTTTTCAGTAGGGTTTTCACTTTTTTCTCAAATTCCCTAACGAACTAATAACGATTTCACATCGCTTAATTAGATTACTCTTATTTGTAGATGAGTTACCTCCATGTCCTCCGCGGCATCAACAGATATTAGTTGACGATCGATTTGAACCTGATGGAGCAGGTTTTCTCACAGGGTTTTTTCATCCTGGAAGTACGTCTTGTTTCCGATCAAGGGATGCTAGGTACGGAGGAGGTTGAAACATTCTGGCGGGTAGCATATTGTTTTTTCAATCAAATGAGTATTAATACATACAATATGACAAGCGAAAAATATTAAAATGACAAGCGAGTTTGAATTATTAATAAAGTACCGATTACTAAAGTGTGCTCTTTCCAAATTGGACCAAAACTATGCCTTACAGGTGTGAAAAGTATACCAAATTGGTAAAAGTGTGTAGTTAAGCTGCGAAATATTGAAAAAATGTTGAAAATTTTGCTCCGCAAAAAACTACCCGTAAAAAAGGTGAGGGCCGGTTTTTCCTGCGTAATGCAAAATGATATAAAGTTGATTGGTTAATTACACGTCTAAATTTTTACACTTTGCAACCACACTTCTTCCTTTTTCTTTTGTTCATTTTGGAATATTAATGTTCTTTCCAGCTGTACTAATGAACTACGCTGTACTAAAGAGAAATATTATATCCTATTGCGTCAAAATTTTAAAATTGCATTAAATAATTATATGTTTTTGTTATTAAATGCCCCTAATCAGTCTAGCACGCATTTGGTATTGCATTCTCTTATCCTAAATAAATATAAAAATAAATATCATGCTCCAAACCACCAGAAAAGTAAAAAATCTTCAAAGACAAAGACTGGAGGTGAAATGTTATCTTTCGAACGTTTACTCAGTGATTGCAGTCGAATCTAAAAGTTTTGAAATTAAATTCACAGGTAAAACAGTTTGAAGTTAAAGCGATCGTGGAACGCATATTCAATGCACATATCCTTTTAAAATAAGCTGACATATTATGAATTATTCCCTATTTATTATGAATTTCCTTTCTTATTCAATCGGAGAGTTGTTTTTTCAAAGTGACAGATGAAGAAATGCGTGATTTTAATTTACTTTACCTGAAAGCAAAAAAAAGTGAAAAAATGAGGCCGAAATTATTTTCAAGGTTAAAAAATATTTTGTAGAACGCCTTTCAACTTTATTTTGCGAAAAATTGTTTCATTCGAATCTCCGTAAAACTGTTCAGATATTTGTTTACGTTTGTAAAATAGATTAACAGTCTTCACTCGTTCATTACTTGATTAACACTGCCGTCTCTATCGACCTAAAAAAAGCTTTTGATACCGTCGACCATACAATCTTATTGGAGAAATTGAAATCATTTGGCTTTTCTTCGACTGCTCTCGACTGGTTCTTCTCTTATCTATCAAACCGTACCCAAGTAACTATGATCAATAATTCAATATCCCACCCCAAGCCAGTTACTGTTGGAGTTCCTCAGGGAAGTATTCTTGGACCACTTCTCTTCCTGATTTATATCAATGATCTACCTGAATGCCTGACGCACTGCAAGTCGATACTTTATGCTGATGACACTCTCCTGTATTACTCTGCAGAGAGTATTTCAGAACTTCAGTCAAAACTCAACTCCGACCTGCAATCCCTTTCCTGTTATCTTAACAACAACCTCCTTACACTCAATTATGAAAAGACAAAGTTCATCATTTTTGCTGGTACTCGACGCCTACGATCCATATCTGAAATAAACATCTCTATTGGCAATCGTACTATAAAACAAGATGAATCGTTGAAATACCTGGGAATCACGATCACCGAAAACCTTACCTGGCATAAACATATTGAGAACCTAATGGGGAAAATTAACCAAAGATTGGGATTGCTGCGCCGTGTGAAATATTTCTTACCGCTGGATGCAAGACAAATTTTCTATAATAATTTTCTTGTATGATTGCATGGCGACTTTAGTAATTATAATAACTTGTAGGTACACCACGTAAGTATTAAATACTGCAAAGCTTTCGGTCCGTTAACCCGGACCTTCATCAGTGCAATTACTTGAATACACGTTTGCAAACGATAAGTTTACTGTCTCTCGTAAAATGAGAGAATCTATTGAAATTTATAAACATCAAACTATCGTCCAAGAGGGAAAGCCACTTAATAGTACGTGGCGTGCTCTTTTCGGTGTCTCTTAGTCAAATACTTGTCTAGGGCGCGCGCATTAATTAGAACTTAATTAAATGAAACCGTTTAATTAATAGCGCGAGCAAACTAATCACGACTAACATGATATTTAAGTGACGCGCAAACGTGTATTCAAGTAATTGCACTGATGAAGGTCCGGGTTAACGGACCGAAAGCTTTGCAGTATTTAATACTTACGTGGTGTACCTACAAGTTATTATAAAAATTTTCTATACCTCGGCAATTTTACCACTATTCGACTATGCTGATATAATATGGGGCGATAAAAACAATTCTGAGCTTATGAATTCCCTACAAACCCTGGAAAATAAAGCAGCTAAATTGATTCTAGACCTCCCTCCTCTTTCGTCAGCAACAGAAGCACTCGCTACATTACACTGGTCAACACTCTCTTCTCGCAGATATAAACATCGATGTATCTTCATATACAAATGCACCAATGGACTGATCGATTTCGGCTTCAACCTAAGAACCAACAGAAGCGTCCATTCCCACAACACAAGGTCGTGTAACAACCTTCATCTTCCGAAAGTCAACACTAACTGGGGTAAACATAAACCTACATACCAAGCTTCTAAAGAATTCAACAACTTGAACGATTCCATCAGAAACTCTATCTCTCTGAGTCATTTTAAGTCGTCCCTGAAGTGACATTCACTGACACACTATATATAATATTGTTAATTGCATGTCTCAATATGTTTTTTGTTTGTCTATGTCTATGTCCATGTCCACGTCGTTGTCCTTGTCCTTTTTAATGTATGTGTATGTCTATGTCTATGATTATTAGAAAACGTAGAACATTTATTCATATGTTGTTATGTGGTATTTTAAAATTGTATAATTATATGATAGAAGTTACGTTTAAATTATTATATAGTAATATGATTGTATCATGCAGGACCCCACTGAAAACACTATAAGGTGATGTGGGTATCCTGGTTAATAATAATAATAATAATATATAATAATAATAATAATAATAATAATAATAATAATAATATAATAATAATAATAATATAATAATAATAATATAATAATAATAATAATAATAATAATAATAATAATAATATAATAATAATAATAATAATAATAATAATATAAAATAATAATAATATAATATAAAATAATAATATAATAATATAATAATAATAATAATAATAATAATAATAATAATAATAATAATAATAATAATAATAATATAATATAATAATAATATAATATAATAATAATAATAATAATATAATAATAATAATATAATAATAATATAATAATAATAATAATAATAATATAATAATAATAATAATAATAATAATAATAATAATAATAATCACACTCTTTACTCCTTCATATATGTCGCGCATGCGCAAGCTAGCAAGATGGTCTAACGTCCATTGTCCACAAAAATAGAATTAGTAAATATAACTGCATTACTGCAAGAATAAAATTAAAATTAATTGGCTATTCGCTAGACAAATCTGCATACTTCGCACTATTTGGTGCCATTCGGTATGTAATTTCCTATCTAACGTGTCTGCATCGTTAAATTGAAATCGATAAATGTAAAAGCATGCTTACCGAAATTTGTTTGAAATATTATCAGAATATAGGCGAGGTGAAAATTGCGGAATAAAAATCGAGAAGAATTTATTGAGAAAGCCAATCTGTTGTAGAAAATTCATCTTTCACAAACCTAAAGAAGTATCTGGAAAGTTTTACGGCAATTGAAATAAAACAATACTTTCGCAAAATAAAGTTGAAAGCGTTCTACAAAATAATTTTTTGCCTTAAAAATAATTTTAGGCTTAATTTTTCCACTTCTTTTGTACTTTCAGGTAAGGTAAATTAAAATAAAGCATGGCCTTGTCTGTCACTTTGGCAGACTGGCTGCCATTTTTAAAATCCGCTTAGGTAATTATCACGTAATAATCCGAGGTCACTCGACCAATCAGAGCCACCATTTTAAATAATCACCTTTGTAATTATACTAATTTCAGTTATTCATATGCTTATAAAAAACATTTTTCTTTTAGTGCATCAGGTTCAGGTCAACAATGTTGTTATAAAGGTGATTCACTGTTGGTTGGACCTCCTGGTGGTGGTACATTTGACATCGTATTTCCAGAAAAGAGCCTTCTGGGTCACCTAAGCCGAGATGTGCTACCTTGGTTAGCATGCTGTAAACTTTCTTTCTTTGACAACTGTGGTAAATACTATGATGGAAGACCTTCCGATGATGGTTCAAGATTCATACCTCAACCAACTGGTAGATTTATTTTTTAAATTTTTTTTGACAAGTTGTGTGCTTAACAAAATTATAGTAAAATAATTATCCGAAAAACAACGCAACAGCGATTCCATACTTTTAATAATCAGAAGAAAACGTCTGGAAGCCAAAGCAAGATTTCCTCCTTTTGCCAAATAGCCATAGGGCACGAGACACAATAGCGAATCCAAACATCTTGCTGGTAATTAATTGCGGTGAAACGAAATATTCAATGACTGACAATTTTGGGAATTTTGTTGCAAATATTTAGCTGGTACCAGAGGTGATCCTCATTTATCCACATTTGACGGAACGTTCTACACATTCAACGGTTATGGTGAATACGTCCTTCTCAAAGTCAACAATGGCTTGGATCTCGAGTTTCAAGGAAGAATGGTACCCATACTTGATGACCACGGACGAACAACAAGAGCAACAGCCCTCACAGCATTTGTCATCAAGGGAGCAACGAGTGATACGGTGCAGGTTTGTGCACATTAATATTACAATTATGAGATTGAAACACGATTTTGTTTTTTTACGCAAGTTTAGTAAACTGGTTGTTATTAATTACGAAAGGTCAGAAGGGTTCTAAAAACAAAAGTAATTTGAAAAAAAACTACGACGCCATAATGATCTTTTAACTTATATTCATCGAACTTTGTTGCTTTATCCAGGTGTGGATTCAGGGTTAAGGCTGCCTTCCACTTAGGTGCTTTTTATACGCACGTACACGCAGTGGCGTAGCCAGCCTGACGATTTAGTCATGCTATGCAAATTTGATGTTATTATCATTATTCATTTCTTTAGAAATTCATTGTTTTCACAGTCGATGAACACCAAAATATTAGCATAGCATGACTAAATTGTCAGGCTGGCTACGCCACTGCGTACATGCATGTAAAAGTCTAAATCCTTATACATGTTATCTTTTAAAAAACTAAGTGAATAAATCGAAGGAACTTAGTTTTCTGCATATTTTAGTATGCGTTAACTTACCTAGATGTTAAATATGATAAAAATTTAAAAGCATTTAAAATTTCCGTACGTACGTGTACTTGCGTATAAAAAACGTGTAAGTAGAGAGCAGCCTTTAGACAGAGCAAATTACTACAGCTCAAAATCGTAATCTCATTATTAGATTTTTATAAAATATTCTTTAGAAATCCATGACCAATTAATTGCATTGTTATTAAGGTATTTTGAATTTAAAATTAAGCGCTTTAATTTATACTGCCTAACGCTAGATCCGCCGCTGGCTTTATTATCATGGAATTCGTTTATATTTGGCATGTAGCCATACTAACGTTATACACTGATACAATTATAAGACTGAGACGCGATCTTAGGGTTTTTGTTATTTTAGTAAGCTGGTTGCTATAGATATTAAAATCTCTAAACTTTCTAAAAGTAAATGTAAAATAAATTAATTATATATAAAACTTATAACGTTACATTTTTCATTTTTTCGTGATCAACAGTATTGCTTTATGCTGAAGTTCGTTTACTTAGCATGCACGGGTGCAAAATTCTCTAGAAATGATTACTATATATCATAGTTACATTATTTTTCGGCGAATCCGGAAGAAGATTTCAACAAACGCGTCAACACTTCTCCCCGACCCATCTTGTTTTCACAAAACATACAAGCACAATCTTTATTGTTGCCAGATTATCAAATTTGAGAGTTAAAATATTGCATATGTTTGTACCTAACGTAAGAATAGGCTAGGTTTTTTAAAGGCCCTGTCACACTGTTGCGTATCACATTAGCGTATGGCAGCGTATGATAAATATCACGCATACGCCGGAATACGCTGAAATATGCTGGTGGTACGTCGTGCGTAAGTTATACACGTTCCAAGCACGGTCACATACGCTGGTATACGCCGAGGAAGAAAATTTTTTTTAAGCATGCTTAAAAATCTTGTGCGTGTTTGGACGTATGGTTTATACGGTAAAGATAAGCTAGTCATACGCTGAATACGGCAGAAGGACGCTAAATGTACTGTATTAATAGGTTGAGTACGCTAATCATACGCAAATGAGTAAGTGTGCCGTACAACTAACGTGTTGATGGCGCATCAGTAACGAAGGTCTAACTTATGTGTGACGTATGTTTAACGTCTATAGAGGGCTTAGCGTATGACTGACGATTAAGTAACGCATTTACCGTACAATTAGCGTATAGTTAACGCCTGGTCGTCGTATCTTCAGCGTATTGCGAACGTTACGAGAAAGGGTATGATTATAAATATTATAGCATGTCATTTTTTGTCTATAATATATATTTATATTGGATGCCTTCATATCATCTTGTACCTTCGAGGATAAAGGATGGAGTTAGTTGTTCTTGAATACCAGTTTGATCTCATAGCTTTGACGATTCGTCACATAGAAAATTACAGAAGGAAAAGGAGAAAAAGAAAAAGAAAAAGACGTGAGGTATGGATGAGATCATGGATCGGAAGGCGAAGGCAGTTTGGCATTTACGACCAACTTCTGGTGGAACTCCGAAGCGAGGATACGCGATGTTTCAAGAACTTTATGCGGATGGTCCCCGAGATGTTTGATGAGCTTCTAGCAAGAGCGAGTCCCTGCAGGATCACCAAGAAACATACCTGGTATAGGCGACCGCTGGAGCTTGGGCTGAAGCTCTCTTTGACTTTGCGACACCTTGCCTCTGGGAGCAAGCGTTCAGCCATGAAGTACGGATGGAGGCCGGGTCCCCCACAACACCCAGTCACTTATTGTCAGAGAGGTTTGCCAAGCCATCATCGACGAATACATGTCCGAAGTAATGGCCTGCCCTACCACGCCAGAGGGATGGCGTGCCATATCTGATAAGTTCCTCAAGAGGTGGAACTTCCCCCATACATGTGGTGCTATAGATGGAAAGCACATTGCCTGCAAATGTCCACCAAAAAGTGGATCCCAATATTTCAACTAAAAGGGATTCTTCTCTGTTGTACTCATGGGCCTTGTAGACGCAGATTATAAATTCATCTGGGCAGACCTCGGTGGTAAAGGGTCATCATCGGACGCACAGATCTACAACAACTCTGAAATCAAAGAATTAACTAAAGACGGAACTATAGGATTCCCCATCCCCGATGCTTTACCAAATGACTATCAGAGTGTCCCCTACTTCTTTTTAGGTGACGATGCCTTTGCCCTCCGAGAGACAATGATGAAGCCATACAGCCGCCGTGGTCTATAGTCAATACTTCTTTCACGTTGGTGGTTGAAGGTTGAGAACATCATCCTGAAATCCAATATCATCAGTAGATTCCATGATGTCTCGAAATCCTGAAAGACTAGTAATGTTCGGGTGACTTTGTAGTGGGGTGCAAATCGTGGGGTGGTTGAGAAGGGATCCCTTGTTGGTTCACTTTGATAGATGGAGCCGCCATTGCACTTGGAAATTCATCATCGCTGTCCTCATCCATGAGTTCAGACAATAACCTATTGATGGAGGACCTTGCCTTCTTGTACTTGGACTTGGACATAGTCAAAAGGCTCTCTTTAACATAATTTGCAAAGACACTTCGTGCTGTAATGGGCTGTTGTTTGAGCTTTGTAGATGTCTTTGAGGATGGTGCCAGACGCAGCAACTCTCTTCTGTAGAGTCTCAAGGACGTCACTCTCTGTGTCCTGAGGTCGCTTGTGGGACCTTCCAGCGGTAGATGATGGTATTGGAGTGACTTCATCTAAGACATCCTGCTTATCAGCGCAGGCACTCTCGGCAGCATTGAGATCTCCTCTGTGAAGCTGGATGGTTTCCTTCACCTAAAAACCAAAAATATCATGTGGAAATTGTCTCAAATTACTTGGTTATCATGTTGATAAGGTAATATGGTTGTATACTTACACTCTGCATGGGCTCCGGTCGGTGGCGAGTGACAGTCTTCAGGAAGGCAAACTTTGAGAGGATCCACTGTTCTCTCTTAGTCAGGTTTGGAGCACTATCCCCGCTTTTCTTTTTGTCAAGGCGCGTATTGGTGTCGCGCAGCGATCTGAACCAGCCCTTGAGGATGTCAACAGTCTTATTCATCTGATGTGCTTGCTCTTCCAGATCTTCTCTTTCTTGTCTTTTCGCCTATAATCTGTCATCTTCACATTCCCAGCACAGGATTGTCTGGATGATAAACTCCAGCATCAGCTCCTCTTCTGTTGGCGCTGAGGTTGTAGGGGTTTTTTTCCGCCCTTTCCTCTATTTTTCTCCTTGCTATCAGCCCGCCGGAAGGAAGTAAAGTCATCAATGGTTCAGATGAAAAGCCAATGAATTATGGGAGTCTTGGGAAGGTTGTGTTGGGGACTTTGAGAGCTCAGGAACATGTCGCGCATTATTTAAAGATGTCTCAGGAATAAGTGCATCATCATCAGGTGGTTCAACTACATCTGCAGGTGCACAAACACGTTGTTCGTCAGCTTGGCAACAGCTGATGAAGTCCTCTTTCCTTTCCTTCGTCCGCGGGTAGATGATGTCTCGTATTTGCCATGGTGTTTCTTCTTTTTTTCACTGGAGGTTTGACATTCTCGAATGGAACCGTGTGAAAATACTGCCGCTTAATACGAAAAGTCTGTGAAACGCCATTGGTATGCTTGACATGCGCATTTCAAACGCTTCTCGTAAGCTATTCATACGCTGGCATACGCCAGCGACAGGCTACTCATACGATACTCATACGTTTAATAAGTTAATTTTATGCAAAATGTCCTATTTTTACAGACTTTTTCGTGCGTATAAAAATGAATGAAACGATCTTTATACGCGACTCATACGTTCCTATTATACGCAACAGTGTGACAGGGCCTTAAGCGCAATTGATTTAATGTAAACGTTGCGATTGAAAACTGCTTATTTATAGCTTAGAAGTTTTTAGCGAGAGATTTTGTTGACTTGCTAAATGAATGCAGATTGACCAATATTTAAATATTCAATCTTTTTTAAATTTGTCCACCATTTGTATTTAATTATATGCTTTTCGTGAAGATATATTGATTATATTTTTCGATGTTTCACTTTAGTTCGAGTTTAACAGACGGCGCAGCATAGACGTGTTAGTCAATGGTGAACGTGTCGAATTTGATGAACAAACAAGATTAGACTTCACTGGTGTCTTCATTGTTAAACAAAATCAGTCAAAATTTGGTACATACTTCGCATCAGGAGTAGCTATTGTGGTCACATCTGTAGAAGATTTTCTTACTTATCAAATTTCAGTACCATTAAGATTCAAAGGTAACAACAGGTTTCATCTTAGTAATAAAAAATCGTATGGGTTTGTTTTAAAGGAATCAGGGACGTATCGACTAAATTTCACCACTCCTCTAAGCGATATGTTAATACAAGAGTTGCTTTGTTGAGTAAACTATAATTATGTATTATTTCCAGTCCATTTCCTTCGCTCGTATAATGATAAGGGAGACAAAAAATTAATGGTTAATTAATCCGAATGCTTTCGCCTGAGGAATGTGGGGGCATACATTTGTCAGCGCATCCTCGGTTTTGCTGGGTCAAAATGCGAAGGCTTATGAAAAAAAAATGATTAAAAAATAGTGAGAATTTCCAAGAATAAGGTTGAAAATTTTAGCATAAAAACCGCTCATAAGATTTTTAGTCATTGTGTGAAGTCTACTATAGAAAAATCAAACTTACGGTATATATATTGGCTCAATTCCATTGAACCTCCTTTTCTCATAACATTGCGTTTCCTACCCCTCGTTATTTCGCATACCTATTTTTTAACATGTATCAAAAAGAGTGAACATTCGCCCTTTGTTAGGAAGAACTGCTGGTCTTCTTGGATTTTGGAACGATGACAAAGATCTAGAATTTTTATTGCCTGATGGCAGTTTCATTGATACAAATTCAAGTTATCGAACAATTCACCACGAGTTTGGCCAGAAATGTAAGTTATCAATTCTGAAGTGGTTGTTTTCTCGTACCTCATTATTGGTGGAACTAATTATTGGGTTAAAACTATGAGTTGAACATTTTCCGTGATTTATCACCATCAGAAAGGCATCGACATATTCCCAAGGCATAGACCAATCAGCATAGAAAAAATGCAATGCATAGAATAGAAAATTGAACAAGTGTATTTTACACTAATTAACGTTGACCTATATATAAATAGATTATGATTTTGGAACTGCACTCGATGCAGGTAATAGGGAGGTTAAGATCTACTTCCACTACCAGTACCGATACGAAGATACATGACGTATTACAGTTTGGCAGTGCGGAAATTTTAAAGCGTTAAGATTGTGACTTCCGTAAGAAGTAAATAAACATGGCTGAGTATAGCGGCTGTATTCACATCAAAAACTCTAATCACAATCCTTAAGTCTCACCAAACAAAGCAGAAACATTATACAACTAAAACCTAAATAATATTATTAGAAAACTACTGCAGAAAATGACAATAATACAGTAAATATATTTCAGTACTTCGCCTACCTATTCACTTCCATTTTCAGCCCCAAAACGGTACTCGCGATTCCAGTGTTGTCACATTTTGGACGATTGTTACATCTGCGCATGCGCGCGACTGATTATTGGTATCGGTACTCGTAGCGGAAGCCGATCTTAACCTCCCTAATCACTCGATTGCACCGGTATCGCAAAAACGTAGGTTCGATTCCTGCCGGAGGATCCATAGTTGACTAAATTTTCCATCATCTGTTCCTGGCTTGAATTTGAAGTGTGTATAATTCCACTCGAAATTAAGACCCTTAAACCTTTATGTATAAATACGTAATCAATTCTCGCTATTAACCACACCCAATGTTCCTCTTTAAAAATGTGTAATCAATGTGTCATTAGCTATACGTATATCTAAACAAGTTGTCAAGGTGTAATAATGTCTCATTCCATCTATCCATTTTCCTGAATACGTAAAATTAGTTGTACTGCTTGAATCTTTTTAATCACATTAAGGTAGCGGTCGTTGAATAACCTGCCTTCGGCACAAGATGATATGCCCCAAATTATTGTATTTGCCAAAGAAACAAACAACAATCAATTTCACTACTTTTCAAAGAAACATTGGTTGTACCTATAAAAGTTATTGCAAATTTCATGGATGAAAGTATAGAGGCGTGTCAATATTTCTTCAATTTATACAGGGATTGTGGACAGAAGCAAGACTCTTTTCGCGTACCATGTCGGAAAAAGTTACGACAGTTATTTTACTCCCAACTTCATTCCGGCCTTTCTTGACGAGACAAACTCATTGTTTTCGAGTTTTACTTTGGAGCAAGAAGCAAGGAGTGTATGCGGGGCGAATGAGGAATGTTTGTACGATATTGCTGTAACTGGTAAAAGAGATATTGGTGAGGCGACGTTGGAATCCTTTAATGAAATACAGAAACGAACAAATGCGTCGAAACTTGGTGAGAAAAAAAACCATGCATGTTACATGGTGCAAATTTTTTACATACAAAATTCAGTTCTATATGCAATTCTACTTTCGGAAGATGTAAATTAAAATCTTCAAAATGTAAATGTAATAAACACAACAATTTCTTAGTTGCCAAATTCACTAATTTCAAAAGTAGAATTGTATTGCGAGTTGCATGAAAAAATTGCAGCGTGTAACAGTGTTTGCAATAGCTGAAACTTGGACATAAGTTTATCTAGGGAAAAATTTTACGGTAATCAATTAAACTTGCGAATGGTAAAAAGTTGGTGATTTTGAATGTTGTTTAAGAATATATACTACAAAAATATTTCATAAGCGTCAAAATCGCCCCTTTCCTGTGGTAGGGGAAGATTAGGAAAGACTTTTGTCTACTCCAAACGAGCTGGAGAGCTGGAAAGGCTATTGCCTTATAAGGCTGTTGACTTTCATAATTGCTCTCTGGTTTAGTCCGGTTATATTTACGATTTTAATGACAGTAGACATAAAAAAATGGTGAGGGCGGATTTTACTAAATTATATCTACATGGTACTCTGTATAGATATGCATATTTTATCATACTTCCTAGTTTCTAGCTTGTGTTCTCCCACAGGGTCTCTTTAATACCATGTATGTATAATAGTTGTAACTTGGTATAAATGGCCTTCTTGCGAGAGCCAAAATCCTTGATCCGAAATTAAGGAGGAGAAGCAAGGCTTTTTCTTACGAACGAGAAGGATTTATTCGCGGAGAGCCCTTAATATTTTTTGTAATTATTAATATTATTTTTAAAACGATTCGGTAGACCGTATAACCCCTATACAGCTAACCCAATCCCAATAATGCAAATCCTCGGTAAAAGGTCAAAAATGTTTTTCAGTTGCGAAGCGGATTTTCTTTGGTTGTGATGGAGTCGAGAACAGCGGAAAGAAAGTAGATTTTTGTGGTGATTGTGGAGGAGACAACTCATCGTGCACAGATTGTGAAGGTCGCATCAAACCTGGCTTTCTTAACAATGAAACATGTGGTAGGTTTCTTTCATTATTATCAAACTGAAGATTTGAAATATTATTATGCATATAACAAGATTTAAGTTGACCATTTTTTAAATAAGGTTCCTATCTGCCCTGGAGTCAATGGAGTGTTTGCATCGGCGCAGATGCAAAAGTAACGAGGGAGCGAAATAGAACATGTTCGAAAAAAGGACATTGTCTGCATTTAGGTCAAAATATGGAACAAGAAATATGCAAGACCAGTGAGGATAACGGTAAGTTCCAAAATTTACTCCATCATGAGCGACGGGGTTGAAAAATGGCCGAGGTTTTGGTACTTTTGTTATTTTATTATACAGAATTTAAAAGCTATCGGCTAATTTGTACCCAGGACCTGACCCAACGCTCGCTGAAGATCGTATGTCAACGTATTTATCTACGTTAAAGTTTCGTCTCGTAAAAGTTGTGATGCGCTTATAGTATCTTGAGCCAATTTTTCGACGCGCGATTTGATTTCGCCTACATGATGCAGCATGCAATTCCTTCACCAGGTACGAATAAACCGTTATTTTAATGCTGTTCGATTAAGTTTAGGTTTAATTGTTGTAAGAATATAATTATTATTCAAAACATGTGATAATATCGTTGCTATTTACGCGTATATCGCGCTAAGACATGTCGCACACGATTGAAGAAATAAGAATACGATCAAGCACTAACACAACATGAACGTTTACATTCGTCAACATGCATATTACACATATTACACGCTGTTATAAGCAATACGGCTATCACATGAACAAAATTAAAGATGGCGGTCAACATTGACAGCAGCGAAAAGGTTACAAGCAATGACGGATTACAGGGGCGGATCTAGGGGTTGTCAGATGAGTCACGCGACTAATTCAATCTAAACTTAATATATCGCGAACAGCATCAAAAGAACGGTTTATTTCTTCCTCTTGGAGGAATTGCCGCATCATGCGAGCGAAATCAAATCGCGCATCGGGCAATTAGCCAAAGATTTTGAGCTGTGCACCACAACTCTTGAGAGAAAAAACTGTGACGTAGATAAATACGGTCACATAAACTTTTGTAACACTAGTGTATTTCGCGCCCAAAGCACACTTGCGAAGACGAAAAACGTCGCTGACACCAGAGTAATGAGGAAAATTCCACTTATTAATCTGGCGTCAGCAACGGAGTTGAAAATTCGCCTAGATTTTGTTTTCTTGATATTTATTATTATTTTTTTATTAATATATTTCGTCGTCGCAAGTGCGTTTTGGCGCGAAATATACTAGTATCTGAAAAGTGTACGTGACCGTATTTATCTACGTCACAGTTTTGTCTCCCAAGAGTTGTTTTGCACCGATCGAAATCTAATTTTCCGATGCCCGATTGGATTTCACTCTCATGATATGGAAATTCCTCGAAGATGAACAAATAAACCGTTCTTTTGATTTTGATCGATTAATTGGTCCTATTTTAATAATATCACCGCTATTTTACCGTTTAACAAGTTGTGGTCGGGTATGGGCGTTTTGACACGTCACAGTTTGCACATGATTGAAGATTTAATATAAGCGTGAATCCTAAAGTGAAGACAAACTGAATGCATATCATGCAATATATTAAAAAAAATTCTTTATTGATTTAAGTTGACTATATCAATAATACATCTGCATTGCTTGCCAGCATGTAGTCATTTGTCAATGTGTTTCCTACAAGTCTTAATCTACTGGAGAGGTCATTAAGGAGGGCCATTAGGTAGGATACTTGTAAAAACGGTAAATAATGCAAAAAATACCCTCTTGAAAAAAAGTTTTGATTATTATTATTATTAAAGTTTTTAATACAAGCGCGGATTTTCAATACATTTTTGAACTTTGATACTTTTTAATACAATCATATAGTCTAGGACCTGTAAGTGAGTTTATATGCATTTCATTTAGGACAGATCAAGAGAATGATTATCTCAACTGTTTTAAGGTAAAAAGACCATGGCGGTCAACATGGCATATGTACCAAAATCTGAATCCGGGACGAAAGTCCTGAAAATGACCGCACCCAGAAACGCCATAGTCGACATAGCTCTAAATCTTGAATTACCAAAGCCACAGTCTTTCTAAATTGTTTATATTGTTCAGAATGGTGGTTGCTTTTAGGGGTGGTCACTAGAGAGTGAATTTAGCCTAAGTTTCATATTTTACAAGAAAATGAATGTTTACCATTCCAGTTCAATTGCTATAATTATGCATAAAATTACAGATTCACCTGGCAAAGTCTAATTTTCCTATTTTCTAAACATTTTTGTCATATGTCGACTATGCCGTTTTTGGGTGTGGTCATTTTCAGGACTTTCGTCCCGGATTCAGATTTTGGCACATATGCCATGTTGACCGCCATGGTCTTTTTACCCTAAAACAGTTGAGATAATCTGTCCTAAATTAAATGCATACAAATTTCTTTACAGGTCCTAGACTAATACTCCCGTAGACGGAAAAAAATTATACGTAAATTCATTTAACCTGAATACAATTGATCGTACGAATTTGACCAGTCCTCAGTGTGTGTGAAGAGTTAGACAGATGTTCTCGATAATGATCAACGTTTATTTTGTTTTCTTATTTAAGATTCTTTTTTATTTGGTCAATTTTATTAACATATATTCACGTTAGTTCGTCTAACCTGCTCCATTTCGCAGATTTCTTAACAAAACACATAATAAAATTCGCGGTCACGACAATTTATATTTTCGCTAAAATTAATGCATTGTACAATGAACTCCTATACATTGAATATACCAATACTTTTCTGACCCTCCAGTCACTGGTATTTTACCCCACCCCTGTCCCGCACACTATAGAGTAAATGAAACGAATACTTTGGATAACAAAGTGCTGTGTGTACAATATGAGGTTACGTACAATATTTCGTGAATCTAAAACTGCGAATTTAGTTTCACCTTTGTTTCATGGTTGAACAGTGTGTAAAACTCTACTTTGACTCTGAAATTAGTGTATTACCTAGAAAATACTGCCCCGCGTGTTACAACAACATAATTTATTGCACCTACAACATACTTGATTTTACTACATAACTCTAAGAGTAAGACAGTGAGTAAGGAGTGAGTGGAAGAGCAACACCATGCACGACGTTTATTCGAACAGAATAATATCTTTTGACCATTATCAGAGAATAATATCTTTTGACCATTTAGCGGCTTGTTTCCTGCCTTGATCAATCAATTCAAATGTTAACTTTCATGTCTTTTTTACATTACAGACGATCGAAAAACGTTAAAGTTCTATGCAGTTGTGATTGGTATTTCTGTTGTTGCTATATTTCTCATCATTGTAATCGCTGCATTGTGTAAGCGCTGCTGTTGCAACAAGTTTTCTTCAACTGCTCCAGCCAATTTACATGTCTCTAATCATCAAAATAACTCTTATATAATGTAGTTTAAAGTTATTTCCAGGCAAAATAGCATGCACAGTAATCATGTAATCATGTATAAAATATATTATTTCTTTTATGATGCCTCTCTTTTGTTGAAGTAAAGAGTTTAAATTTACTAGAATTGAAATATATCAACTTTCACCGAACTTGCACTTGTAGTCTAAAATAGGCATTGACAGCCTTTTTTGGTGCTGGAGAATGTAACCAATAATTAATATTTAGATAAAGAGATGTGTGAACAATTAATCATAGAACTTCTTCTACGAATGTATTCCTTTGCTTAATAATTACTAATAAATAAACAATGTCATAATTAGATATCGTTTTCTTCCGCCCTTTTTTTGTCCCATGCATAGCGTATACAATACCAGCGTACAACAGCACGAGCTACATAAGCGATATCAATGCGAATAAAATTAATATAATGCCTTGATAAATATCGAAACAAGTATAAGTACGACCGCGAGCTCAACGATTGCCAGCGCCCGGCCAATCAGTTCTGCTCCATCACTACCAAAACTAGACCCGGCCGGTTCATATGAAATATGAAATATGAAAGCACTATCCACTGGGTAGTGTTTTTTCAATCGCTTTAATATCGCCCGTTGTTAGGAAAAACTATAATAAAATATTTTTAAATTCGTAAAATTATCAAAATTATTCAACGAAACATGCCTTTCATGCGTATAAACTGATACGAAATGACCCTTTAGCTACCAAAGACATTTTGACTACAAAAACTGACATTTAAATAATTATGATTAAAAGTTGTAAACAACCGTCCCAGAACGAATTTTTATATGCTCGAAAAAGGTGGGAGGTTAAATGCCGCAGACCCCTAAAAATTTGTAGCGGTGAAAGAAATTGCACATTGCTCTTGCGATCCTAATCTTTGTTAATGCAAGTCAATTTGAAGCCGTAGTGGATTATTGCATTGCACATGCACGCTCTTATTTCCATAATCTATCATTGGACTTGAGCCACTGGGCGGACGCTATAGAGTATAGTTGCACTTAATTAGAATATTCCTGCATGGCCAGAAATATAGGCGCGAAAATATGCGCGATTTAGCGCTGATTTAGAAGCCGATTTATATAATATAACCCATGTACTATTGAAAAATCAGATTTGTTCAGGTCCAAAAATCATCAACGTATCGACCTTTAATTTAGTCACTGAAAATTGGAGGGCAACTCGAGATGCCCAAAATATTACAAGAAGGAATACTTTTATGGTGGTCATCATGTGGGAAAGTACATATAATTATATATTCCTAGCATATATATTAATGATATTAGTTACCTCCCAGTTCACCTTTCTGATGGTTGCCCATCGGCAAAATGAATGTCCACATTTAATCAGCCCCGTATGTAAAAAGAATGAAAGGATCCAAACTCGCTTATCAGACTTCGGGAAAGATTTTGTATGCCTTTAAAGCATGGGCTTGAAAGTAAGTATAACATTTTCATATTAACAACAAGCGGAACTTGATTAGCTGAATAGCAGAGGCCAGTTGTTCAAAGCTAGGTTAGCGCTTACTCTGCATGGGTTAAATTTTAAATCAGAGTTTTAGTAGAAAACTGCTTCTAAATCACTAGTGGTTCGTTTTAAAACTTTAGAAAATATTGCTTCTAACAGTCCAGAAAATATTGGTAAAAAAGAGATTCAATTTTGTAAGCAAGTGATTGAAAAAATTACGATAAAGATTTGCTTTAACCCAGGGTTAAACTAACCGGCTTTTGAACAACCGACCCCAGACGGCGGGATTTTCCGATACTCTGTGCGCCACTATAACCACTGTAAACGTATTTACCGACATTTTTCTATGAATAAATTATATAGACTACAGTTATTGGCATGTTTTGTGGCGTTGCTAAGTCTGATTACATATTCTTTCATTCAACACCGGCTGCGAGGTACCGCATGAAATAAATTGTGCACGAATTGTGCACGTTTATAGAATTTGTAGAAAGGTGAATTTAGGAGCGGTCTCTGAAATTCGTCCTTTTTCACTGTTTACCCCAAACCATGCAATTTCTGGTCCTTTTTTATCCTGTGTTTCACGGTACCGGACGAATTCCCCTATAAGACTGAATTTTTTTATTGTTCGTGAAAAATACAATAATATGCATGAGCATCGTATTGATGACATGCCCATTCCTTAACCGCGCTATATATCGGTACAAAAACAAAGCAAGACAAATTTCTGGTGTTTATACGGCACCCGGACGAATTTAAGCCGGTCGAGTAAAAAATCTGAACGCGGGTTTTTTTTGGATCACGAATTCGTCTTGCTAAGAGGGTATTAAATTTGTTCGCTTGCGTGGTTCTCGGGTAAACAAAAGGCCGAAAACACTTAATTCAGATCGAGCGATTGCAAATTCGTCCTGTGTCATGTAAACGGGGACGAAGTCTCAGAAACGGCCCCTGAGCTTATAATTTTATCATGAAATGGCTCAAAAGAGTCGGTAGGATTTATTATTTTAGGAAACAGAAATGGTCATAAAATTGAGTAAACCTCACCGGTTCTGCTGCTGCATTGAGCAGGCATTTATGGATTTGGCATGTTCAGTTGATTGTTGCAAACGATTATGTTTATTGCGATTCAAACATTTTTATACATTTTTATATTATTTGTATCAACTATTTGAATTTGCATGGTCATAATACAGATAACACATTATAGTCCTATGACCTATGTATATGCACTTATTTGCGTTGGCAACAATTTATTTTGCAAAATCATGGGTTTGGATATTGTCAGTATGAGTGCGGTACGGCGATGATATGCCGAAACAAATTGGGCAATGCAGGATGCCTTGATACTTGAAGTTGAAGATTTTCATGCGCTAGTGCAGCTTCAGGTAGCCATACACCTTTCTTGGAAGTCATTCTTGTCAGAAACTTTAAATCAGGGAACTTGTACTGGAATATACATGCTGAAACGCAAATTAATTATCATGCGAATGGACTTTCCCGTTAGCCAGGCTGTCTAGCTCTGATACTATACCAAAGAAATAAATTAATAAAATACAATAAATCCAGCATAAGTTGTTTGAAGCATCGTGATACTCGTTTGTTTATAACTTGGATGACCTGCACTGCCGTATCTCATAATAGTTTATAATGGATACTTACCCTTTTTATAGTCTTTGTTTCAATAATAAATTCATCTGCATTGGTAATTTTAGAACCTATAGTTTTCATTAGCGTCCTACAGCAAAGCTCATATGATGGAACATGAAATATATCTTTGTGCTCAGTTTCACGGGTTATATTGAAACGAAAGGATATTCAAAATTCTCAGTTCTGTAAGTTAACTAGACGAGAAAGCTAATATAATTATGTTTATGTAGTACTAATAAAGAAATCGATCATACTGCGTAAAACAATAAATAATATAATGAACGTGGCGTGGCAAAATATGCATTGAAATTTAAATGTATTATTTGATACATATGCAAAATGGCTAAGAAAAGCTTTCAATACTTATATCATTAAGCGTATCCTTATTAAAATGAATATAACAGACGACTTTGGCTTTCGCTTCAGTGTAGTTTCTTCTATCTTGCACAGATATTGCGTATATACGCGCATATAGAGTTTGAGGATTTCCTTCTGGACCCAGCAATGGAGATACTTCAATCTCACCGATGATGACGGCAGTTAGTTAGGCTGCATGCAAATATTGCACATTAAGTCATCATTAACTGTCGAACCTTAAAACCTGATTACAGTAGGCGAGGGCACACATACGTACGGCTACACAAATATACTCATCTTACAAAAAGTTTATTTAATGAGTTTATGATGTTCTTTGCAAATATAGGTATACGAAATATTTTCCGTTGTAGCATTTTAGTCATTTTTTTAATGTTTTCATCTCAGCAAGAGATTGATGAGTATCATAGCCAGGGATTCGCTGATTCGATAAGTCTTGTTGTCATAAGTCATTATTATAATAAGCTGAAATATAATTATAAATCTTACATAGAGAAAAAAAATACTAAGAAGTAAGAGTAATTATATCTATAAAAACAGACGTCCTGTCGAATTAAGCATCCGGAACATATTATTAAATGCAAATTCTAAAAATCTTAAATTTACTATTAGCTTTATTGCTACTCTGAAAGCTAAAATTTAGGCCTAAAATTTGTCAAGTCTTCGGAAAGTCATAGTCATCAAGACGCGTTAGGAAATCTTAGCAATTTACACTAATTGTGCATGTGTAATGTATAAATGTAACATGTTTACGTAGTATATAAAGAATTTGATCATACTGCGTCGCAGTAAATTAATAATGAGCGAGGTTTGGCAAAATATGCATTGAAATTTAAAAATACCTATATAATACTTATTCATAAATAATTATGCAAAATGGTTTAGAAAAGCTTTCAATACTCAGTGCATATAAACATATCCTTCTAGAAATTAGCAAGAAGTATGAAGTCCTTCGTTTTAGCTTCTGTTTTTTTCTGTCTTGCTCAGATTGCTTATACGCGAATAGAGCTTCGGGACTTTTTTCCTTATGGACCCAGCAATGGAGATACTTCAGTACCCACCAATGATGACGGCAGTTCGGGTCTTGTCAATATTGCATTTCCCTTTCCTTTCTTCGACGAAGAACATGACTCCCTGTTCGTAAGTATTTTGCAGACATTATTTTCATACTTATTCATACGCACCAGATATTTAATCGGTATACATGTATAGTTTTAGGCGATATTTGCACCCATATCTTTCAGGATAATTATTATAAACACTTGCCACATCATTTGTGAGTGTATGTCTTGCTCAATTTTACAATTAAATTTTTATATATGTTCAAACTAATAATTGTGTTATTGTAGCAGCCTGTGTACCTGTAGCGACCAGCAGTTTTTTCAAATAGAAAAATACATGTAGCTTTAATGGAAATCAAATAAATATTGGCAGTTATTGAGGAATGCCCAATAACGAAAGTAGAGTAATTTCAAGAATTCGAAACACAAGCAGTGAATCCCCAGTGATGCGTTTAGAGCCTGAAAAACACGTACATGCACTTTCATACTATCCTGACAAAATTCTCGGGGGCGAAACGCCCAGAAGTGTTTTGTTTATTTTGGGCAGTTGTTAATTAATTGCAGCACAGTTGATGCGAAGTGCTGAAAGACTCTGCCTAAAAGGCGATCGAGGGTCGATCAGTCGAGAGTTAAGTACGACATTCCAGAGTAAAAGTCGAGGTTCGAGGAAAAAAGTCAAGAATCAATACTAAGAAGTAGAAAGTCGAAAGTAAAAATTCGAAAGTCAATAGTAAAAAGGCAAGAGGAAAGCTATAGTTATAAAAAAAATTTTTTAAACAAAAATATTGCCGATACGTGTATGCAAAAAAAAAATCGTACTGCAATCAAATCTTTATATGTCTATGTCGAACAGACAAAATTTCATTTTTTATTTTTTATATTATTTGTATATTTGAGTGTGGTCGTAATACAGATAACATATTATAGTCCTATGACCTATGTATATACACTTATTTGCGTTGGCAACAATTTATTTGGCAAAATCATGGGTTTCGATATTGTCGAAGTCAGTATGAGTGCGGTACGGCGTTGATATGCCGAAACAAAGGCAATGCAGGATGTCTTGATACTTGAAGTTGAAGATTTTTCACGCTAGTGCAGCTCCAGGTATAGCTACACCTTTCTTGCAAATCATTCTTGTCAGAAACTTTAAATCAGGGAACTTGTACTGGAATATACATACTGAAACGCAAATTATGCGAATGGACTTTCCCGTTAGCCAGGCTGTCTAGCTCTGTTACTATACCAAAGAAAAAATTAATAAAATGCAATAAATCCAGCATAGGTTGTTTGACGCATCGTGATACTCGTTTGTTCATGAACTTGGATGACTTGCTCTGCCGTATCTTGCACTGCCAAAAAATAAAATCGTACTGAAAAGTTAAGAAACGTATACAATCAAATCTTTATATGTCTATTAAACAATTACTGAGCTTCGCGGATAGATGTTTATAATTTTTATGCTAATGTAGTACAAAGGAATGTTTTGCGAACAGTTTATAGGTCATCTTTTGCCGAAACTTTGAGTAACGGTATTCATGCATGCAGTGTATATATAAATGACGTCACGTAATTACGTTACCATTGAACGGAATAAATGAAGAACTGAATGTGCGTTCTCAAAAATTGCTTTAAACAATTCATCTTACTGAAATTACTAGCCTACCATATTTTTAGCTGGCCAGTCCTTGCGTTGTGCTGCGATATTCTATATTTGTCCGCAAACGTACCGCCACAACTATAACATTTTTATGCTGAAGACCACAATTTTTAAATTTTGCACTTGCATAATTTGTACCACAGTCTGTTGTAAGCGTTTCTGGGATATCATACGTAGTTTGTGCTATTGAATGTAAATAATATTATGTCAGATGCTGCTTCGCCCCATGCCATGGATGCATGGTCTGGAGTCTTGCTCGGCATCATTGGTTTTTTCTGTTTCGCTGCTGCATAGTCATGGAATTTAAGTGAATACAAATCGTATATCTCATTCGCAGTCTTTTCTTGAAGTTCCTGCATGGTATTGGTCATGTGTGGCAGATATTCTCTCCGGAATGTTGTCCCGAAACGCCTTTCTTTCTGGTGGAATAACATTAAGACTGACTCTGCTGAGCGTATCTGCGATGATTTGCCCTTGCCAGGAATGTATTCAACTTTCATGTCATATACTTTCACTTTCAGCATGATGGTCTGCATCCCCAAGGGTGACACAGCTAAGGCTTGCAAAAATGGTCTCTAACGGCAGTTTCCCTTGTTTCTCAATAGTTGACCAGTTTATCTCGGCTGTATACAAAGCTTTCGGTATGAATAAGCTATAGACTTGCTTTCTTGTACAAGGACAGCGACGACTGCATTCTTGCTAGGGTCACACTCTACCTTGACATCGTTCTTGACATCATAGTAGGCTAGTATAGTTGCTTCGCAGAGCATAGATCTTTGATGCGTTGAAAAGCGTTTTCGTGTGATTTGTCCCAGCGGAAGACTTCTTTGTTATGTGCCGTAATTGCTCTTGTACCTCCGTTAAGTGTGGCAAGAACTTGTCTAGGTATTGTACTGAACCCAGAAAACGACGGAAATCATGTTTCTTCTTGGGTGCTGGCATTAGTTTTCATCGCTTTAACGTTCATGGATCCGCTTTTAGCCCATGTGCTGATATGAGGTGTCCTACATACGGCAATTCGCCTTTTCTGATCTTCACCTTGTCAAAGTTTAAACTTTAACTTCAAGTTATAACTCCGAGGCCGATTAAGGCAATTGTCGTAAGAGTTGTGGTCAATTTCGTGTTTTCGCTTCACTAGGTTTAAAGATTTGCAGACTTTTCCAGATAACACTGGATTATATGCATTGTCAATGATGAAGAATTTACCTTCGCTTGTTTTTTTTTTGTGTTTCAATTTTAGTGTGGCAAATCCTCTGGGTATGATCTGATGTTGGCTATATTATTAAGTCTCTAATGTGTTTTCATGATTCGTGCATTGGGAGCAACACTTTGTAACTGCTTAGCAGTCATGAAACTAACCTGCATGTGCACCAGTGTACAATTGGCATTCCAATGTCCCATGGCCAATTTGGACAGCTTTTACCCACCATTTTACCATCTCTCAGTAAGTCCTTTCAGCTGTCAAACTCGTCGGGCGTCAGGGTTTTGAGGTGCAGTAAATGCAACTTTTGGCTTGCTTGTATTCATCATCAGAACTGCCAGTTTTTTCACTCCACTGAAGTGTCCCATCATTCCACACATGCGGCAGGTTTGGTTCTTGGCTGGACATTTTTCATGTGGTTTGTAACTATTGCAACCATGCACATAGTTAACAATTTGATGCGGTTTGTCACTCTTTTTTAGTGGGTTCAGGAGTATCCGGCCTCATCTGATCCCTTCATCTGCGGAATTCGTTGGGTTTTGGTGGCTTCAAATAATCTCTCTATATATGATAGCTGTTTCTAAGGTTAAGTTTTCACTCTTTTCCAAACATCGTTGTTTTACCCCTTCATCCAAAAATTTACATGCTATAGCATTTCTGATTAGCTTATCTGTTTCTTTGATGCCTAAGCCACTAGCTAATAATTTCAAGTCGGTTCAAAATCATCAAATGTTTCTTTTTATTGATGGCACTTCCCGTCACATTGAACTGCTTCCATCTTTCTCACTTACTTGTTTGGGCTTAGCCTGTTCCGACTTGAATTGTTCCAACTTGATTTGTTTCACGCTTTTGATTTCCCCAGAATAATGAATTTTTTCTATTGAATGCACGCATTTGCCTTATTAACAGTTATTCTGCGAACTCGAGTCGTATATGAGCTGTTTTATTATCTACACAAACTTTGTCACCCTTTCGGTGCATTTTGGTGTGCTATTATCAACTAAAGTTTGGATTCCTATTTCACGCAACTCCCAAATCTTTCAGCCATTTTGTTTACTTTCTCTACTAGACAGATATATATGGGCTAATATCTGTCTAGTAGCCAACCAATGAAATTGCAGCATACCTCATACCTGGCGCTTGTGTGTATAAAATAATATATATTATTATATATATCAATTTTGTCTGTTCGGCTATTTAGTTTTGATTTTTGACTTTTCATTTTTACCTCTCGTCACTCACACTTATTATCTCGTACTTAAAGAATGAACAGCATGCTCTTTTCTTTAATCCTTTCCCCCTATGTACAGTTTAAACAATTAATTAAGCCCCGGCCTTAATTAAGTGCCATTATCACCCTGAACCTTAAAAAATACTCAATTTCTAAAGTAAAGAGCAAGTGAAGTGTAATAATTTTTTCCCATGTACCCCCCTACCTTCCCCTATTTTTGAGTTCACTATTAATATATAATAATTTCTCAGGTAAACACAAATGGAGTGATCTCTTTTCTTGTCCAAGTGTCACAGTATACTCCTGACGCATTCCCTCTTGGAGATAATCGACGTTTGATCGCACCATTCTGGGCTGATGTTGACACAACAGATGGCGGCATTGTTTATTACAGAGAAACTCAAGAACTTGCAATGCGAACAAGTGTCTCTAACGAAATTAAAAAGTACTTCGTTCGCCAAAGAAGCTTCTTAGCAAAGTGGATCATGATTGTTACTTGGCTCAATGTAGCTCAGTATGGTGGAGGTTCCACTTTGCGGGTAATTACTATATATATATATATATATATATATATATATATATATATATATATATATATATATATATATATATAGAAAGTTATTTCAGTGTAACAGACGTCTTAGTTTTGCAGTTATACTCAAATAACTTTCAATAAGTTACACTGAAATAACTTTCTTTAGATTCGTGAATTTTTAACATTTAGTATATACCATGCGTATTTTGATACAATATTCCCCGAGATATCAGCGTTTTACTTTAATACGTATTTTTGAAAAGTACTATTATTTATCTGTTATTATCTATTATTTACCAGTTAAGTTGGTCCGTATAGGGAAATATTTCCCTCTGTCTCAAAAATGTGGAAAGCGTTCAAAGCGTTGTCTTTTTACATAGAATACATTCCAGACGATATTAGCAACGGATGGTGTCAACTCATTTGCAATATTTTACTACAACAAAATTGAATGGACGTTTGGTCTTCATAGCAATACTAAAGGAATCTCTGCGCAGGTTTGTGGTGAATGTGTAATGACTATACTCATAATATTAGATTATCTCATCTTCATAAGTAAGCCATATAGAATGCGATACAGACCAAGGACCGGTTGGACGAAAGCCTGGCAGAGCCATCCGCCTGCAATAATTTTTTAAGCAACGAAAGACCGCGCGAAAGATCGACGTGTGATGCCGAAGTAGCCTGAGGCGTGCGTGTTTTTAATGAAAAATGCGAAAATTTGACATTTTGACATATCTTATTTATCCGTCCATAATCTCCGACGATCACAATAATTAAAAAGTATATAGAAGTTCAATTGTTTAAAAATGTAAATAAACCGCATGATACGTTCACTTTGTCTTACACTTTGCAATTCGGGCTTATATCTTCAATCCTTTGCGACGTGTCTACGCGCCCATACACGACCACAACTTGTTAAACGGTGAAATAGAAAACTGTGACGTAGATAAATACGGTCAAATATACTTTTTCAAATACTAGTATTTTCGCGCCAAAACTCACTTAATTGCGTGACGAAAAACAAAAAACGCAACAAAACAAAACAAATCCTAGGCGAATTTTCAACTTCGTTGCTCACGCCGGAGTAATTATTGGCAAAGGGGTTTGAGTAGGCGCAGGTATGCAGTACCATACCAAACAAACTGGAACGATAACTTCAGGAGGGAAAATTAAAGCCAGTGCTTTTTACTTTTTCTGGGTTATACATAAGCTGAAATAGGTACTGAACGCCAAATGTTGAGCCGTGTATGTAATTAAAGTTGAGGGTTGGTCTTCGGCCCGTAACCCGCATAAAAGACGTCGCACAATAAACCACAAAGAAACAAATAATGATGCCGATCTGCAAAAAGTGTTACCGAATATTTACGGTTTTCAAATTAACAGCAGCGTTTCCACAATGAAAGGAAATGTCCTTGCAATTGACAACAACAAGGGAGGGTGGGATCCGTGATAGCTAATAGAGTTTACTATGCATTCTTTTCAAAATTTTTGATTATTTGTTTCCATTTTTTGTCATTCCTATCCCCCTATTAGGCAGCCATATACAGATAAGTTGTGGAACCCTGATTAGTTATGCCGTCGAGAATTGAAATACAAGCTATTCTTTTCTTCCGCAAATACCAAGAAGCATGCAAGCAATACTTCAAAACCACTAAAAGAACTTCATTGCATTCTTTTTAAACAAATAAAATTTCACTTTGGTAACACGTCGTAATTTTGTTCCTTCTCCCCTCTAAAGAATGTTTTTTTCTATCTACATTTTTCTACTCACATTTTTCTATTCAAGGCTGGATTTAATGCTGGGGACGGTGTTCGATATTTTAATATTCCAAACTCTCGTACTTCTGAGATAATCAATATTTTATCGACATCAAACTATAAAAGACCTGGGATGTGGATTTTTCAGGTTGATGGAGAGACGGTTAAGAATACTGGCTGTGCATCAGGACGCGGTATTGTATATGTTAGACCATTTTTATAGCGTATAATAAACAATTATTGGATATCGATGAGGTTTTTGTGATATGCAGAGTTATCAAGGTCGAGGTAAGCGTTAACAGCCGAGCCGAAGGCGAGTAATTCCGTTACCAAAACGTTTCGAAACGACTATTTAATTGACCATAACAAAAAGATGGCAGAATGTACATTTTACCACAATGCATTGCTGGCATCAAGCATAAATTACTAGCAAAGGATGAGAAATAAATCACCTAATGATATAAAACTTTAACACAACTAAGAAAATAGCCTCCTTTATTATATCTGTCCTTCAAAAAACTTCAATTCGCTTTTAAAACGATTGCTGACCGTAGTGCATTCTGGTAAATCTTTTCGTTATCACCAATTGAACCAGAACGGCGATTTTTTCTCTGTAAACTTTATAGTAACTCTTGATGGGCATTATTTACGGTAAAGTGCGAGTAAATATACATGCGACACTCAAAATATCAAAAATTTTCGGTAATAGCGCAATATATCGTTTAGAAGAAGCTGGGCAGCTCTTCCCAAAAGGATTCAAATAAATTAAAGCTAAGTTAGCTTCACCTTTTAGCATTACTCATTCACTTAATTCGTACATAGCAAACAAACAAAAGGAATCGCCTATTTTTTTATAGGTAGCTACTTTGTGATAATCTGATGTTAGTGAAGTTAATTATTCGATTCCGTATCTAGCATTATGATTCAGCCCTGTTATTCAATTTTAGGCTATTATCATTAATTTCATTGAAACTGATTGTTCTCACAGCCCACGAACACCCAAATATTACCAAAGCGGGACTAATTAACATCTGGTTAAGCCACTGGCGTTAGTTGTCGACGCCGAGACAATTAGCATGCAGAATAACATTGATTAAATTTAATCAGTAATCAAATGCTCGAGAAGTTGATGTAGCTTTCCAAATTTAAAGTTTCTTCATTTTAAACGATATTTTATTGGTATAGTTAAACTTTCTCTGAGACTGATATATCATTTGTAGATCTGGTACTTTCTCCAAGGTCAGGAATTGAATTAGGAGGAACTGTGGTGTACATAGGGGGGCCGTGTTACAATTCAACTAATGACATCGTGTGTCGCTTTAACAAAAATTTGGAGTCAGCTGCAGAGCTTATCAGTCAACAAGCATATTGCGTTACACCTCCGTTAAATGTTACTGGACTTATGCCACTTGAATTATCTTTGGATGGTGGTACCACATACAATTACACTGGCACTTTCAGATCAAGTAATGCTATAAACTAGGATGTAAACTTTTGCAAAATTGCATATATAGTATTGAATAAATGCGTAACAAAACCTTTCGCCATAAATGGTATCTTCTTTCTTTTATATCTGTAAAATTCCAACTCCCTTAATCTACGAGAAATTAGCCTATCATTCAATGATAAGTCTACAGAAGGTAGACCGGAAATATTCTTTACCACCTATCATGTCATATCAATATTTTACATAATCTTCATTGATTGAATGCGCATTTTGCTAATGTACACGTCAGGATTTTGAAGCACCTTTAACTATATAGGTTTCTCTCCTATCTAGTTCCGATCGGACGAAATCCTCCAGATATCGAAGGGCTTGAAATGAAGCGTTGGGTAAACTCAACAAAAACAGTTTTGACTTGGGATAAAAATGCCATCAACGCGACCCACATTGATATTGAAATATCGCAATTTGATACTTTTGATTTCCGTCTTCACCATGGGAGCTTGAAAACATTTAAAAAGGTTCCAAACTCTGGAAATTACGCCTTTGATTTTGGCAAGGATAGCATTTCCTTGAATGCAGAGTAAGTTTTTTTGTACACCGATTTCAACCTTGCAAGCAGGTTTTTCTACCTATAACCTCCATGACCTCGCTGCAGCGAATAACCTGGTTGATGCTGGTCACGGAACATGGTACGTGGTCACGTTCAGGTTGATCACGTAGCAAAAGTCATATGCCACTTTTACTATTTTTAAGATTTCGGACAGTCCAGGTGGTTTTGTATACGATAAATAGCATACGATAAATCGTCAATGTTTAAGGTGCATGTGTCGAATCAGTTGAAAATAAATTTCTGCATTACAAGTTCTGTTGACATTCAATGAATACAGGCATTCGAAGGTCACACGTAACTATTTTCTGAATTTGGGTGTTGATCAGCCAATTTAGAGGAAAAATAACAATAAAATACAAGAAAAAACATACTCCGAAAAATGACATCTTGTAAACTCAAGATAATTATGAGCTATATAGAGACAACAAGACGATAATTTTAGGGTAATTATTTTGAATTCATTACTATTTCAAAGTCGTTGTCAAACCATAACAAACTATTTACAAACTTTCTATCATATTATATATACAAAGAGACAAGAAGAGATGACGTCATGGCGTAAGACTATATTATTAACAGCTCATGTTCATGATTAATGTTAAGACCGCGAATAGGTTTTTTCGACCATTATTTGGCACTGGCTTACTATATTTAATGTATAAAGCTTTAAGGAATAGCAGAAGGTTAGAGGCGTTTGTGAAGAATCTGTGTGTTAAAACACCTGTATATGAGATTGTTAAGAAAAAGAGAGAGATCGAGTAATGTATTATTATGTTTCTTTGCGGTATCATTGTCATCGGTGTCATAAAGTTTGTCATAAATAGCGTGTTCACATTCCGACAAGTGTTTAGCAATCGAACTTTTTTGTGGAACTGCATGTTCCGATAAACGGGTTGCCAAGTTTCTTTCTGTTTTGCCTATATATATGAACTGTTACAACCCGGATATGTGAATTCCTAAACAATATTAGTGCACTGCGAGTTAGGAATTTTGTCTTTTACGGTTAAAAAATATGACACCTTCTTGGTGTAATAAATTAATACAAATTTAACCAACTGTGTGAGATTCGGCTGTATTTTCTTTGAGGACTTTTTACCTAGGAATTCCTTTTCTCGGCAGACAGAGAGAATTTTTAGTTAAAAAAGTCGTCAATAAAATACAGCAGAATTTTGCACGGCCGGTTAAATATGACACTAAGAAGGTGTGATATTTTTTACCTGAAAAAGACAAAATTTCGACGTCGCAGCGCAGTAATATTGTTTAAGAATTCACTTGTCCGGGTTGTAACAATTCATATATGAGCAAAACGTGTCTACCAGTTTATCTGAGCATGCAGATCCACAAAAAAGTTCGAATGCTAAACACCTGTCGGAATGTGAGCACGCGAATTATATCCTAAGTTGCACCATCCGAGCTCCTTGACAATCTTTATGACAGCAATGACAATTCAATCAGTGATACCGCAAAGAAACGTAATACTATTGCTCTCTCCTCACAATCTCATACCGGTTAACAAACACATTCTTCACACTCTCAAACACACACCAACTCTAACCTTCTGCTATTCTTTGAAGCTTTACACATTAAGTATAGAACGCCAGTCGTATATAATGGTCTAAAAGCGTCAAAAGAACTCGCAGTCCTTACATAAATCATGAACATGAGTTGTTAAGGTGGTCTTATGCAAGAAATATTTTATTTTCAAAAATTTAAAAATCTTTTCATGCAATTATTGCAAGCCAAGTTGCTGGGAGTGAAAAAAAGGCTTGTAGGAATCTTTAATCACTATAGTTAGCCATGCAGGCCAGAATACTCAATGGTGGAATTCGAAATAGACGATTTTTGTTATTTGTAAACACGATAACAAACTAGATTTTAACTGTAGAACAACGGAATTATTTTTTTAGTTCTGAATATTTTTGACTAGGAGCTGAACATTAACGTTAAACGTGTTACAGGCAATAAATATAAAACTTCTGCGATATAATTATCGGTAATAAACAGTCGCTATTTTTCTTAGACTGAACGGAATACAAAACTTTTAGTCAATTCACATCTGAGCCAATTTTCTTTGAATTCAACAATGAGAATTTTATCAGGTTAGCTCTGTCACTTTTTGAGTTATCGTGCATGAAAGTAAGGAGAATGAGAATTTTAGTTTGCTGAGAAAAGCGCTGATAAAAGTTTAACATATTTTCATAAATTATAGAGAACAATGAACAACAGAATAATGAAGCAATAAAATAAGCTAATCGACCTCTTTGCTTCCTCTGGGTTAAAACCCTGAATAATGGTTTGTATAAGGGTTTGCATTCCTTGAAATTTTTAAAACAGAATAAATCGTGATTTATTTTGTCCACCTAAAGACCACCTATAAATAGTATGGTGTTTTGCTATGACGACATCTCTTCTTGTTTCTTTTTATATAATGTGATAGCAAGCTGGTAAAGAGTTTTTTCTGGTTTTGACATTGAGTTTTTTCTTGTATTTTATCAATTGTCTCTTGGTTACTGTTGGTTATTATATAACAATAACGATTGACATAGGTTTTTTTTTGCATTTACTGATGCAACGTTGAACTATGGAAGCTTCCTGGTAAAGATTCCTTGGAGTACAACAGCAACGGTAGTAGCTAATGTTACAAATTTCTTATAACCTGTTGGAGAAACGCGAGCACATCCGATCGAAAAACATTTTTTCGAAACAAATAGCTTCCTTTGGTTATTATTAGCATAATTATAAAAAATTTGTTCCACCCATTCCCAAACGGGGGAGGCGTGACAAAAGAATCACACGATCAGCATTGTAGAAAAGGCGAGGTTGCACCGAACGTCACTTGCATGACGTTTTGATAAAAACATCTATTTTTTATAATAGATTCTTTAATCATAAAAGATTAATGCGCAAAAAGACATTTTTACAGCTTTTTTGCCTTATCACAATAATAATATTATGCAATTTTTTAACACAAATACTATAGCAGGTATCGAGATATTCACGATTGACGGTCACCACGAGTTTACAATATGAGTAATATTGTCCATCCTAATAATAAAAATATTTATTGAATTCCTGGATGGTGCTTTTTTAATTTAGTCGTCTTTTGCATCTGAAATTATGGAAAACAATACTTCTTCTATGAAAAGCGAGTGTTTCAGGGGAATATTCCTTTTACAACCTATACACAATTAGTAGCAAATCTTAAAAAAATTGCATGCAGTAGCTAACAGAGCGGATTTTCTATACATGCATTACCCGAAATTCTTACTTTCGGTTATATGAATTTTAACGACAATACTGCAATCTTTTCAATTAAATCTGGTCTTTCCTTTAAGAGGGAGACGAAAACGAAGAAATTCAAATGCAGGATCCGAGATTGCAATCGTCAGCATAACGCCATCGTTAACGAGAAAGAAACGATTTTTGGGTAAAGTTTTTAAGTTTGTTGCAAGAAGCTTTAGTTTACCATTTCTAATAACTTCTTGGCTGGCAAATGAGGTGTACTGCAGAACTTGGCATGGATTTCAAAACAGGGATAAAAATAAAAGATTGCGAGGTATAAAAAGTACAATTATACTCATATTAGCAAATATTTTATTTCTCCACATTTACGAATTAATCTTTTTAGGTATATACAGGGTGTATAAAAAAAAGGTAATCCATCTTCAACACGCTATTGTACGTGAACTACTATCGGATGACATTTTTTAATACCAAATGGTGAAAAAATGAGCACATACGAGGCTGATAAAAAATGTTAGTCACAATCGCATATTTTCCATTTGAGCCTAATTAAAGCAGTGCATAACAAAAGAAAAAAAAAATTATCACAAACATGTCACAGCTTGCACTGATTTTATGCCGCATTGCTTAGAATATTCTCCTGTTGTGATTTATTCCTACTTAATACCGCATAGTTTATTCAAAAGCAAATTCTTCAATTAAGTCGCAAAGACAGTTAATGGTTTTAGTCCCAACTCTCAGAGGTGAAAATTTGACTAACACTTTTTATTAGCCTCCTATTTGTTCATTTTTTCACCATTTGGTATCAAAAAGATGTCACTCGATAGTTAAAAGCCTAACCTTTCCGAATGTGGAAAAAATTCGTTAATAGAATGAGTAGTTCACGTACAATAGCGCACCAAAGTTGGATTACCTTTCTTTTGATACCCCCTGTATAGCTAGCTAGCTTGCTTCACATAGTTGAACAAAATTTCCTAGTGTTTGCTTAACCTGCATGGAATCCCTGCTATCATAAGTAAGAAAATGATGCAAATCGCAATGTTATTGCTAAAATAACAAAACAAATTCATATAATATATTCCTTTGGAGATACGGCAGGACAAAATATTTAGACAATTAATTATTATGCATTGCTAACGCAATCTCGATTGTGATTGGCTAAAAACCTACAGATAATTCTCAATGTCTTGCCACCTACACGACATTGAAAATTATCCGTGGGTGACGTAATTTTTACCGCTAGTTTGTTGTCAAACTTCGTCTTTAAAAAGGAAATACATAATAAAACAATTATTGAATTCGATTTTCGCATGATATCGAGAATTATCAAGCCTCAGTTTGCGTTATCCGCCTCAGCTTCGCTTCGGCAAACAACGCAAACTTCGGCTTGATAATTCTCGATATCACACTCAACCTCATCCAATAATTGTTAAATATATGGCGGCGGCTTTAATAATGTTTCAGTAAAATATAGAACAATGTAAGAATGCATAATCTTTTGTGTGAGACTGACGATTTTTGCTAAAATTTCGCAACGTTTAATTTTTGTACAAGATCATGCAGTATAAACAAAAAATTTGACGAATTTCATATATAATTATGCAAACTAGCTTATCTTCCGAATAATTAATTTTATTGTTTGTATTAATAACCGAAAGCGGTACAAATTTACGATCGGATACTTTATAATAATTACAATTATTAAAATTTTGTAGATGAGTTACCTCCATGTCCTCCAAGGGTTGAACAGATAGAATTTGACGATCGATTCAAACCTGATGAAGCAGGTTTTCTCAGCGGCTTTTTTCATCCTGGAAGTACGTCTTGTTTCCGCTCAAGGGAAGCTAGGTACGAGCTAGGAGCGGGGAGCATAATACCCGAGAAGGTGCGGCGAGGTGTTGTGTAAAAACACAGCGGAATGCAATGGTCTAAATTTTATCTGATGAACGTTGCTGCACGTTCACTGGTCCTAGTATTTGTGCGCGCGTTCCCGAAATTTTAGAGTGAAGACGATAGAAACAGGTAATCATTAACTTGCTAATCGGCTAAGACAAAAAGTTTAAAATTAAAATGTATTCCATCGAGAACGCCAGCAACTTAACTGTCATCTTGCAAACTAATTCATAAACGTTTCGTAAACATTATAAATCAAAATGAAATGTGGAATAATCATTTTGGTAATATATAGAGTCAACTGCAGTCATTACATAAATATTCGAGAAACATACAAGATTCGACATTCAGCAGTCCTTACATCAATAAAAATTAAACCTTTTATACATGGGGAGATGTTTACTTCACTTTTATATAATATAATTTATTTGCTTACGACAGCATCAACTATCGGCTCATTTGAGTCATTTGATAACTAGAAATACATGCATGCAAGCAAAATCCACAAGCCTGAAGCAATTAACATATTAATGTTATAGTACTCGTTTCTGCTGATGACTTACCGTATATGTTACATAAAGTAAGATCCTATATCATGTACAATTAAGTTGGTTTTAAATACTACAATGCTTAGCGAAATTTCTATTCCTTTTTAAACACATTTACGTTTAAAAATAAATTATTTCTCAATGAAAACCAGTCTCACGAAATTGATGCATTAATTCAAAAAGGTGTCATACAATTGTTTTAACAGTACTGTCCAGAAATAACCTATAACACTGCAGTTCTATCGATTCAAACGCGCACGCACGTAATATAATTATACGTATGAAATATTGCATGCGAAAATCCTTATACTAATTTTGCAAAGTGGTAAGGTTTTTTCGTGCGTATAATGCAAAAGAATATGAAAATTTAGTCAACGCCCCAAAATTTAACATTTTGCAACAAATTTCACTATTTATTAGTTTTGGAATGTTCTTTCGCGCTGGACTTTTCTAAAATTCAGTTAAAACAGAAAACAATTTACAGTCTATAGTTTATAACGAGGATTGAGTGGTTACTACATTTTTCTAATCAATTTGAGTGTGCGTCAAGTTGATGAATTTGTGAGACATTCGCCTATTCGCTTTGCAAATATCTCTATATTGCGTTACTTGCCGCCATTCACCATGCATGTGATTTTTTATCCTACATAGCTGTGCATTATTGCTAAAAATTTAGCAATTAAAACGCAATTAATTTTATATCAATATACTCAAGCTAATAATTATAAGTTATATTGGCTTGACATATTAATAATAGCTATTCATTCCATGTTTATTATAAAATAACATTTTTCTTTTAGTGCATCAGGTGCAGGTCAACAATGTTGTTATAAAGGTGATTCACTCTTGGTTGGACCTCCTGGCGGCGGTACATTTGACATTGTTTCCCCAGAAAGAAGTGTACTGGGCCATTTAGGACGAGATGTGCTACCTTGGTTCGCATGCTGTGTATTTTCTGTTTTCGACAACTGTGGTAAATACTATGATGCAAGACCCTCTGATGATGGTTCAAGATTCATACCTCAACCAACTGGTAAGTACATTGTTAAGTATCGTGCCCTATATATATATGAAAAATAATCCAAAATCATTCACCGAAAAACAGGGTGCCGGGTAATTTTGATGATGAATTTTTCGAAGCCAAAGCAAGATTTCTTCCACTTATAACTGAACATTGTTCACAGACCACTAGACCCAAACACTAATTGAGATGTCATGCATGTGATAAATTGCGGTCGCCGGAAAATTTAATGACTGAAGATTTTGTGAATTTTGTTGCGAATATATAGCTGGCACAAGAGGTGATCCTCATTTATCCACATTTGACGGAACGTTCTACACATTCAACGGTTATGGTGAATACGTCCTTCTCAAAGTCAGCAATGGTTCGGAACTCGAGTTTCAAGGAAGAATGGTACCCATACTTGATAACAAAGGAAGAACAACAAGAGCAACAGCCCTCACAGCATTTGTCATCAAGGGAGTAACGAGTGATACTGTGCAGGTTTGTGCACACTAGTGTTACAATTATGAGATCGAAACACGATTTTATTCTTCTTCGCAAGTTTAGTAGACTGGTTATTATTAATTACGAAGGGTTCTAAAAACAAAAGTAAAGTTAAGTAAAATGTACTACGCCATGATTATTTTGCTTTATTGTGAAATTATGTCGGCTAATTAGACCGTTTTTGTCTGCAGATTGGTCGTTATCTTCCCCCTCCCCCCTTCTTGCAAACTTATCCTTAACAATTTCTATTTTGCATGCGATGGATGGACTTGAGTGTTTACGGTATATTTATTACTTCTAGTGAATAACGAATATTCATTTTTATTATATGTGTACAGAGATTTATGCACAGCAGAATGATGAAATAAAAATCGTTTTCAGTGTGTTAATTAATTTCATTCAATTTTACTGGACGTACGATGTTTTTAATTATGATAAAATGCTATACGTAAAATATTCTTCCGTACGATATTCTTCACACGTGAAAAATTGTCGTATGTCATTTTGGCGGCAATTTGTTTACATTCTCTTTGAAGATGCCGTCGAAATATAGGAGTGAAATATAAAAAATAATTCTCATATTCAAGATATTTTTACATTCAGCACATTCTCAAATATTTCGGAAGGAATATCTAACTTCTATTAAAAAAAATTAAAAAGAAGCTGGACGGTAATAAGTATGTGTGATATATAAAATTTCAATTTTTGTTGCTCGCTGTGTTTTTGTATATTAAAAGCGTGTCGTTGTCAATTAAATTGATCTTAATACACATTTAATAAACAAATTACTTCATGGTTGGCCCGTTTGTATGATTTTCATTTTGAACTCGTTGTTAAGGATCGCAAGCTCATTCGTTCACTACGCTCACTCGTTCGTTTTGCAATCCTTCACAACTCGTGCATAAAAATCGTACGTATTCGCCAACCAAGAAGTAATCCCTATATACCGAATATTTGTATGGAGCAATCCGTAAAGAAAAAAAATAACATTGGTCATTGGTCAACATTGTCTCCCACCGGCAGAGTTATTGACACTCGTAAGGGAATAAATGCTTTTTAAATATTCATTATTTTTTTAATTTTATCCACGATTTATTATCTTTTATCACTTTTTCGAGAAAATATTTTGACTTCATTTAGTTCGAGTTCAACAACCGGCGCAGCATAGACGTGTTAGTCAATGGTGAACGGGTCGAATTTGACGAACAAACAAGATTAGACTTCACTGGAGTCTTTATTGTTAAACAAAATGAGTCAATATTTAGAACATACTCCACACCAGGAGTAGCTATTGTGGTGACATCTGTAGAAGATTTTCTTACATATCAAATTTCAGTACCATCAAGATTCAAAGGTAATAATTAGTTCACTTTTAGTAAATTGTATGGATATGGGTTAGGGGTGTTTACATTTTAAACGAAAAACGTTCCCGGGATGTAGTGACTAAATTTCTGGTTCATTGCCCTCTCTCATTATGTAGACTAAAAAATATTACACAATTAATCCCAATGCCTTCGTCTGAAGAATGTGGTTATGTGTGGGCATATACAAGTTGTCGGCGCAACCTGAGTCTCCGGGTTCAAAACGCACAGTCTCTTTTAGCGTTAAAAGCAGATGATATTGCTACATTGTGTATAGAGTTTACTTACGAGAATCAAATTGGTAAAATGGCTTACTTTGCCTCTATTCCATAACACCCACTGCATGTATACCTAAAACAATTGAGCCTCGTTTTCTTTATAACACTGCGTTTCCTAAAACTTCATGGGTTTTTTTAACATGTCACATCCAAAAACGGATGAACATCTACCCTTTTCTACATAATTTATGTTTAGGGAAAACTGCTGGTCTTCTTGGATTTTGGAACGATGACAAGGATCAGGAATTTTTATTGCCTAATGGCAGTTTTATTGATACAAATTCAAGTTATCGAACAATTCACAATGAATTTGGCCAGAAATGTAAGTTATCAATTCTTAAGTGGCAGTTTTCTGGGATACCTACCTATTATATGGATACGTAACTCTAATGATTTCTCGCTATTAGCCACATCCTGACGTCTTTATTTACACGAACTTCTTTTTCTCCATCACTGCATCATCAACGTGTCATCATATATCTATAAACATATAATTATATTTCATCAATGTGTAATAAAGTCACATTCCATCCATCCACTTTTCTGAAAACGTACAAAGTTGCGACTCTTGGAGTATTTTAATCACATTAAGGTCAGCGGTCGTCGAGGTCAATGCCACATATTGTTGTAATTTCCCTGTGTTTTAAAGAAACATTCATTGTACCTATAAAAGTTATTCTAAATGACTTCCAAAGAAGTATAAAGTCATGTAAATATCTCTTCAATTTATACAGGGATTGTGGACAGGAACAAGACTCTTTTTACGTACCATGTCGGGAAAAGTTACGATAGTTTTTCAAATCCCAACTTTATTCCGGTCTTTCTTGACGAAACAAAATCCTTGTTTTCCAATGCTACTTTGGCGCAAAAAGCAAGGAGTATATGTGGGGAAAATGAGGAATGTTTGTTCGATATTGCTGTAACAGGTAAAACAGATATTGGTGAGGCGACGTTGCAATCCTTTAATGAAATACAGAAAAGAAAAAATGCGTCAAAACTTGGTCAGGAAAATAATAAATTATTAACTAGTCTGCCACTAATATGCTTATTTTCATGCCTGCTACACAGGCAATTTTTCTTGCTACTTCACATGCAGCTAAGAAATTCTACTTTCTAGAGATTTAAATTTGTGAGAATTCTTCAAGGTGTAGGTGTTTAAAGCGTCCAGGTTGCGAAATAAACACAAGGTTTCGTGGTTGCTAATTTTTAAAAAAGTATATAGAATTGTTTCTAACGTTAACTTGTGCAATGTAGTTTGAGAGTGTATATTTCAAATTTTTCATATTTCAAAAAGATTTAATTAGCCTCAATAGCTGCGGGTACCCATATTAGCGGTGCCGTGCCGGTAAATCGACTACAGTGTAAACAGGGCTAATATTAACCCTTCCTTGCATGTGGTGATTGTTCTTTCTTCGATCCTAAATGACGCTAGCGAAGATTAGGAAAATATTTTTTTTCGTTTTCTTCAAACAAGCTGCACAGCTAAAATTTCTAATCTATGAAACTTAAGATATATATATATATATATATATATATATATATATATATATATATATATATATATATATATATATATATATATATATTATATATATATAATATATATATAATATATATATATATATATAGTGTAACACTATATGTAATAAACTATGAAAAGACTTGATGTTTTGCAGTTGCCAAGCGTATTTTCTATGGTTGCGATGGAGTCGAAAACAGTACGAAGAAAGTTGATTTTTGTGGTGATTGTGGAGGAGACAACTCATCGTGCACAGATTGTGAAGGTCGCATCAAACCTGGTTTTCTTAACAATGAAACATGTGGTAGGTTTTTTCTATGAATAATAACAAGGTAATCAGGCAGTATCAACTTTCAAGCATTATATATCGATCAATTAGCTAAAAATATTCACATAATTCGATAGGCAAAAGAAATTATGCATGTGGCGAGACCTCATTACTTTTGATATAGGTTCCTATCAGCCCTGGAGCGAGTGGAGTACTTGCATCGGCGAAGATGAAAAGGGAACGAGAGAGCGAAATCGAACATGTTCGAAAAAAGGACAGTGTCTGCAATTGGGTCAAAATACGGAACAAGAAGAATGCAATGTTGACGGTAAGTTTAATCATATTAAAAGATGACTGGAGTCGCACTTATACTTATGTACATTTCATACATACATAGCCGTCTTCAACGTTTACTATCATTAAATCGCCGTAGCGTTGGTACATGCATTATGAAACTTTTTCCCTACGTATATGGTTGAACTGCTCTATGGAACGAAATAATTGATAGAACATCCTGGATCGTGCAGAAAAAAATGCATCATGCACGAAAACAAACCAATACGTATAAATTAATTTACTCAAAAAAATTACTCATTTACTAAAATGATCGTTCGAAGTTGACTAGTTGCCAAAACGTTTTTAAGCAGCTCGGCGAACAGTACCAGAAATGTTGATTGCAAACTTCAAAGGTATTATGCATTGGATGAAATGCAAATTTGCACAAAAATGGCAGTTATTATATAATTTTGTCCCTTCTTAATTCTGGTAGACTAATTGTCGTATAGTAACAATTAGATATATTAGAAATGATGGACACGTGAACAGCGCATGCATATGATTAACATAAGGATTGGGAAAATAACATTAGTATTGTAAGAGAGGAGTAGAAACATTAAATAAAACTTTAATAGAAAATACATCGATATAAATCATCAAGTTACGACATTTGGCGACAAGAAAAGAAGAATGCCACCGCTTGAACCAGAGGCTAAAACGTCTCAGCAAAACGAAAGCAGTCCAGAATTACAGGCAAATCAGCAAGCAATTGGTTCGTTGAACACGGGAGCCCCTCGAAGCGGCTTACCATCTTTTGCACCGTTTGACCCTCCCAAAGACTGCTCTACAGTGGGACAACGCTGGAGAAAATGGATCAAACGATTTGAAAAATTACTTATCAGTTTACGCGAATTTGATTCGAGAGAGTAAAACGCGGTTTACTTCTCAATTATGTCGGCGAAACAACGAATGATATTTTCGACAAACTGCCTGAAACCGGAGACGATTACGAAACCGCCATGTCCAAATTAACCAAATCTCGAACCTACAAGCAACACAGACATGGCTATCTTTGAGTTTCGCGAAATGAAGCAAGAACAAAGAGAGATACTGAATGCCTTTTACCGCCGATTAAGAGAAAAAGCAAAATCCTGCGAGTTTCATGACGAAGATCGTGAAATCAAGACGCACATTATTCATAAAACAACTGATTCAAGATTACGTCGTAAAGCTCTACGCGAAACTATGACACTCCAAGCTCTTTTAACGTACGGAAACACATTGGAAAAGACGGCTATTGACTCCAAGAAGATCGAACGCACACAAGAAAGCAAATCCGGAGCGACGGTGAATCAAGCATACTCCATTCGAAAAAGCCAACGTCAAAGACATCAACGACCCCGTTATTATAATCCTCACACTCAAGGTCAACACAAGTAGCAACAGTATGAGTATGACCCACGAAAACCATCAAATAAACAATGCCGGAATTGTGGAGGACAATTTGCACACGAAGGAGACAAGACAAATTGCCCCGCACACGGAAAAACCTGTCACAAATGCCAGAAAATCGGTCATTTCGCCAAGCATTGTTTGTAAACCCCGAAAAAAGATCCAGCAAAAATTCGACAGCTCCAAAAAGAAACGAGGTCATCTTTTGAAGATTCTGATGAAGAATTCATCTTCAACATAACAAACTCAAAAAAAGCATCCACAGTCACAGTTCAGATTGAAAACATCCCAGTACGACTAATCGTTGACTCAGGTTCATCTGTGAATCTATTTAACAACAGCACTTTTAAACAATTGCAAGCTAAGAATAAAAGCATCAAGCTATCACAATCAAAGACCAAAATTTTGCTGTATGGAAGCACCTCACCACCCGAGATGGAAGGGCAGTTTTACATCACAGTGCACTGTAAACAGCACAAGACCAACGAAACGTTTCAAGTCACCAAGTCTGAAACACAGAGTTCGCTCAGCTACAAAACATCCACGGAACTTAGTATATTAACAATCGAAGTCCACAACCTGGCAAGAAACGGTGATATTCCACCAGAAATCGAGGCACTAATTCAGAAACACCAACCATTATTCACAGGAACTGGCCATCTAACGCAGTCAGCTCGACGAATCCCACATGGCCACATAGCGTGAAACAAGTTGTGAACAAGAAGCTAGAAGAAATGCGCCAACAAGGCATAATAGAAAAGATCAAAGGTGCAACACCATGGTTGTCATCCCTTGTTGTCATTCCAAACAAATGTGGCGATGTTCGTTTAGTTGCCGCCATGACATGCATGAGAAAAGCAAATACAGCCCTCAAACGAAGACGTATTCAAATTCTAACCGTAAATGAAATCCTACAGAAGATGCAAGGAGCCACAGTTTTTACAGAACTCGACCTATCACAGGGATACCTTCAGCTATCTCTTACACCTGAATCCCGTTTCATCACAGCGTTTCCAACCCCTGACCACGGTCCTCACCAGCTCACCCGGCTCGTCATGAGGGCTTGCCCATCTAGCGAGTACTTCCACGAAAAGATTAACGAGTTCATAAGAGAAATTCCTAACTGCGAGAACATCTTGGATAACATCTGGCTTTGGTCAAAAGATGGCTCACCTTGAAAGGTTATTCACCACCCTACAGTCCAGCGGATTAACAATTAAGTTTCCAAAGTGCTCCTTTGCCCAGCCCGAGATCAACGCTTTTGGACACATTGTGTCTGCTAAAGGGATCCAACCTGACCAAAAAAAAATTGAGGCAATTGCACAAGCTCCACATCCGAAATGCGCATCTGAAGTTCGTTCTTTCATTGGCTTAACGAACTATTGCTCACGCTATATTCCAGATTATAGCACCATCACCCAACCGCTGCGAAAGCTCACCAAATCGAATATTCCCTTTGAATGGAACAAAGAACAAGAAAGCCACATCAGCAACCTGTTTTAGCCCATTATGATCTGAACGCACCAACCAAGCTGGTAGTTGATGCTTCTCCTTGGGCAGTTGGAGCCATACTCCTACAACAACAACCTGACACCAACTACCGTCCAGTCGCTTATGGAAGTCGTTCACTCACTACCACGGAAGTCAAGTATGGTCACATCGAAAAGGAAGCTCTCGCACTCGTATTCGGATGTGAACATTTTCACATGTACCTGTTTGGCAGAAAATTTGAGCTTGAAACTGACCATAAACCCCTTGAATATATCTTCCAGCCTAAATCAAGTAAACCACCTCTACCTCGTATCGAGAGATGGCAACTTCGATTGCAAGAATGCGATTTCGAAATCGTATAACGTCCAGGTCCTCAAAACCTAGCAGATTCCCTATCAAGATTGACACCAAAACAACCACCATCAAAGCACGGCAACAATGCGGACAGATATGTTAACCTTATCGCCCAACACATGTCACCTCGAGCAATCGACACAGAAGAAATTCGTGCGCTCAGCTTCTGTCCATGACCCAGAACTGCAGCTTGTTTGAAAATGCATCATTAAAAGTACCCCATACAAACTCCCCAGTAGTTTTAAACGCGTAGCTAGCGAGCTATGTGTGGCAAAGACATCGTTCTCCGTGGAACTCGAATAGTTCTTCCAAACGAATTGCGCATGAAAGCTATTCACAGCAGCTCCAGCAAACATCGAATCAGATCAAAGTTATGGTAGCCGGGTATGGATAAAGACGTAGAGGGACTCGTTAAATGCTGTAACCCTTGTCAAGTAACTGGTCAACCAACCCAACCAACCCCACTCAACTCGACTCCACTACCGAGTGGCCCCTGGGAATATCTAGCCCTCGACATCTGTGGTCCATTTCCAACTGGAGACTATGCATTAGTCTTGATCGATTACTACTCTCGATGGGTCGAAGTAGAAGTTGTTACGACCACCACATCAGCAAGAATCCTCAAATGGTTAAATTCTGTTTTTGCCACTCGTGGCTATCCCATCACACTGCAAACCGATAATGCGACCTACTTCACCTCTGTGGAATTCAGAAATACCCTCAAGGATTGGGGAATCAAACCACGTACAGTCACTGAATACTGGCCCCAGGCGAATGGATTGGTGGAACGATTCAACCAAATCCTCCTGAAGTCTATCCAAACCACCTTAGTTGAAGGAAAGGATTGGAAGGAATCCATTCCGATAATGCTTCGCAACTATCGCACAACAGGGAAAACACCAGCATTACTTCTAATGAACCGAGAGTTGAGCATCAAGATACCTAGTATCCAACAAGCACCCAGCAACCCACTTGCCAGTGAGATCAAGAAAACTGATGCAGATTCGAAACGGAAGTCCAAATTGCTAGCTAAAAAGAAAAGAAAAGCCAAACCTCGTCAATTTAAGAAAGACGAATTGGTCCAATTAAAACAACCGCATATCAATAAATTTTCAACAACGTTCAACCCGGACCATCTCACAATAATCAGCATCAACCGCTCTCAGATTGTTATGCGAAGCAAAACCGGACAAATCTATCGCCGAAATTCATCCCATGTGAAAGAGTTTAATCAACCAAACGCGCCAACCGCAGAACACATCAACGATGAAGACTTACAAGATTTCATACCGCCACAATTCAACTGGTGAAGAACAAGAAGCCCGGCCATAACCTTTACCACCAAACCCACTAGACCCACCTTTAAGAAGATCCACCAGATAAAGAAAACCGCCTAGCTACTTCCAGAATGAATAGATGGATGAGGAACACTTTAGTCAGTGACGTTTACACTCGTTAACATCTAACAATTGATATTCTTTGAATAGTGAAACTTTCCCAAAAAGGGAGGTATGTCGTATAGTGACAATTAAGTATATTTAGAAATGATGGATACGTGAACGGCGCATGCATATGATTAAGATAAGGATTAAGAAAATAACATTACAATTGTAAGCGAGGAGTAGAAACATGAAAAAAAACTTTAATAGAAAATACATCGATATAAATCGTCAAGTTACGACACTAATGTAAACAAGAATTTCCAAGGGTGTAGCTCAATTGGAGGTCTGTCGGTCAGTCTATCTCTAATTAATGCATGCTAAACATTAGAAACGGGAAAAGTATATATATAAATATCACAGGTTCTTCTGCAATACCGTCGATAATAGAACAGAGAGACGCTAGTTGTTTTCACTAGGCCAGTGATAACCGTACCAGCAACATGCACGCGCCAATTGAATGCAATAGACCGATAACTCAGTGCACTGCCGCTGGTGAAGTACACTATGTTGTACTCTTTAAAAATAGTTCTTAATTATGAGTTGAGTTTAATAATATTTAAACAGGGATGTCCTATTCAGCAAATGCTGGTTTAAAAGGAGCCCTGTGTTTATGATAATTACAAACTCTTACACCATACAAAAACAATACTACATCCGGACAAATACTTAACGATATAAATTAAATGAATAAGTTAATAATTAAAGTCCTTTTAAGTAATTTTTAAGACGTCTCTTAAAAGTTAGAAAATTTTGTTCACTTCTAAGATTATTTGGAAGAGTATTCCATGTTCTTACACCATTTATCCTAAATGAACTTTGATATTTAGTGGTTCTTGCAGCAGGTGGACGAAGTAGGTCTCTGTTTCTTGTGTCATATGTTTGGAATTCACCTGAATGATGAAACTCGTCTAATAAATACTCAGGTGCCATATTATTTAGGCACTTATGTACCAGTAGACATATATGGTAGGCTCTTCGTGATTTTAATGATTGCCAGTTGAGAGTGCGGATCAGGTCAGTTTGGTTTACTCTGTGACCTTCGATGATTCATGCCGCTCTTTTTTGAAGTTTGTCCAAATACTGTTGATTTGTTTTACCACAACTATCCCATATAACACAACAGTAGTCAAATAATGGCAGTATCATCGCATTATACAGTATAACGCATGCTTGTCTTGGTAAAATCTTACGTGCCATACGAAGCAATCCCAATCTTGATGATATCTTTTTGGCGATATAATCAATATGAATGATCATTTCAAGTAAGTGCTGGATCTAAAATAACACCAAGATATTTGAATGTATAAACTCTCTCAAGAGTAATTTGTTGATTATCAGCATCCATTGCCCTAACAGTGAAGTTTGTAACTTTACTCAATCTCTGATGAGTTCCAACCAACATCACTTTCGTCTTTTCATAATGTAAGAACAAATAGTTTCCATTTAACCAAGTTATAATCCGCTCCAAGTCTTCGGACAATTTAGATTCAATCACATTTACCGAAGGACTGCTGACATAAAGTAGTGTACGTATCATCAGCATATAACTGAATACAACAACAGTTTACTACAGAGGATATATTGTTAATATAAATTATGAAGAGTAATGGTCCCAATATTATGATTTATCATTTGTCGGATTTTGTTCGCTGTTTATGTATATTCAGCAATATTTTATAATAATTTAACAACAATTAATTAGCAACAATTTACCAATGTTTTACAGAAGTACGTACTCAATTTATCTACAAGCATAATGTGATGTTAAACGACGCGGTCTTTTTATCGATATATATATATATAATTATATATATATATATATATATATATATATATATATATGTATATATACATATAATGCATTGGTATTTTGCCCCTCCCCCTGTTCCTTAAGTTAAATTCTAGATTAAATTATTTTTTTGGAATATGTCAAAAAAAATTATTTTATTAAGTTTTGTGTGTGTGCAATAATTATATACTTTCGTGCAATAATTGAAGCTGCGAATTTAGTTTCACGTTTGATATATCAAGATTTATTGTTGAACAGTGCGTAGAACTCTGTTTGAACTCCAAAATCAGTGTATTAAATACAAATACTGGCAAATGTTACAACGACATGTCACACCTACATACTGAACTATACTACATAGCTCCAAGAGCAAAACAATACATAACAAAACGGTGTTTATTCGAATAATAAGAATAATGTCTTGTGACAATTTAGCCGCTCGTTCCCTGCCTTGAACAATTAATTCAAATTTTATGTTTTTTTTGTTCATTACAGACGATAAAAAAGCGTTAAAGTTCTATGCAGTTGTGATTGGTATTCCTGTTGTTGCTATACTTCTCATCATTGTATTTGCTGCATTTTGTAAGCGCTGCTGTTTCAACAAGAAGCCATCTTCTGCCTCAGGCAATTCACATGTTTCTAGTCATCATAATAATGCTTATGGGCCTAGCTACATAAAGTAGTTTAAATGTTTTTGGTTCATTTTTTCAGGTAGAATAGCATGCACTCTATATAATTAAGTATAAAACAAAATCTTTTCTCCATTATGATGCCTCTCTTTTGTCGATACCTTTTATGAGAGCTTAAATTTTCTAGAATAGGAATATATCAACTTACACTGAACTTGCATGTGCTTGTATTCTAACATAGGCGTAAAAAGACTATTTTGCTGTGAAGTATTTAACCAGTAATTAATTTTACATAAAGATATGTGTGAGCAATGATAGAATTTCTACGAATGTATTCCCTTCTTTACTACAATTAAACGCAATGTTATATCGCTTTTTTCCTGTTTTTCTACCTATTTTCTAACAACTGTTAAAGGAAGTGAATGAAAATAATATATTGCGATTATAATTACCGAGAAGCTAGTAATATTAGTAATATCATGGCTGCCTCGAAATCCTTTGTTTTACTAGTACTGGTTAACAACTAAATAACCCGATGCATATACATTAGGGACGATTACTAACTAATCGTCCTTAATGCATATACATTAGGGACGATTACTAACTAATCGTACCTAATATATATGCCAAATACCCGCCTTTGTTTTTTATTTATCTCCCAGTCAGAAATAAGCACACATTAATTTTTTTTCTATTGATATTAATGTTAATATTCACACTCTCTACATTTGCGCCTTGCAAAATTCCTGGGATATTTATTTGTGACTGGCTCTTTTCATAGTCAATGCCCGCATCTACTAATAACCTATATCTTCTTCGCTTATAGCTACAGACTGTGTTGACTCAGTTTTATCATTACAACTACTTGACGCTTCTCCCGTATTAGGTACTGAACTCTTCGAGCTTGATAACGCATTCGATACTTTGATCACAGCATTTGCGTCTTCTCTCTGATATGCCCTAACGCCTTCGCTTGAACGATGGCCACTTCTCTTCATGATCATCTTTTCCGCTAATCCTGAATCATACATGCAGGTAATTGCTGTAGCACGTATAGAATGGTTAGTGAAATTACCAATTAAACCAGGCTGTCTGCACATTTCTTTGAAACGACTCTGAAGTACATTGTGGCCAATTTGGACTTCTCTCGAACCAAAGCTCATCACCATATTTCCATTTTTCTCTAGTCCTCAGAAATAATGCAGCAACACCGACATCTTAAGGACTATAACAGGAATAGTATAAAACCAAACAGTCTGATTGCAATATATTTAAAAAAACATAATCAAAACAGCTGACAGTATGCACTCACCATGCACTTGTTCACGTAAAAATGGTATATAAAACTGAATGATTTCTCGTCTAGTGGATCCTCAACGTGCTGGACAACTTTCCGTTCAACTTTTCTCCGTTTCAAACCACCTTGATTCGTCTTGGATACCTTTTCTCTGTATGTTACACACATAGCCCCGTCTGGCCTCAAATTCAATTTGGTCGTGTGTCAACGAACGCAGCTCCCTTCCTCCTCGCATCGCCGAAAAAAACAATAGCGTGTTAATTACCACCTCTGGGCTGTGTGTTCCAAATACTCCCTTTTCCCACATTGTCGTCTCATCGTTAACAGAAATAGCATCAGATTGCTTCTTAAACGGTTTCTGGGTAGCTTGCAATTCTTTTAGTCGCCCGTCAAGAGTTTTTTGAAAGGGCACCAGAGCTGTTAAGTGAAACAAAGACAGTTCTGAACGTTTCTCTTTAATTAGGTAATTGATAAAAGGAGAATAGTTGACGAATAGTGCGAATAGTGGACGAATAGTGCGAATAGTCGACGAATAGTGCGAATATTCGACGAAGAGTGATCAATAATGCGAGTAGCCGGCGATATATGTCTGCTTTCGAGGTAAATAGTGAGTTTCTTCCCAGACGTAAATTCGAAGAAAACAATGAGGCTTGAGGGAAAACAAAACTCAGTATTTCCGGAGGGAACATCATATTACTGTATATAGCAACGAAATGATATAACTAAAATTTGAACTTTAAACACTAGTTATATAACGATACTTTAAAAAATAAATACAAGGATAATCAGTGAACTTCCGATACCTTTTAACCTCCAAGTTCACTTAGTAAACCTCATTAAGAAACACAACAGGTAGCTATATAAATCTCAAACAAATAAACAAGAACGGTGTTTAGTCGACAAAGACAATAGTAGCTAATTTAAATCAATTGTACATGCAATCCAGAGGAATGAACATTCATTTTAGTCTCTTCCGAAAAGTTCGCCCACATTTCGTTTGACACCATAACTCGTCCATTGAACATTGGATTCTTCCTCAGTATATGGTTGGGATTTAGGTGATAGTATGTCGCTTGCACTGGCGTAGCCAGCATCGATAATTGGGGGGTCCATATTCATATATTCATGTAAACAGACTGTAAAGACAATTGATTTGAAAAGAAATTAATCCTGCGTATCACGAATATATGAATATGGACCCCCCCAATTATCGTTCTGGCTACGCCGCTGGACTTGCTTGGAAATCCTTCCTAAAAACTAAACTTCCCTGTTGGTCTTTAACCTTGAGTCGCCTGTCATAATGCCTTACCACAACATTTTTCGGTTGTTCTCTGTAGCAATCCGCAAAATTCTGACCACAACCGTAACCCTATTATTCGGGGTTACAAGTTTATATTGATATGGGGAGTTGCCTGAGTGTCATGACATAATGCCTGAATAACTGGAGGGCTGTTGAGTTGATAGCTGACGAGGTTGTGATACTTGTGATTGTCCGCGTTGTGTCTGCCGTCGTTTGGGGGTAATTGATAAAAGGAGAATAGTCGACGAATAGCGCGAATAGTTGAGGAATAGTGCGAATAGTCGACGAATAGTGCGAATAGTCGACGAATAGTTGACGAATAGTGCGAATAGTCGACGAAGAGGCACCAGGGGTGCTGCTTTCTTCTCTCGTTGCTTTGGCAGAGAAAAAAATATGTCCCAAACGACGGCAGACACAACGCGGACAATCACAAGTATCACAACCTCGTCAGCTATCAACTCAACAGCCCTCCAGTTATTCAGGCATTATGTCATGACACTCAGGCAACTCCCCATATCAATATAAACTTGTAACCCCGAATAATAGGGTTACGGTTGTGGTCAGAATTTTGCGGATTGCTACAGAGAACAACCGAAAAATGTTGTGGTAAGTGGTAAGGCATTATGACAGGCGACTCAAGGTTAAAGACCAACAGGGAAGTTTAGTTTTTAGGAAGGATTTCCAAGCGACATACTATCACCTAAATCCCAACCATATACTGAGGAAGAATCCAATGTTCAATGGACGAGTTATGGTGTCAAACGAAATGTGGGCGAACTTTTCGGAAGAGACTAAAATGAATGTTCATTCCTCTGGATTGCATGTACAATTGATTTAAATTAGCTACTATTGTCTTTGTCGACTAAACACCGTTCTTGTTTATTTGTTTGAGATTTATATAGCTAACTGTTGTGTTTCTTAATGAGGTTTACCAAGTGAACTTGGAGGTTAAAAGGTATCGGAAGTTCACTGATTATCCTTGTATTTATTTTTTAAAGTATCGTTATATAACTAGTGTTTAAAGTTCAAATTTTAGTTATATCATTTCGTTGCTATATACAGTAATATGATGTTCCCTCCGGAAATAGTGAGTTTTGTTTTCCCTCAAGCCTCATTGTTTCCTTCGAATTTACGTCTGGGAAGAAACTCACTATTTACCTCGAAAGCAGACATATATCGCCGGCTACTCGCATTATTGATCACTCTTCGTCGAATATTCGCACTATTCGTCGACTATTCGCACTATTCGTCCACTATTCGCACTATTCGTCCACTATTCTCCTTTTATCAATTACCTCGTTTGGGACATATTTTTTTCTCTGCCAAAGCAACGAGAGAAGAAAGCAGCACCCCTGGTGCCTCTTCGTCGGCTATTCGCACTATTCGTCAACTATTTGTCGACTATTCGCACTATTCGTCGACTATTCGCACTATTCGTCAACTATTCGTCGACTATTCGCACTATTCGTCGACTATTCGCACTATTCCTCAACTATTCGCGCTATTCGTCGACTATTCTCCTTTTATCAATTACCCTTTAATTACACGGTTTAACCCACAAAACAAACTGTATAGCACTTCATGTCGGTAATTAGTACCATCGTGTTTTCGTATTTCCAACGCAAATCTACTTAACCAATAGTTTCTTTCATTGATAGTAATGTCTTCCAGTTTTGGAATTGTTGGAAATCGATCGTCTTCTGCTTCAAAATCGCGAAATTCAATGCCCCTCGCTTCCGACCATTTGTTGTAGCAATTTCTGCTTCACAGTGTGTGTCTTCTAGTGTTCGCTGGTACAATTCCTTCCCGTGTCTCCATGACATATTTTTCTTTAACGAAAGAAAAACGTCGCCCCGACATATACTCGCTGTCTTCTTAGGCAAATATCACTGCCAAACACATTACCACTGCAGCTTATATCTACATGCATTTACATATGCAAAACAACTCTAAAACATCGAATGACTGTAAAAGTATTCCTATTGTCTCGGTAGCCATAATATTACAAACTAATAGCATAGCGTTTCGGTCGATTAGCGATTAAATGCCATTCAAGCCTCGGCAGGTTTAGAAAAAGTAAAAGCTCTTACTAGCACGCAGCCCACAAGTTCTGCTTCTTCATTGCCGTCACTACCAAAACTACCGAAACTTGAACTTCAAAACATTAGCTGGAGGTTAACCGAGTGACGTTGCCTTTGGTATTTATATGACACTGCTATTCCTAGTTATGATGGGTTTCCACTGGCAGCTCGAAAAATGGCTGCTAAGGATATATTTATATTTTTTTTTATTTTGAAATGAGGACAGTCAAGCTTAATTTTTCTGCCAAATTTCAAAAGAAAATATATCCAAACCTTTCGCTAGCGAACGGTTTCCAGCGGCGTAGCCAGAACGATAATTGGGGGGGTTCCATATTCATATATTCGTGATACGCAGGATTAATTTCTTTTCAAATCAATTGTCTTTACAGTCTGTTTACATGAATATATGAATATGGACCCCCCAATTATCGATGCTGGCTACGCCAGTGACGGTTTCTCTGCAAATGATAATCCTCCCAAATGCTAACAATTTTATATCGAAAATAACCAAGTTCAATTACCCGCTTTCGGAATGCTGCCCGCGTGATCAAAAGGCTGACGCTTACAATATCAAAATTTAACTACGGTTAACGCTAACTACTTTTTTATTTAACTGACTTCGTAATTAAAGTTAACTAAGAGTTGCATACAACGGGCCGTGAACGATGTTTATTGATGCATGTTTTCTCTGTTGTCTTTAAAATGTCTGAATTTTATATACTATCATTCTGTTATAATTCTGGGGCCGGTTGTATGAAAGCCGGATAGCGCTATCCACCGGATAGTGATTTTTTCAACCCTTCTAAAAATGCTTGAATAGCTATAAAACTTCAGCTTTGCAGCGAACTTTTGTTAAAGAGGATCCTGAATTTAGGAATACTTAGATTTAATCAAAGTTATACCCAACAACAGGCGATTTTAAAGCGATTGAAAAAATCACTATCCGTGGTAGCGCTATCCGGCTTCATACAACCGGCCCCTGAGTAATTGTTGTGGATGTGCAAAAAAATCGGTGAAATATAATTTTATAAGTTCTAAGCGATAATTGTTGCTAAGCGCGATTGGAAAATGTGACAAAAATCCCTAATGCCTTCCCCCTGAAATCTAGGGGGCAGATTTTCGGCTTTTTTTGCCCGAAATTTTTTGCGATGTTTTTATTATTGTGAAATATTATTGCCGGTGACGCGATAATCTATACCATCATGTATGTTTACATAAAAAATCGGTAAAAAATTTCTAAAGGCTCGATTTTGACGCTAAAGATATCATAATAGTCCCGAATATGTGAACTAAACGACTGTCTAAAAACGCGTACGTTTCAATCGTCTTGTTTGTGCCCTTGGCTAAATTTACTTTGACAGGAACGATTGCTAGACCAGTGGTAGACAAACTTTTAATAACAGATCGACTTTCGCCTTTGATTTTAACATAGCCATTAATTAGCTCCTTGTTGACAACTTCTTCCTTTCCCGCCTCTATTTTTGGCGGGAAATCGGGAGTATTCTCTGGCTTGTCCTTCTTCGGCTCCAAGGCTTCCTTCGTCCGCTTCGGATTAAAGAATGCATGGTAATGCCAGAAATAAATACAATCCTACTCGACAAAAAAAACACGCAGACGCTATTTATAATGGCCGAATTTTAGATCTATCAAAGATCTTTTTGCATGTGCAGTCGTATAACTCGTATTCTCTGCTCTCCTGTTGCATAACAATTCAAGTTTTTATCAACATTGTTTCGGGGAGGGGGGGAGGGCAGTTTATGAATGATATGTAAATATTTGTCACTGTAATTTCTTTATCCATATGCTTCTCCAGACAATTTTTCTATGATTGTAGGTTCGATTGCGGCCGGAGGACCGATATTTGAACATTTTCCATCAACTGTTCCAGGTTTGAATTTGAAATGTGTATAATTCCACTCGAAATTAAGACCCTTTCAACCTCTAGAATTTACCCACATCGAGTGGAGTGCCCAAAATCATAATTGATTTACCCTCACCTATTTCCGGCATTACCATCATATACACATTAACCACGCTTGCTCTTGTCAGCTACCTCTGTAGCTCAGTGGCAAGAGCATTAATTGCATCGGCATCGCAAAAGCGTAGGTTCGATTCCTGCCGAAGGATCCATAGTTGACTCACTTTTCCATCAACTGTTCCTGGCTTGAATTTGAGGTGTGTATAATTGCACTCCAAATTAAGACCCTTAAAAAACTCTAGAATTTTCGTGCATCAAGTGGAGTGCCCAAATTCATAATTGATTTACCCTTACCCATCAGTGACCACTTATGTGGAATATAATTATTACATGGTCTTATTATTGAATTAATAACTCATATTTGACTCTACCACAAAGAGTGTACAAAATTATAATTAGGAATTATATTTAGATTTGCGGCAGCGTCATAACTAGTTGGAACTCGTCAACATTTATACGACGTCGACCAGCTTAACCTCAACTAAAATTCGATATATTATATGAAAACTCTTGGGTGCATTAGGAAAACAAAAAATGAACTTACACTTTCTTGCATTTGAAAGAACAAGTAAATAAATATACTTGCGTTTATGAGAACATATATATGAACTATTCTCTCGTGCGAAAGATTTTGGCTTTCACACACTCACTCAAACTCATGGAATATTTGCACATCGAATATTTTGTGTTTGATCTACACTGGGGAGGCATAGACAAGGTTTCGGTCCGAGTTTCACGATGTTTGATGATCTATCATCAGAGTATTACAACCATTGTAATTCTAGGATTTTAAATAATAATATAGCTCTGCTTTTAATTTATTTTGAGCATTCTTTTTAGTCGTAACGATTATCTTATCTATAAATTTTTGGAATTTATTACTTACTTACCCTAATGTCCGGTCATAAATTATCACACATCGATCGGCGCTTTGCGCGCGGGTTTCCCTTCCAGGAATATAAGCGCCCGCGATTGATTATATGTTAAATTATTTCAAATATGGGCATATTGTAGTCCGAATGAATGAAACATTATATAAAGAATTCTCTGACGAGCATTACAAATTATGGGTCGATCATTATAATTCAGACCTTCGTTTGAAACAGATTTGTTTGAATTCAGTTTGAATTCAGAACATCAATTGTTTTACATGTAAGGCACAGTATGATATGAATAAAATTCGAAATACGGTAATTACCGTGACTACTGTATACACTGTTTAAATGAATACAAAATAAGAACTAAAAACAATGGTTTAACTACTGAAAGTTTCTTTGATCAAAGACGGTGATAAGAGTCATCTAATTTTAACAGCGTTTTCCCAGCCAAATACTGGCTTTGGTTAAGCATAACATATCCTAAAACCATGCATCAAGTCCGAATTTCTCAAGATTCCACCTACATATCAGTATCATTTTCGAATGAGATACACAGGTCACAAATGCGCTTATTTTTACGTGAAATAAAATAGCGCTTGTCCTGCAAGCTGAAAGCGGAATTAACGAACCGTAGCATAAGCATATTGACTGGCTGTTCGATAATTTATTCGGAATTTCCGAAGGCACACGAAGCATCTAAGTGAAAACACTGGAACGCGTTTGGAGCGCGTTCGGGAACGCGTTCGGGAACGCGTTCGGAACGCATTTCGGAACGCGTTCGGAACGCGTTCGGAACGCGTTCGGGAACGCGTTCTGAACGCGTTCGTCGCATTAGGTTACTTCTGAGCAGTACTGTAATTGGCATTATAATGGAACCTTACAACACGTGACTTCTCAGGATTGATTTCATAGGCCAAACTGATTCTGAATTATTAGTGAGTTTTATAAAGAATTTTATCATACTGCATTCGTGGAAAAGCAACAAGTATGCAGTGTTACGTTTTTGCTGTTGTTTTCCCAGCCTCGTACCCAGGCGCTTTAATAGTAAAAATAATGTTGCACTCAGTTATTGTATAGCGGTCAGCTAAAAAAAACGCGAGCGCGTGGGGGTGCTTGGGGTGGTTTTGCCAAATTTAGCGCCTGGCAGAAAATGAATTCAACATGGCAGCATGTAAACAATACAATATAATACAATACAATATAATTATATACTATAATTACTTGAATTAGATCCAGGTTTTTACAGATACACCGGTTTTTAAAAATGTTATCCCCGAGCCGGTGCGGAGCACCGTGCGAGGGTACTAATTCCGCCCGGAGATTAGGAATTACACCCAGGACCCGGGAGAACATAGGGGAATCCAAAGTTGCCCAAATGTCATGGACGTTCAATGGTCATGGTACTTGTGCGCATGCGCGAAATGCGAACGAGTGTAGACTGGTAATCAGCAACTTCCTGATTGGCTAAGACGAAACGTTTGTGTTTCAGTGAAAAACGTCAGCAATTTAACTGTCATTTTGCAAATTATTTTTTAAAAAAATGTTTCGAAAACACTATATGAAATGTGGAATCAAATAACAGATAAAACACTGGAAAGAGTTTAAAATATTATCAGAACTGGAGGAATTAGCGGTGAAAAGGAACAACTCGATTATAATCCTTGAAATTGTAGGAGTCTATTTTGTTTATTTCGAGGTTTATTTCGTGTTTGCTGTACGAATACATTTTATGACCTTGGTACAGTATGTCGTTTTGCTCGGTTTTGCTAAGACGTGACCGACTATTTAAGGCTTTAGATCATCGTTTTAACTTCCAAAAGAGTCCTTAAAAGTGTAATCCGGAGTTTTAATATAACAAATATCACTTTAAAGGCTTATATATAGTCGACTGCAATCACTGCATGAATTTAATAATCGAAAAACAACATTCGACGTTCACTGCTTGGTTATTTATATTATTTGGGCTGTTTTGATGTTTTAAAGGTTTAGCTATAATGAAGTATTAACTCTCACTTAAACTGTGAAAGTCTATAACTTAATGCAACGGAGAGCAGCAGGAAAACGGGTGATTTCACTTCGCCTTTACGACTGTGTTTGTTTCCGAAATATTTGAAACATCAGCTATCGGCTTTACATTTAAGACATTTCATAATATTGAAGGTTAGGTCTGGCTAGCTCAGGAAATATTTTGCTTCGTTTGAAATAGCGAGGGGTTGCTGCATGCATGTATTTCTAGTAGGTTGATTAATATTATGTTACAAATTATATCCGATAAGTATCACGTATGGAATCAATTTACTTTTAAAATCAAGTTGTTGCCATATTGCGTTGAATTCATCATCGGATTATTAAACCTGTAAACATTAACAAAGGAATATGAGTTTATCTTTTATGTCATGAGCAGAAACCTCTTAATATGTTGTAAATGCGCTCGCTTTTCCCAATAGTAATATGTAAATACGGCATGTGATTATTCGAGTACTCTACGAATATAGTCACTCCGACGGAAAATATTTAAATAAAAGTACCTTCAGATGATTCTTCGCCAAAGGAAACGTTCATAATACTTGGCTAGCCCGTAGACAGTCGATCCAGTAAAAAAATTATAAATAATGAGAATAAAAACTGCAAAAAACAAACGTTTGCCAGAAATCGGTCACAATTTGCCAGAAATCGGTCATTTTCTGCCAGGCGCTTCCTCGAAAAAAAACAACCTCCCCAAGCACCCCCGCGCGCTCGCGTTTTTTCAGCTGAACTCTATATAAGACCTGAATGCAACGTTATATATTTTAGTATTATAGCGCCTGGGTACGAGGCTGTTGTTTTCCTCTATCATGCCCAGAATGCTTATACGCGGAAAGAACTTGATGATTTTTATCCTTATGGGACCAACAATGCCGATAGCCGGGTACCCAACAATGATGACGGTAGTTCAGGTCGTGTAAATATTGCATTTCCCTTTCCTTTCTTTGACGAAGAGCATGATTCCCTGTTCGTAAGTACTTTATTTAGATTAATTATTAAATACTCATTTTATTTATATCCATGTAAAGCCATGCACTAAAGATACGTTTTTGTAAACATGCATGTATGTCTGTTTGATGTTTATGTCTATTTGATATGAAATTTAATGTTTTGTTTACCGATGCCATTTTACAATTTCATATTCAAACTTGTGTTATTGTAAAAACCTCCGTAGTTAAAAGACGTTTTGGTGAAAGAACATCTATACATGTATATATATAGCGTAATGGGAAACAATAGGTATAGCTGTTATCTGGAAATGCCAAATAATGAAAGTAATGTCATTCAAAGAATTTGAAACACGAGCTGGGACGTTTATAGCCTAACATCTGTGTGTTGTAATGTATAGTGTTCTTATCACCTGCCCGTGTTCAATTATAAAAATAATTTAGACAAACAGGCTCAAATTTCCTTGACAACATGACACACGCTTTTAGTAAAAGATTTGTACCTAAACTTTTCAAAATTTTCGCTTGGGCATGGTAGCTGAGTCGAATTCTTATTCGCAATATTATTCATTTTTTATTCGTGATGTTTACGCGTTCGTTGCCAACATATCCATGTGTTTTTTCTGTGGAACATACAAGTTTGCCCGTATATACTTGCTATATACATAGCTAATTAATCGATAGGGAAAACTGTATCTACATCCTACTTTTTCACAAGTCCAATAACTCCGGAAATACGTATCAAAAAATAAATAAAAATACCACAAAAATATAGCTGGAGAAGTATACTATAAGGTTATGGCTTCTACGAAACCGCAGTGCAATTAAATGTAAAATTCATATCAGAATGCAAGGCGATTGGGATTTTAAGATTTAGTAATATATTCTGACTACTACTATAGATCCGTCGACTGCGTTAAATATAAACTAAAACTGTTTCAGTTGTATTATTTTAAGTCAAACCGCAATGTTGTTGTTGTATATTGACACAACGACTCACTGATGAAGTTACAAGAGAGTGAAGAGAGTCGACTATTATTATAATATAACATTTATAGTACGCGCGTGCTGATTAGTCGAGAAGCGAGTTTCTATGTGTCGGGAATTGACAGATAAGATAAATAGACAAATGTTTCCTCACTTAATTATATTCTAGTTATGTAACAGTGATTGATAGGATGAAGGTGTATGTGGTGTGGTCACGAGAGCGAGAGAGTTAGTTGGACTGAGACATTCAGTGAGTGAGGAACTGTGAGCGAGAGAGAGTAATTTATAGCCCGTGTGCTATCTGACGGTGCGACATTTGGAATACTTTACTTCGTTAATATATAAATATACAATGAAAACTATGTGACTTGTTGATGATCACATTTGGAGGCAAATTCTCGACACAGTGGCACCAAACCGACGGGATACATTGAACTTTTGAGCAAATATATGAACGCTTGAACTTTGGAGTTAACATGGACGGAAAAGAACAAACCAATCTCATGAACAAGTTGACGCAGTTGTAAATCGCAACAGAGAAGTCGAAGACACTGTCAACAACGCCAATGAGTGCAGACGCTTTGCGGAAGCGCTAAAATCGAACAAAAGGAAGATCTCGAAAAAATTAAGGAACGGAACGATGAGTTAGATCTGAAATTTGACGCTGTAGACGCGACCATCCAAAATCTAGAACAATTCCTTTCTGAAGCCGAAAAGGCCAAAAGAGATCTAACGCACGCGGAAGAGTTAAAACAGGAACAGTAATTGTTGCATGAAGCGTGAATGAAAATGCAAGCTAAATTGTCTTCGGCCCCCAAACCTCAAACGGAAAGTAACGAACCCAAAGTAGTTTCGACTGGGGCGGCAAAATTACCTAAACTCGTCATCTCCAAGTTTGGCGGCTCCTTTACTGACTGGCCGAAATTTTGGGGACAATTTTCTGAGGCGGTTGATAAAAGTTCAATAGCACCAATAATGAAATTCACGTATCTGCTAGAGCTGCTAGAACCGAAGGTAAAGCGTAGTGTCGAGTCTCTTCCCTTTGGGCTTGAGGGTTATAATAGAGCAAAAGCTATTTTGAAAGAGAAATTCGGCAAGGAGTCGGAAATCGAGAAATATGTTACGTGAATGAGGTTTTGGATTTATCAAAAATTTCGGGAACCAACCCTCGTAAGATTGCTAACTTTTGTGATAGACTTACACACTCTGTTCAAGCACTTGAGACTATGGGGAAACTTAACGATATAAAGGGGTACGTACCAATGACTCTAGATAAGATATCGGGAGTTCGAGGGGATTTGGTGACTGATGACCCTGAGTGGGAATCCTGGGATTTCGTAAAGTTGACGCATGCCGTAAACGAGTGGGTAAGGAGAAACCCCGTAACTAACTCTAGCGGGGAACGCGAGGAGAGCAGCTCGAGAAAAATGTTCCAATCTCGAAAGGAAAACCAGCGATTCGTGCTCATGCCCAAGGGACGTGTTTACTGCGGCGATTTAAACCATAAAGCCGTACAATGCGAGAAAATTAGTGAAGTAAACGAACGAAAGAAAATCCTTACAAAAAGGGGCTTTGTTTTAATTGCGCTATGAAACCCCATCGCGCTGCTGATTGCACCAGTAAATCTGCCTGCGGACATTGTAACAAACGTCATCACACTTCCATTTGCGATCAAACTGAGCAGCACGCTTCCGGAGATAAGAAGTTGATGACGGATGGTGGCAGTGGTTAGGGCATATTTCCTGTAGTCGTGATTAAAGTAAATGGATTAATTTACCGTGCGTTAATAGACTCTGGCGCCGGGAGCTCTTTCGCCTCAGCTCAGCTAATTAACACACTTGTCATCAAGCCGAGTGAAATTAAAAACCAACAAATTGATATGCTCTTGACTTCATGCAAGGCAAAAGTTAAGTTATATGACGTAAAAATAACTTCCCTCGACGGAAGATACGAAATGGTGACGCGATTAAGCAAGGTTGATAAGAGCGAGCCTGTCACCGAACTGAAACCCGAGTACGAAAAGTTGATAAGGCGCACGTTATCAACACCTAAGCGAGTACATATGGATGATCACTCACGAAAACCCAATTACCCATCCACGTCATCCTCGGAAGCGGCGACTATGCCCGAATAAAGACAGCTACGAAGCCTCTCATCGGGAGAGAAGAAGAACCAGTGGCAGAGAGAACTAAGCTTGGATGGATGATTCTAAGTCCTTGGACCTAGCTCGAGAAAACGAAGATGCTCATGACGCAGACCTCACAAGTAGACTTCGACAAGCTATGCCGTCTGGACGTACTTGGTATCGCAGACAGTGCAGAAAACGATCAGCTTCCTGTGTACCAGAGAATTTCAGGAACCAGGAACAACTCGAGCGAAGTTCTGAGGGATGGTACGAAACGGGGCTCCCGTGGAAACCCAGCACTAGTCGAGGAAATACGCAAGAACCTCTACGTTGACGATCTTATGACGGGGGGAGCAACGATCTCTACGGTAAAGGAAAAGAAGAAGACAGCCAGTGAAATCTTTGAAGACGCCAAATTCAGAATACACAAATGGCACTCGAATGTGAAAGAGCTTGAGAGCCCATCAACGAACGACGACGAAGTCACGTTCGCAAAGCAAGAGCTCGATGATGCGAAACCGCAGACCAAACTTCTGGGCCTCCCATGGGACAAGTCGACAGACCGATTAGGTGTTACGCTCAGTTGTGGGGAACATGGGACGACCAAAAGAAGTGCGTTATCCCAACTTGCGAGAGCATACGACCCACTCGGATTGGTATCGCCAATGACGTTGCAGGGAAAGAACCTTTTTCGAGAGATATGCGAGGCTCGTCTTCCCTGGGACGGTGAACTGCCTGAGACAACGAAACAACGCTGGGAGGGGTGGTGCAAAGGACTGTCACGAAGCTACGAAGTTCCGCGTTCTTTAGCTCCGCATCAAGAGCCCGTGTCAGCCATCACACTACATGCCTTTGGCGTTGCGAGTAAGGTCGGAGTGTCGGCCGTGGTCTACGCGGTCGTGGAGCAGGAACATGGAACAACACAAGGCTTGGTGTGCGCCAAGTCACGAGTGGCGAAGCGTGATTTCTCTATACCTCGTCTAGAGCTCGTCGCTGGACATATGGCAGTTAATTTGGTGTGGAACGTAGAAAGTGCAATAGATCAGCGAGTCGTATCGTCTGCGCTCTACTGGATTAACGGTCAAGGCGAATATCGCCAGTTCGTTGCAAACCGAGTGGCCAAGATTCAAACACATACACGCGTAGAATGGCATCATGTACCGACGAAACAGAATCCCGCAGACGTGGGTAGTCGTGGTGGAAGTGTCGTTGGAAACGAACTGTGGAGTAATGGGCCCCAATGGTTGATAGATCCTACCAAATGGCCGCCAAAACAAGTGCTCGAAGCGACGCGAGAGGTGAAAGACGAGATAAAACCGACGAAGAGGCCACAAGCCCTGACGACGGTGAGACGACCAATGAGCCCCAATAGCCTTGAAGGACTGCTCATCAAGTTTTCCCTGCGGAAAGTGCTTAGAATTTGCGCCTGGATCAATCGGTTCGTGAAGAATTGTATGGTGACCCATAAAAACCGGAAAATGGGACCGCTATTGTCAGAAGAGATCGAAAATAGCGAGTTGTGGTGGATAAGAAGAGCGAAAAGTGAAGTCAAAGAGGGTCCAGAGTTCAAGGATATACGGCTACAATTGAACATACAGCTTAATGAAAGCGGAATTCTCGAATGTCGCGGTCGGATTGACGGAGATTACCCCATGTACCTACCCCGTAATTCCACCTTCACGAAAAAGGTAATCGAACGAGCGCATCTGGCAACACTCCATGGTGGCGCCGCTATGACCATGGCGAAAGTACGTGAACGGTTTTGGATACCAAAGTTGAGACGGTTGAAAAATAAAACGCACGCAGTTTTTTATGATAATTTCACTTTTTTAATATAAGACGATGTTGGAAAATGCGATAAGTGCTCATTTAGTTGATTTATTGTGTCAAATATATAAAATTGATCCTCTGAAACTGGGTAAAAGTTATTTTGTTTGGTGCCAACTAGGTACATACTCTACGAGAACAAAAAAGTGACATTTTAGCATCAAAACATGACGCATGCAGTTATTGGCGATTCTTAGCTTTTCAAGCGCAAAAAGAGGCTGAAAAAGGTAATAGATGTATACCCTGTATTATTTTGTTTACACATTGTAAGGCAAAGTTTCTCAATTTATCAAAATTGTAGTTACAGTGTACAAATTAATGGTGCATACATGGCGTCCTTTTGTGGTTGACACTAAAAAAAGATTCTTACTGTCGGGCTCACACACTAGTCTGTATGTAGTTACAAGTTGCAGTCGCTGTCCTCATGCATTCTTTTGTATGTGGTCATGTATGTATTTGTATGTTGTCAAAGAAATATGACAATATTTTCATGTTGTCAAAGAAAATTTATAACTTTGATTTCAATTTACAGGGGCCCAAAAAACTACCTAATTTTTACGTGCGTATATTTTTTATGCAAACACTTCTGGAACTGGAACTATGAGCACTGTTTACACTCAAGATGAAAAATAAAAGCGCACTTATTTTTGAAAATTTATCTGACTTAAAGGTCAGGTATATAATATTTATATTTCAAAAATCCTTCGAAATATGCAAACTTTTGCTGGATCTATTTGCATTATTTTTTCTGAGTAAAGAACGCGGTTGCGTAGCAACTTAAAAATTGACATGATAAAGCCTTATCACGGATGGAGCGTCAGCATCAGTATAAGTGTTTTAGCTTGCGTTTCCAGTCCCTGTCTTCTGGATTATCTATGGTATCATTCAACTGATCACTGTGGAGTTTTGATTCAATATGATCACTGTGGAGTTTTGATCAATGCAACGAACAATAACAAAAAAACTTTTTTCCATTGTTACAATAAGTTTATTGAGGGAATATTTACAATTTGGGTTAACTAAAGCAATTTTTTGCAGTTGTTTACTTTTTTTTCTTAGTAGATAACATATTAATTTATACCCATTTAGTTTATAAAATGATCTAATACTTGCTAAACATGGCTTTTATTTATGTAACAAATATCTGTCAAAGTGCACTTTTTCAGAAAAGTCACTCCTAATTTGATACATCAAAGATTAGACTTCTTCATCACTTTTATCCACATCTCGACTCCAAAAATTCTGCTGTAATGAGACTAATGATCTTGAATGACCAATTTAATTTGCATAACAAAAACGATAAGGCTAACACCAGCCAACCATATAAGTAAGTAGGTCTCTGTCTACAAAATCATTTCATTTACTTTTTCTCTAATTATGTAAAATTGAGAAAATTAATTTTTAACTATAGCTTGCACATTCAAACAACTATAAACAAGGTACAAACAGCCCGATACGGCTGAATTAAATATACACAATATACGTATTCAGTATGAAAGTAGCATTCTGAAAACAACAAAGCAGAAATTTTATCACTGAATAATAAGTATAGTATTAATGCATGTTAAATAATTTACCAACCTAAATACACAGCGCTTGTTTTGATATTTGTTTGAATAACATCCGTCACCCCAATGCAATAAAGGAGCCTGCCTCGCTTAATATTGAAACTCTTATAGATCGATTATATTAAAAGTTACATTAGTATCGAATACTTCGATATTTTTAGCGAGAGAGATGTTCTCCTCACGTCAGTGAGGTCGCGCGTGGAATTATGCACTCGAGCCCATGATGCATTGCGGCCCGCTTCTCCAACCTCCTCTTGGTCACCTACCGGGCAAGGTGAAAAATTAGTTTGACCTTTGGTTTGCTAGTCCAATGCTCTTCCAAATTAATCTTTATGTAATGTGACTTATTTACGCATAGATATATTGCCAGCCATGAATTTTGCAACCCTCCCGCGTAATGCAAACGATCGGCCTGTCTGACCCAGTGAACTCTATATATATGGAAGGCTCGCTCTAATACATTGCGTAATCTAAAAGTGAACCCAAACATGGCGGATCATGAATGCTGCTTGGGTACCGAACCAGACCCCCACGCACGAGCGGTTAAAATTCAATATGGCGGCAATGTATAGGAGTTGAACTCGGTCAGTTTTGTAAACACAACACAAATATACGGCATAAGTTACCTCTCTAGAAAGAATAACATTGCCAGGTAAGGTTGTAACAAATTGTATGTATTCATTTTAAAAACTTCGTATTTTTAAAACTTTGTAACGTCCGAAATGTTAGCTTTTTTATTTTTCGACATATTTTTATAATTCGTGTTTTTCATTTCCACGCGCGGTTCGCGCATTTTAGGCTTCGTAGAGGACTGGTTGGGTACCCAAGCAGCCTTCATGATCCGCCATGTTTGGCTTCACAATTTGAACTGACCATGTGCAAGCTGAGGAAGCAAAAAAATAGCCGCACATTTCGAGCAGAAAACTCCCCGCAAGTTTTACGCTCGAAAATCCATCCAAACTATGTATATATTTGAGGAATGCGTTGGATTTCCAACGCTCCATAGTTCGAGTGCCCGTGTTCAGCTGCGTGGGAAGCGGCGCCTATTCGAAATGAATGCGACTTATATTCCACAGAAGCGGAAAGCCTTTCTAAGAAGATTGGCAAACCACCCCAAACTGGGTCAGGGTAAAACGCGGATACGGACGGATGGACGTATAGCGACGGACGGACGGACGGACGGATAACTTACTTTGCAATAAAACAAATTTTAAGCGTCATATCTGCGTTTTACCCAATCGGGTAAAACGCGGATATGCTATAAAATATGATTTTCGGGCGTTTAAAAGGTATATCCGCGTTTTACCCAATCGGGTAAAACGCGGATATGGTATAAAATATTATTTTCGGGCGTTTAAAAGGCATATCCGCGTTTTCCCCAATTGGGTAAAACGTTGATATGGTATAAAATAGAGCAGCAAATACCACCAGGTGCCCAAACGCAGCAGCAAGTACCACCTTGTTCTATAGGACATTTTTGTTTACCTGGTATATGCTTTGCTTTGAATAAAATATTATTTTCTAAACAAACTAAAACCATCCAGCGAACGAGTGTCATGATATAAGAATCCTTTGATGTTTGCTTATTAATAACAGACACCAAAGGTTCATTATCCGTGAGAAACAAGATACAATGATTGCGCACTTTTTATCCCCATAAACACAGGCCCAGGACAGTCGGATATTGCTCTAAAACTGCAATATTGTATTTCCGCCAGTCAGTTGGCCATGCGCCATAACACTAGTCGCAACCAAACAGGACCCCAAAACCAATACTACCCGAAGCGTCAATATACAAATTCAAATGGGAGTTATTACGCCAATGGTTGTGCAAAAAGAATGATTTGCCGTTGAAAGTCGACAGAAACGTTTGCCAGACACGAAGTTCATGTTTCACACTTTGCGTTAAGCGAATAAAGAAATGAGGGTGTGAAATGCTACGCGTTAGATCAATTAAGCGTTGCAGGAATGCACGACCTGCCATAATGACAGAACACGCGAAATTAAGTAATTCATTTAAGAACTGAAGCTCTTTGAATGTAATCTTTTTACGAATTAAAAAGCGTGCGATAGATTGAACACATTTCTTGATTTTATCAATCGGCAATCAGGCCTGAAATTGGTTTGTATCTAATTCAATCCATCCCAGCGAAGGTTAAGGTTGTTGAGGGATGGTTTTTCCGGTGCTATAGGCACGCCAATGATGGTATGGTAGAAAACGCAGGTGCGGATAGGCGGATGCGGATAGATTTTTGCGGATAATGGTAGAAAATGCGGGTAAATTCTTGCGGATTATGGTAGAAAATGCGGGTAAATTATTTTATCATCAAACAATCGAAATTTAACTGTTATTTTACAGATATTTCGAACAAGAGGCATGTTTTGACAAGAAACTGTCAACTCTTAGCCTTTATTTACTAATTTAGTAACTGAATCAGCTATTTTGAAGACATTTTTATGAAGCGTACCCGAAATTATCTGTCGTACTAACTTCAATCAATCCATTCTTCAAAGCCGGACAATTAAATGAATTACATAACTGCAAATATTGCAGATGTTTAAAGTTACGAGTATAACACAACGATTAATATACACCTATAGCCTATAATATTATGTAGAATTAAAAGTGTCCAGTCTCATCTATAAGACCGGCAAGTGAGCGTTCGTGAAACTGACTCGTGTTCAAACAATAACAAAATCGATCCGGCAGTACAAAACGCGTGCCCGAAACGTATCAGTTTTAAAACAATAGAGAGGTTATGATACCCTGGTTTCAGTATACGGGTTGATTCTCAAGTGACAGCATGTCTTTGTTCTTAGACTTTGTTACATTTCGTAAGTCTTTAGCGTTGTAACGCGGATATCGGATAATGGATTAACTGTAAATATAGACTAACCTAATGGAATAAGGAAAAGCAAGTTGCCTCGGATGCACCATTGTAAGTGCTTCCGAGATTAATATATAAATATAGCAGTTAATAATAGAAAATAGCATTATAGATAATTAAAGGAAGCTAACACGGCCTATAGAACGAGAGTATAAATAACAAATGTAAAATATAAATAAGACAGTTGGATCTAGACCTGTTGTGTGTGTGTGTGAAGTAAGCTCGGCTCGTTACAGCGTAACGGAATAAAACAAAATACAAGAACATGGCTTCTGAAATATTTTAGGTTATTCGTTATCAAAAAACCAATGATTTTCCGACCTTATGCTGTTATGCATATGGTCAAACTAAAGCGAAAATTGGACATAGGGGTTTGAAACGTTGACGAAAGAAAAATAAGTCATCGAGAATTCAAGACATTTTGCGGCTTGCCTTTTAAATACCTTTCAATTTTGAACTTCGTGGACGAAAGCGACAGATTCGAGTGAAATCGCTTTCCCGAAGGAACATGATTATTATGATGACTTTGTGCCAAGTCAAAAAGGACCGGGATTTAAAATGATTATATTTCGTGCCCACCCGCACCATGCATTATCGAAATAATTAAATCTGTAATCTGCGGTTATTCTTCTAACTTTAGTTATTTTTCGATTAATATTCTTTTATGTTTGCATGGTGACAGTCGAAAAGTAATTTAGCTTGTAGATGCACCACAAGATGCAGGTACAGGTACACCACTGGTGTACCTACAAGCTAAATTACTTATTTTTCGATTGATTAATAATTTACCCGCATTTTCTACCATTATCCGCACGAATTTACCCGCATTTTCTACCATTATCCGCAAGAATCTATCCACATCCGCTTATCCGCACCCGCGTTTTCTACCATACCGCCAAGGATATCACAAAGAGCAATGAATAATTATAAGTTTGTTTTACAAGCAGAATAAACCGGTGCAACAAACAGGAAGTCATCGAGCAAATGTTAATGCTTGCCGATGTTAAGCCTTTCCCTAGCGATCCATTCGATAGGCGTACTAAAAATCTCAAAAGTGCGACACGAACTGGAGCAACCTATTGCAGTATTGACATTGCCCGGTCGTAATAATACCAACTCCGCCATTTTATGCCTAAGAGGTGATAATCCGCTGGGCTGATAGGAATGATTCGAAAAGCATTTTTTATGTCCGTTTTTGCCAGGAAACAACCCCGACCCGCTAATTTAATAAGTCTAATAGCGTCGTCAACGGTAGCGTACCGTACAGATGTTTTTAAAAGTGTAATTTGAATTTTGGTATAAAAAATACACACATATTTATAAAGTATAAAATTGTACTTGTACTGTTTTAATCGTTTGAAACTTCGATTTTAAACAGTTACTTAATTGCTGGCATGGTATAATGCAGCAAAATTGAACGGGCAATGTTTACACTACTAGCTTTATGATTATTTTTGTATTGAATGATGGAAACATTAGCGATAATATACTCGGTAAAATATAATAAGACTGATTTGAGTTTTGTGTTATTTCATAATATAAGTTTAGGTCAGGTTAACTCAGGAAATTGTGCATCATTGGTAAATATGTGAACTCTGAGGAAACTTTATTAAAGCTTAACTGGCTGCCGATGCGCGAACGTAGGAATCTCAACCTGCTTAAAGCTACTCATAAAGCAATTTACTCACAGAACTGGCCAAAGTATGCTGCTGTTGAATTATATAAACCAGCTCGTAGTCTGCGCTCGAGTACCAGTTTGAGTTTGGTTAGGCCAATGGAAAAGGGTACTTTCCAAGAAATTACATCCGAACTATTTAATAGCCTACCATCTGACATTAGATCGATATCTGATTACAGTCAATTTTGTACGAAAGTTAGGGCTGTACTAAAGTCACGTACAATGTAAATATACAATGTTAGAAACTTTTTCCTAAATTATCTTATAAATTAACTTTCTCTTTATATATTCACTTGTAGTCAAAATAATAAAAATCTTTGTATGTACCGTAGTTTTCAATAGGGGAAGAGCCACCTCGTGGATCTTATTGAATAAATCATTATTATTATTATTATTATTATTATTATTATAAATAGCGAGGGGTTGCTGCATGCATGTATTTCTAGTATATATTAATTAGTCCCGAAGACGCATTCCTAAGTGCGCCTACACCTTGTGTGCATACACAAATTGTCTATTCTTATAATTATTATATAAGTTTCTTCAATAATTTTAAGGCGTTTTATTACAAATAGGAACGAAGCAATTTCTGCTGTTGTTTTATTTTAGTCTTTTTCAGATCCTGGGTTGCAACTCGAGAAGACATGCATGACTTTGGTGAAATTCAGATATTAAACTCTGGACATAAGTCAAATGTGGTATAACGACTGCCCTATAAAATAGACAAAACACTTCTCGACATTTCGACTATAGTATACTAACTCTCCTGACGAAGGCCCTCAAGTCGAAAAGTCGAGAAATATTTTGTCTATTTTAGGCAGTTGTTATACCACATTTGATGGCAAGTTGTTTTAAGACGCTGCCACGCTGCTTCCCAGGGATGCCGGAACAGGGGGGGGGGCAGCAGGGGCAACTGCCCTCTTTGCCTTTTACCAACAGGGGCAAGGGGGGCAAAAATGCCCTTTCAATTTAAAAGATTAATTACATTTTGTATCCGAAGTAGAAGTGTCACAAACGAGCATCAAGAATAACACAATCGTCTAGACACAGAAATTATCTTGGAAAGAGAAATCACGACGATGCGAAGCTCAACTGACGATGTTTTGCAAACATTCTTTATCAATGCGCCGCTACAGGAGTGGCCTTTCACCAAAATCTGCCCCCTTTGCCCTTGCATCGTTCCGGCGTCCCTGCTGCCAGGCGCGGATCTAGGGGTAGGCAACATAGTCAAGTGACTACGGTAAATTATCCAGATAATAATTACCAAATTCCCAGTTCCCAATTCACAAAGCATTCATTCATAAGTGGAAACATGACAGTTAATTATTCATATTTTCATATCACATCCAGTTATTTATAGATATATAGCTCATTGGTATTTAGGCAAGCCATGAAGCAAGCCAATGAGAGGCAGCTATTTTGCCTATGCCTGGCGGCCGATACAGCCTTTTGATTGGCTAATAGCTTTTTTGCCTAACGTTCTAACCAAGACGAATTTGCCTAACTTGACGTAATCAGGAAGCCTTATGATTGGGTAATTTTTTAAAATTCTATTCTTTCAATTGGCTTACATTTTTTGCCTAATCTTTGGCAAGTTGAACCAATCACTGTGCTTCGCAAGCATGCCTGTGTTAGTCATGTTTGGCAAAGACTAGGCAAAGAGTGGAAACATTCCTTTTCAATCGCTCTGAGCATCGAAGGATTAAATTTCGAAGTTAGCTTCTGCTTTTTCGCGTTCGCTTTGTTATTGTGTTATTTTACCTTGTCTTCATCGCCTTGTAGTGATTTGTACGAGCCATTCAAATGATTTAGAGTGTCTAAATGACGCGATATTTATGCGACGTTCGATCTTTGTATTTATGAAGGCGACACGCTCAAGGCTAAGCTCAAATGTTTGTGTGGAGTTATATGTGCCGAAGCATGCTCGTAATGGCAAGAAAAAGGCTTGTACTGCAATAAGTTAACTATGTTTTGTTTATTCTATGCTACGCTTCTACATAACTGTGTTTTTAGCTCTCAAATTGGCAAAATGATTGTCGAACAACAACAAGCATGGCTAGTTCTTTATGTATTCAAATATAAATTTACATATGTCTGCGCTGGCCGGGTCAAAGGTTGCTATATATGAATATATAACTTAAATATGATATGAAAGACACAAACTTAGCATGTTCACTTTTAGTTACTTATTATTATTCCGTATTCCTGATGTATATCACATGTATAAATACGTTCATATGAAAATTATGAGTGAATATACATCATGATGTTGACATTGTAACTCTGCCGTCAGTCCGCGATATAATTGTTGAATACTTGATCTAGCGTGATTTTAATTTCCTGTTTTGAATATTTTCCTACTTCTCCTGCTCCAGCTTCGGCCCTTGTACTAGTTGGTAACAATAATACTCAAAGTTGGGACTACTAAAAGTAGGGACTAAGGAATACTTTGGGAATAAGTAGATTCTCCCCTCAATGTCACCTCAAAAACAATTTTTAGCTAGCGCATATTTTAAAAGTGTATCCTAGGCATGCTGATGAGCCTAATATGGGGCGAAGCAGTTCAGCTGGTAGTCTGAAGACTATAATTTAAAAATTCGAACATCTTAACATGCTAGTAAATGAGTCGTAAATGACGTCATAAAGACGTCATAAAATTTGACTAAGGTATGAAAAATCCTAGATCCGCACCTGCCTGCTGCTTCCTGGATATATTGGACATAAGTCAATGTTATAAAAGTCTGACAAAATTATAAAAGTATTTGCAGTCATCACAAAGTTAACATATTATTGAATGTAAATGGTTAGAATTTTAAATTTATTATTACCTGTAGTGCTAAATTCGGAGCCTAAAACTTTTGTGAGATTTTCGGGAAATCATAATCATAAATACATAAACACGTGTTGGGAAATCGATCTAAATTAATTCCTTCCACTGATTTTTGTATAATACATCAACAAAATGTATGTAAAATTTTTAAGTAGTATGAAGAATTCGTCATACCGTGTTAAACGGTAATAATGAACGCGACTTGGCAAAAACATGCATTGGAATTTAAATGTAATAATACATTATGCAAAATGGCTTAGAAAAGCTTTCAATATATACTCAGTGCATACAAGTACATCCTTAAATAAATAAGCAACAAGTAATAAGTCTTTCGATTAAGCTTCTGTTTTCTTCCATCTTACTCAGATTGTTTATATATACGCGAATAGGGTCTGACGTTTTCTTTCACTATGGACCCAGCAATGAGGATACCTCAGTACCTACAAATGATAACGGCAATTCGGATTTTAATACTTTTGTTATATTAACATTATTCGAAAAGCGCCCCGCACTTGATCGATCGCAATCGGTATATACGTATGTTTTATGTAATGTTTGTAGTTAGTTTGTACCCATGCCATTCCCTGAAAAGATAAGCACATGAAATGCACAAGCATGCCACATAAATTGTGCTCAGTTCATTCCGCTTTCGAAATTCATGTTCAAATTATAATTGCTTTGTTGTAGCAGTTGTGTAGTCACTATAATACTATTGGGTATAGTGCAAAAAACGATGCCAATCTTTAACAGTTAAATATACAAAATAAATTTAATACCACTGTGCTTTACTTATGTTTTCTTGCAGTTTTCAAGTCATTATTGACAAAAAAGAAACATGAGAAATAATGATTTTTTATTTTGTTTATGGCTCTACACAAACCGCGTAAGTGGAAAGCAGTTCCAAATTGATAAACCTTATCAAAACATGCATTGAAATGGTAATTTTTCCATGATACATATGCAAAATTTCTTGGAGGAGCTTTTAATAATCAGTGCTTACTATGTACAGAAGCAAATCCTTATCGACAGAAGTATGAAGTCTTTCGTATTGGCTTCTGTTTTCTTTTATCTTGCTCCCATTGCTTATACGCGAATAAAACTTGATGATTTCTTTCCTCATGGACCCGATAATGGCGACACATGGGTGCATTCTAACGATGACGATAGTTCTGGTGTTGTAAACATTGCATTTTCCTTTCCTTACTTCGACAATGAACACGACGCCCTGTTTGTAAGTACAGCTCGTACCTGTGGATTATTGATATTCATTGAATTCATATAAAACAAGGCACCTGCTCTTGCGTTAAGTCCGGCCTGCCGCGCACGGGCCAGTCCTCAATATAAAGCTTCTGATATAGTTCATACTCATTTAGTTGCCTTGGAAACCTAAATGTTGTTCAATCGCGAAATTCAGAAGCACATCGTACTTTATTAAAAAGCATAGAAGTTCAATTGTTCAAAAATGTACTAAATAAACATCATGATGCGCTCACTTTGTCTTACACCTTGGATTCGCGCTTATATTAAATCTTCAATCCTGTTCAAACTGCGATGTGTCAAAGCGCCCATACACGAACACATCTTGTTAAACGGCGAAATAGCAGCGATAATAATAAAAAAGGACCAGAATCAATATGCATTAACTATATTCTTACCCCAATTAATCGAACAGCATCAAAAGAACGGTTTATTTGTTCCTCTTGGAGGAATTGCCGTCACGAGTCTCTGGAGTCTCTGCCCAGTTGATAGCTCCATGCAGTGTGTGGCGGCCTATACAGTTTCTATGCATATATAAGTTAAAATTTGCGTGATATAAATATTTTAAAAAGCTTTGGGCAGTTTTTGTTAAAGTGAAAAGATGCTGGTATTTGAATCAATATATAGCTGTTATTGGGTAAAAGTGTCAATGGAAAAACAAATAATGAATGTAATGTCATCCAAAGAATTCGAAATTAACATGGGCGACAAGGCGGGGCATCACTTTCACATGCACATAATTAATTAGCTAATTAGAAATACCTACATGCACACTCGTCATTTAAAATCAAGCAAAACAAATCCTGAGCCGTGCAAGACCAAAGCTAGTAATTTCTCAAAAGCGACAGTGAAATAGCTTTTCGTAGTCAGTTATGTCTTTGCTAAATAACGTGCATACCAAGCCCATTTAGTCATATATGTATGTAACAGTATGTAGGGAAAAAACAAAACAGGCCCCTGTTTTTTAATTATACTTATAAGCTTACAGATTAAAGTGCCTATATCACTCGTGGGATCTTTATGCATTTGAAAAGAACGTAAAAAGTTTGTTAATATGTTAAAAAACTTTTTTGGTTTAGTGCAATAATTTCGAAGATACAAGCCTCTAAACTACCTGCGCCTGCGGTTCCTGAGTCCCAATCTCCAACCTCGTACCCAGGGTCTTTACTCTACTCGTGGGGAGCAAAGACCCTGGTCGGGGCTGGTCACGTGACCAATGAAAATTCTATCGTCACAGGGGGTATGGGAGAGTGTCGTAATTACATGCTTCCACTTGTAGCGTTCTTTCATTCGAAATCGCTATTATGTCCTTGCTTCGACCATATCGCCTTTTGTTAAACAAACGAGTTATTCAACTTATTCTCAAACCGAAGCAATTTTTTTTGTCTGGAAAGTGCCTATTTAGAGAAGAAGTAATGTATGCATCGCAGAAGGATGTATAAAGTCCTTAAATTTCCATCTTATGCCCATGTTGATGCAATGATGTTTCGAAATACAAGTTGCGCGACAAATATACTTCTTGGAGAGAAGTATTAAAATTGCTCTGTAACATAATTTCTATTGTTGTTTCGACCTTAAACTATTTAATGAATGACCAAGTATCTGGCATAAACATGAGCAGAATCCAAGCGTGTGATAGATGAAGAGAAATTGCATAGTCTACTGGTAAGTGGTATATAAAACTGTACATTTTATATAATTAAATATAACCCTGTTGGCTGTTGCACCCAACATTAGGTTTACTTTTAGTGTTTATTAATGCCATAAAATTTAATATTGTGGAGCATTTTAATTTGATTTTCTAGTTCACAATTGGGGTAATTTGCAGTAAATACACAACTTGATACCATTTTATACAGTTTTGAACTTGAGTAAATACACTTTTGACATTGGTTTTAATTGCAGGGGTAAGACTTCAGAAAAGACTAAGTTATGCTTGCTGTGTGGATGGTATCTAGACATATATCCCTGTTCTGGAATCAAGTGGTCAGAGTGATATGAACTGTTTTGCTGACTTACTAAGTTTGAATAATTGCAAATACTGTTTCTATTCTAAATAGCTAGGAAAAGCATTTGAAGTTTGAAACAAAACATTTAACATCACAAAGGAAAATATGTTTATGCTGAACAATCAATTTTGACACCAATTGTTAAAGAGCCATTAAAGGGTAGTGTACTTTCCACAACTATTATTTATATATAATTTTGGTAATGTGGATTTGCTTACAACTTTTTTGAACATGATCTCAATAATAAACAGTACTTCCCCATGTTTTTTTTTGCGTATAGCAGGCTATTTGCAGTGAACAATTCCATGTCCCACAAACCTCTTAGATGAAGCAAGAAATCCTAAAGCAACTTTGTTCAGGTGAAAATAATTGCTCATGCTGTTTTTGCAACTGTTGCAATGTAACTGTTGCAGTGTAAATGTTTAGAGCATGTATTGTAGAGTTCGCTGTAGAACAAGGGCGTTAATAGTTTGAGACAGAAAACTTTATCTTAGTGCACCTTTCTTTTGAAAGGTAAACCTTTTTAATAAGGCCAAAAATTATCTTAAACCCAATTTTACTTATTTAATTTATATACACTTATTACTTATATCAAATCCTACAGAGAATGCCAAAAAAATGCAAACTTTTGAAATGAATCAATCTTAAAATCTGAATGCCACAACCCTGCAGTGTTAAGATTAATACACAGCCTCCAAATTTCCAAGGGCAGAAAGTTTTGTGCTTTTAACAATATATTTTAATTTCTACTATATTTAATTTAAGCTAATGTTTGCACATCATATATATATTGCGTTTTAAAAGAAGGGACCTTATGGTCTATTAGATTAATACATAGTTGTGATAAACTTTTGTTCTTGACAACATTTTGTTAGTTTGGAAATGTCTTTTTTCTTTATACACCCTAGGGCATTCAAATTCTAACAAATAAATCCTTTTCAATAACTTGCAGTTTTTTTGTTCACTATGTTTTAAGAATGCTCAAACGTTTCCATCTTATGTGCATATGTAGGAATAGTTCTATCTACATAAATAAAATTATTTTATCTACACTATCTACAATTAATGAGAAATGAATATTAGTGATATTGCCTTTGTTTTTCCATGCAATTTTATATATCTGAATCTTCGTCATCTGATTCACCTGCTACCGTATAGTGCATGAGAATGTTTTTTGTGTGTTGGTTGATCCAGGTAGTAAATTTGGTTTGGTCGAATGATGAGGTTGGGTTAGGTGAGATCCCCACAAAAGACTCGAAACGTCTGCCATCTTCCATCTGGAAGGGTCTTAAGTTTCGCAAGTCCGCACATATACTTTTTTCGTCAATAGTTGATGACTTGTGAGAATGTGAGCTGAATTGTTTTTGAATATTTACCTGCTGATCATACGCTTCCACAATCTTTGACACACCTCCAGAAGCCTTGCTCGCTCTGCTGATCGCCTTCTCCGTTTTGTTCGCCCCCATGGATGTTATCAGCTTCTTCATTTCGCAATTTCGGTTTTCCTGAAAAAGATCAATTTCAATGTTCCTGCCAGAACCGCCTTTCCAGTTGACTGTAGCCGCCCATTTACAACGATGTGCCTCTGCTTCCGAAAGCAAGACTTCGCACTGGAGGATGTTGATTAGCATTTCGATAGCAAACTTGTTGAAGCCAGGTGTCGAAAAGAAATGGACCAACAGCTGCTTCCTCAAAATCAACAGGTGCTCACCATTACCTGTTGACACAGCATCTTTGAAATCCGCAAGCAACAGGAAGCTCTTAATGATGTTCATCCCGTAACACCAAACACCGTCCGATGTGTTGTCAGCGTTCTCGTCTGATGAACTCTCATCTCCATCGTTAAAGACAAACTCGTTCAGAAATTTGTCCAGTACATCCATAATATAGGTTTTCCTATATTCTTCTGTGAGAACATAAACACTATGAGGACCGTTTGCTGTTGGTCGGTGCTCTGCATCAGCCATCTGGAAAAATTCCAACAATGCCTCAACAACATAACACTTCCCAACACTGTAAAACAGCTGCTCACAGTCCTCATAGTGTTTAACATCTACAGTGATATTCCTTCGGTTGAGCTTCTCTCTGAAAAACCGAAGAGTTCCTCTCTCTCGCCCCGAGTTCTTATAAAGCTACTTGAATACAGTCTATATAAAAAATATTAAACAATGTAGCACACAATTAAATACCAGTACTTAAAACTGATCTACTCATGAATGCATGTGAACACTGTCACTGTCGAAAATAAAACATTAACCAAACACATTGGAGCAAAAAAACTAAATATATATAAGGTGGCTAATTCCTAAAGGCTAACTCTTCATTTGTGTAATCCTGTGACACAATGTAAACTGCTTCTCAACAAGACTGGTTTTGACACTTAACGAACAAAATTTGTCTTAAAAATCTGTTGTAATGAAATATAGTGCACTACATGATTGTGTGACTTGGAGTAGAAAACTAAAACATTAAATATAATAAAATCATTGCATATACCTTTAAGAAACTTCTCTTTGTATGCCAATCAACAATGCAGAAGGGATATATATGGTCCAATCTTTGCTTTGCTGAATGGCATCCAGCCCTCAGATCTTTCGCTCCAGCAAACCGAACACGAGTGAGTTGATCACCATAACATGGTATCTTCACACCACACAATGGATCATTGTTCGAAGCAGTTGGTGGAATATGTGCAGCAGGTTGGTCTGGTCTAGAGGTGGTTCCAATTGCTGGTGCAATGTCAATGTCAGGTTCAGGGTCTGGTAAGCACAATCCAGCAGCTAAATAGATTTCCTGGGTTCACTTTTCAAGCTGATCTAGAACATCCACTACTTCGGCATACATTTTTTCATCCTTCATCACAATTGGCATTGTCACAACTTCGGACTTTCTTCTCATCTCCTCCACATATTTGCACTCAGTACTTTCTGGCACATATGTTTTGAACATAGCAAAACTTGGAAAATGTTCAAATAACAGTTTGGCAACAAGTATTCTATACCGGTTTCGGATTGCATCGAATTCCAGTCGATTGATATCCACCAACTGATGGACATTGCAATCTTTCAGATCTCTCTGTGGACCAGAATCAGGCAATCCTTGATTACAAACACGGTCAAAAACAATACTTGTTGCAACTGCATGAACACTCTTGTTTTGCACATCTTGTCTCATATCATGCACCTTCTCCTCCCAATCTATGTTGTCAAGGACATACACAAATGTGTGGCCAGACTTTACCAAATCCGCCGCATGATCGATGAATTGTTTGCCAATGTCGTCAAGAATTGTGTACTTCATCTTGGGTTCAAGACACAAACCATACTTATTCAAACGAGCCAGTGACTGAAAGAAGCATTGGAAACAATTAACAGTGCACACTCATATAAAACAAGAGATAATTCCCATTACTTTTAATATGATTAAATTTTCGCCAGTGTTTACATTATATTATGATTGAATCTTAACTTAATGCTAAAGTGATAAAATATTCGGCATTAATTAAAGTAACATTGCATACAATAATAGAAAGTGAAATGGCAGAGAAAACATGCTACATATAAAACATTCTCTTTGGGTAATATGTTTTAATGGTTCAAAGTTTGAAAACTTGGTTGGAAACCAGCATATTTGACCACATTGTCAGCCATGAAGTAAAAGAAAGCCCTGTCTAAGATGGGGTATTCCCCCTCAATTACCCATATGAGCATGAAATTAGGTTAGTTGACATTTATATGGGTTGATAATATTGTCTTGGTGTTACTGTTTTTATGTATTCATTCTAGTTTAGAAATAAAAATGGATTTTGGGAATAAAAATAGTCAGGGTTGCCAGTGTAGCCTTTCTACAGCAATGTGCGAACAATTAGAATTTTATCCACAGAATGTTTGATTAGAAAAAAATTATAAATGAGCCATAAGATGCTGCAGGAAGATAGGTCATTGGTTCATTGAACGGCTTAAAGTTTAAAGGTGCAAATGTTTATAGCTTGACAAAATGGTTTAAAACTAACTGATGTTACATAACAAGAAATTAATGGGTCAACTTTATATAGCTTAGCTACACAGTATTACTGTATAATTATTTACCAGTTGAATCTATGAAAAGCATGCAATAATCAATAATGACTTACATTTACAGATGCTTGGCCTTCTATCAGCAAGACAGAATTGATTCGTTGAACTCTGCTTAATTCATGGCATCGCAAGAACATCACGATACCATAAATTAAGCAGATAGCAGGCTGTTTCTTATTCTGGTAGATTGTTCTCTCCAGAAGAGCAGACAAAATGTTGTTGGTAACTGGACATCTCGTGGCCAACTCCTCCAACACCTCTGACATCCAATTGTCAGCTGACATACCATCATATGTCCTGTGCCTCAAAACAGATGGCTCAGTTCTTCTGGCAACCTCAACTAGTTCTTTGTTTGCCATATCCAATACTTGTGCCGTCTTTAATTAAAAAAGTAATATATCATTCATACTATTTAGACAAATTACAGTTTTTATGATTACATCCCAATTTTTGAAACACTGTGCAATATCCTGAACGAAACCATTGTTCATACTTATATTATGAAACATGAATCTGATTAAAATGCAAAATTTAAGTCTATCATGATCATTATCAACGCAGAATATTCTGTAAGAAACCACACAGATAAATTTTATATACTTACGTGCAATTCCGATTTCGAACTAGGCGACTGATCGCCGGCAGTGGCAAGATTGAAATCTATGCTTCGTCGTCTAGATGCTCCTGTTGCTCGAGCTTTGGCTGACGGTTTTGCCACAGAAGGTGAAATTTCGACACAACGTTTAACACGTGTATCTTCTTTTAACGATCGCTGTGTTTCGGTAATAATATTCTTGAACAGAATAAAGTTATTCAATCTCCTAACACACGAGGCGCAAACCAAATGTGGAAGGTTGTTATCTTGTGGCAACTCGTTACCATAAACGACCTCCGCGTTGCGTAAAATTGTTTTATTCTTTTCACGAAACAAATTTTTACTGTGCCCTGGATCAGCAACACAGTTACAAAGCCTGCAGCGAGAAATAGCTGTCGATTCCTTTCGTTTTGGGTAGAGTTTTTTTGGTGTGCTAGCCATTGCGGCGGTCGAGACTCGAGATCGAATGAGTGAAATTTGACCGGAATTTTATACTTGTGTAATTTAATATTACTGCATATGTGATGCCTTTGACAACAGGATGTATTTAATTTCAATCCAAGATATATTAAATTCATAGTGGCGAAGAAGAAATCCAAGCTTTTGCGTATTCGGTATAATCAAAACAAATGAGCGCAATAACCAATCTATATTTCAATTTTCAAGACGGATTAGTACAACTCCTCTGCCACCCCTCCTAGATAAGAATTTAAATTTATCACGCAAAATCTGCGTGACACGTGACCAGCCCCGACCAGGGTCTTTGCTCCCCACGAGTAGAGTAAAGACCCTGGGTACTAGGTTGTCCCAACCTCCTGGGTTTAAACACGGCTATTTAATTTGAAACTGCCCATTGTTTACAGCAGCCTGGGACTCAGGAACTGCAGGTAGTTTAAAGGCTAGTATCTTCAAAATTATTGCACTAAATCAGAAAACTTTTTTTAATACCTTAACTAACTTTTTACATTCTTTTCAAATGCATAAAGATTCCACGAGTGATATAGGCACTTTAAGAACCGCTTAATTACTCTTGAACAGTAACAACTTGATCCATTTTTATAGCTATCCTCACTTTTACTAACATTATATTTTGCATAAGGTTTTTGAAACGCTTTTTCAAAACGTTTTGGAAACGACAATTAATTGCTGGCGTTCTAATTAAAAATAATATAATATTTCATTGACTCAGGCAATCAGGAAGTTGTTGATTACCGGTCTTTAGAGGGTAAAAATTTCTTTACATATACGAAAGAGCAGAGACATGTTCCATATACATTTGAATACCAAATAGTGAAAAACTATTTCGATGTACCCGAATATAGAAAATATTTGGGACCACGAATGTATAACGCATTAAACGGACAAATGTGTTTTTTTGTTATTTTTATTGATAAGGTGCTTCAACATCATACCTCTCTTCCTTTTTGGCGAGCACTTTTTTGTGGAACAATGTGTTGTAATTGTGCAACTAATTATCATGTCCGTAACAAAATGATTACCCGAGGTTAAGTGTTTTGCAACAGGCTTGGTATTACCGTGGTTGTTGACCGAACTACGGTGTTCACCAAACCTTATAATATACCCTTAGATATCTTCCAGTTTCACCGATATATATAGCGAACCACATTTCTTAAATGTAATGCAATAAACAAGGTTGGAGGAGAGGCATGTGAAATGGTGCCTGATGAAAAACTGTTAATTAGGAGCCAAAATAACTGAGCCGGAATAGGTAAATGAGCATGTTTTAAATTGGCCAATGTCGCAGGGGTAGAGGGCAGCTGTGAAACAAGCAGAAAAGAGACTACGGGGTTATAGTTGAAAATGGAAGATGTCTCGGGATCATTCTGCAGCATATGAGAATTGCTAAGTATGACATTCCTAACAGCAAAATTAAAGGGATGACATGTTAAAACTAAGGGAGTAGAATTGATGCCAGGGGAACTAGGGACAAGGTCTCTAATAGTATCTATGCGGGAAATGTCGGAGGCCTTTGATAAGACAGTTTTCCATAAGTGAAGGGGGATAGCCCCACCCGACAAATATACAGACGCATGTAGTCTCCATACGCCTCGCCTAAATAAGAATATCAAGTTAGGCAAATATTTCGGAATTTAGAAATTACCGGGCCTTTAAAAATTAACGATAATTATTATATGGCATGCGGTCTCGTTACTAAAAAAGCGTGCGCTGATTGGTTCTTTGCCGGTCTGGAATCCCCCAGTATTAGACCGTTGCCGTAATAAAGGTCCAACTCTCATATTTTGGAACAAAAACAAGCTTGCACTCTCATTTTTGACACGAAAAATATCGACGGAGGATGGACGAAGAAGGGCATTATTTGGTACATGTGAATATTATATTTATTCATCTTTGATTTTTGTTTATATTACTGTATCCATTCTTATTTAATTTAACGTGTAAAAAACAAAGTTTTGAAAGCCACTTCAGTGCTTGCTTGGCGAGTATAGCTGGCGAAAGAGCCGGCAAGAATGCTGCAGCGCATTGTATAAATAAATAAACTAAATACTGTATGCCATATAATAAATCCCTTATTAACCGAATACCGTTCGGTCCGTACTGGAAAAATATCAGACCTCGGTCTTTTATGTACGGACAAGACCTCGGTCTGATATTTTTCTACTACGGACCTCAAATTCGATTAATTAATGGTATATATTCACTAAGCTTTTGCGGATCGACGTAATAACATATTGTAAAATTGTAGTTGTCTATATACAAAAAGTACCAAGTAACACTAAACATAAAGGCCGTATAGGCTAAGTAGTTTTTATTTAATTTGAACGTTTAAGTAATAATTTAATCAAGATCAGTTACCAAAGAGGGCATCTTTGCATTTAAACGGCTCTTTGCATTTAAACGGTTTTTGGAGCAGATTTTTTTCTCATCCCCCTTTTTTTTGGGGGGGGGGGGTGTGGTTGTTGTGACCGTTATCGTGACTGTATTTTTTCGCACTCACAATGGATAATTGTATTTTAATTAGGTCAATACCAATGGGGTGATTTCTTTTCTCCGCCAAGTAAGACAGTACACACCTGATCCATTCCCTCTTGGAAATAATCGACGTCTTATCGCGCCTTTTTGGGCTGATGTTGATACCAGAAAAGGTGGCGTTGTCTATTACAGAGAAACGCAAGAGCTTGCCATTCGAACGAGAGCCTCGGACGAAATTAGAAAATATTTCGTTCGTCAAAGAAGCTTCACAGCAAAATGGGTCTTCATTGTTACTTGGCTGAATGTAGCTCGCTTTGGTGGCTCCTCTCTGCGGGTAAATTTTAGAAGTGATATAAAATTATAATGATAAACATGTCTATGCAGACATTTATAAAGTACGGTAATGTACACGTATATAACGAATGGAAAAATTCGCTGTGCTGAGTGCATGATAGTGGGAAATTCCCCAACCGAATTGTTTCGATAATTTAAAATTATTCACGAAATGCGATTTGTTGTATAACAAGACGATGTCAACATTCAAGAAATATTTAATTAGAACAACTTTGATCTTGATGTTAGACCTGGGTTATACGTCGCCGAGAGCCAGAGCCGGGCGGTTAATGCGAGGTAAAACCTATGACTTAGAAAGTTTATTTTTAAATTTTTAAATTCATGAATAATTATTGAGCTTTATACCCAACGAAATTTCAAATTAAGTCACATGCACACCATGTGTAACCCATGCAAATTAATTTGAAAAGATAAGCAAATCAGTTACAAACGCTAGTGTTTGTATTGAAAAAATACAAGCACTAATGTTGGTAACTGCATATCTATTCAAGTCTTATTTGTCACAAATTTATTTCCCAAGTTGTTTACAACATGCGATCGCGGCCGTGCTCTAAACATTACTGAAAATCTATATGACCTCATACAACTGTTTCTCAATTAGCTACAAATATTTTAGGAAATTTTTCAGTTTGGCATGCCGGCAATTGGTAACTCAGAATAGCAAAGTCACAATACCAAATATAACATCCTCTTCAAATTCATTTTTTCATGACAATGACACGATAAAATTAACAGTCTTTTTGGAGGTGTTCATGCAAACTTAAAAAGTTTAAGGCTTTGCATTGCAACCATAAGTTAAGTTAAGGAATGGAGAAAACAAGCCTATAACACGTATATCATATCAAAAAAACAATATCTTGAAACAATTTTTCGCATATTACACGTTATGTATATTATGAGAGATTTATAAGTTGAAGAGAACACGGCAAAAGCTTATTGGAGAATTTATAGAGAGAAATTAAGCCTGGTTACATTTTTCTTTTCCTGTTAAAAAGGAAATAATACAATGGAACGCTCGCTTTATTATATAGAACACATTTCAGACGATACTGGCAACAGATGGTGTAAGCTCATTTTCAATATTCTACTATAACAAAATTGAATGGAGTTTTGGGACTTCCAGCAGCAGCATTCCTGCCCAGGTTTGTCAAAAATATGCCGACACAATTATTACCTATGATAAACGTATATTATGATAATCTTGTTGCCTTTCAACCTAAGGTTCCTGGTTAATTGGGTTAAAAATCCCAGGGTTACAAAACATTTGAAATTAAAAAATAAAATCAAAAGAAAGGCATACAAAGAGCCTTAATTTTAACGCTAGCGGCTTTCTCGATTCTCAAACTATATAGTTATAATCTAATTCGCTATTTTTGTCGAACTAAATTTGACGGATTGTTAGACAGGATCTCATACTCAAGCTTAGGGCGATAATCTTGGCATTACAGTTTACAATCAGACAGAGGTTCCACCTAAGCTTGGGTTAACCGCGGTTTTTGTTACGTTATTTCTGGACATTACTTTATGAAGCCGATTTACGAATTATTCGCCGGCCTACTACATTAAAATGTAGCAAGTTTGCCTTTCTTGCTCATGACACCAACAACACCGCCTCTCGATTTTCCATTACCTTCTGCGCTGACCCAATAATAGCAAGACCACATAACCACCAACATTAATTCCAAGCAGAATATCATTATTAATTTTAGGATTGGTCACGTGACGCGGTCTATATAGCATAACACAGATTAGCTATATACAGATACTAAACTTCTGTGTTTTTGCTGGTTGTTTCGTGTCCCACGCGCAGCAAGCGCGTGATGACTTCCGGCCAGCTTGGCAAGTGTCATGAGAGAATTTAGTGAGTAAAACGCTATTTTAAGACGAAAAATTGCTTTTTTTAAAAATGTATCCTTCGTTAACTGTGGAAAGGCAATTGATCATATCTATAGCTCAAAATTGAATTTTGAAAATCAAAAAAGTTGGTCTAGTTGATGCCTAAAGATATTTGCACAGCATGGCCCTATGGAAAATATGTACTCTGGCTGAATTATTTTCAATAAAGTCTCATATTTACACGTAAATATTATTTATCTGAATTTTTAACCGGCAGAGTTTTGCTAAAAAGACTCGTGTATGGTCATAATAATCGCGCATAAGCAGCAGTTTGTAAACTTTGTGTGAAAAATAGTCCATGAGAAGGGTGATGAAGTTGTTTTTTTATAGCCAAATCGCTAAATACGCTGAATTGCTCGTCGTATTTACATGCCATGTTCGGCATGTTGTTGTTGTTGTTCATTTCAAGTACACAAAGTTTTTTTAAGCTCCTATCATTTCGTTTTCACATTTCTATTAATCCTAGATATTTGTTTAATCTTATCTCCTGGAGATATATTGTATCTAAAGCATGTATCACATGTAATTTTCTAAACTAAAAAATAGCTCAGAAAGTGCTAAACTATTGCACATGCAGCTTTCCATACGGCTAGCCCTGCACTCCTCAGCTATATTTTTTACTGTTTTGGCTACATCAAATAATTTCAGAAACCAGTTCTCAGCTCAGAACACCCATCTTTTTAAAAATTTTAAGTCAAATGGGACATCTTCCTAAAGGATTTGTTTTAAATCAGCATTTGTTTGTCAAAAATTAGGATGTAATAAGCATGTATAGGATATAAGCTATAAGACTTTTCAACAAAACGGAATATAAGAGGAGATAATTAGATCTTCTTTGGTAATGCATGTAAATTCATTCTCTGGACATTTTCTATCACGTTTATTGCAATCAACCGAATATGTTTGGAATCGGCGCTTCCATACTTTCCTAGGTTGACTCAATGGTGTTGGTTCGGTTATTGTGTCGCCAGCTAGCTAAATTTGAGACGTTGTCCTCTCGCAAACAGCCCCATATTAGTGTTTTTGTTACGTTTGCAGGCGTATACTTATTGTGTCTAACTTTAGCCAGGAGTCAAGACCGATATTCTGTTTTTAGCAAACATTCCGACTTGACGTCACATTATTAGTTACCAGTTTTTTCATTCTCACAGTCGAGCGCTAAAAAATAACTGACTTTGAGGTCCTCAAGGACAATAGAAATAAAAGTTTTGACTTGATGAAAATAATTGCAAATGTCCTTAAAATTATTAAACTATCTATTTACCCAATTACCCAACATGGCATAGGCATTTTAAATAGCGATTATGATTTTAATAAGTTATCATTTCCTTTTGTCTTGAAGTTATCGTTCCATTTAGTATTAGTGGTCCCTGGCCTGCACCCCCAGAAATAACGGACGTAACATGCGTGCTGATCACGAATACGTTTCCCGCATTGTTTTTTTCATGCATTTTCATACCTGTACCAAGGTTAACCAGTATGCAGCCGTGTGAACTGCTTTTCTCAATGCAATATTTAGGCTGGTTTTAATGCGGGGGATGGATTTCGATATTTTAATATTCCAAACTCACGCACTCCTGCCATTATCAATATCACATCAACATCAAACTTTCAAATTCCTGGGATGTGGATCTTTCAAATTGATGGAGAAACAGTTAAAAATAGTGGTTGTGCGTCAGGAGGCGGTAATGTATCATTTTATTATGTGTATAAAAAATATGATTTCTAGCTATAACATATATTTTTGAATAGCAATGTGGCTCTTAATTAAAATATTACTCGACAAATTAATGAACATTATGCTAATGCTGCTCTGAGTCATTAAACGGATAAGCTGAAGAATTAGCCTGACGACGGTGGTAATCGTACCCGGAAATTTTGATTTTCTAGTCCATTGCTCTTAGTCCAAAAAAGCTGCTAGGTTAAGACGATTCGAATAATTGATATTTCGTAACCCAGCATAGTTCCTTCTGTATCAATTACTCGAACGGTCTTGACCTAGTAGCTTAGTTGGAAGAGCATTGGGCAAGCAAACCAAAGGTCGCGGGTTCGATTTCCACCGTGATCACCATGATCACAATGTTCATTTCATATAAACACCTGAGTCTAATGCACTCTATAAGCGTAGGAAGAGCAATATCACGTTAGCCACGACATTGCAAATTGTTTGATGAATATTATTCTTCAGGCAAAGTTAGCGTTGTTTTCAACTATTATCATTGAGATAATGTCTTTTGGTAGATCTCGTACTTTCACCAAGGTCAGGAATTGAATTAGGAGGGACTGTTGTGTACATTGGGGGGCCGTGTTACAATTCCTCTAATGACATCGTGTGTCGGTTTAACAAAAATTTGGAGTCAGCTGCAGAGCTTATCAGTCCAGAACAAGCATATTGCGTTACACCTCCGTTGAATGTTACTGGACTTATCCCGGTCGAATTATCTTTGGACGGTGGCACCACATACAATTACACTGGCATTTTCAGATCAAGTAAGGTTACAATCTAGAATATTAATCGTTTTTGCAACACATTGTAGGTCGTACTGAATAACTTCACAATGTAATCTTTAGTCATTCGTGGTACTGTCTTAAGCTGGGCGCAGAAAAGAGCTATTAGTTGGGCTAAAGACCTCGAGAGGCATGTTGCTCTCGTGTGTGGATAGTTTTTGCGACCAATTCACACCGAGATGTAATCTTCTCAAGTGTGTGGAAGTTTTCAGGCCGAGGTAACTGCCTCGCGAGGTCGTTAGCTCTGCTGATTGCCTTTGAGGGCGGCGGGCTTTAGGTATATCTATGATATTTGAACATCTTAGGTAACAATCTATCTAACCATCTTCATATCATTCAAAGAAAGTTCAAATAACAAATTAATATTTTTACCGCAATTTTTTTACGAGGAGATTTTTTATTATGTCGCGTATTTTGACGGAAAAACACTCAAAACCTAATATATTTTCGGCGTACCGCTCAAAATTAATTTATTTTACCTTTATTCTTTAGATTATGTTGTGAACTAAGTTTTAAACTGTATTTGGTGAATGCAAAACACCAAACAAAGAGTTATTACAAAATATAATGCGGCTATCAACAATGTTATAATATCAACGTCATTATAACTGAAATAAAAACAAAAGAAGCTTCGATTCAAGGTCATTTTCTTCTCGGCGTATCCCGAGGAATCTTTCATTTACACAATATTTTGAGATTATACACAAAACATACTTTGTGGATTCTTTTCAGGTTTGCAAAACATTTTCAATGATGAAAATTTTAGTGCTGTTGCATACTTGCATGAAGATATAACTGAGGTTTTGAGCATATATTACGCGACATAAAAAGATATCTCCTCTTATTTAAAATCCGAATATCAGTAAAACACTTAATTTCATTAACCTACAAGCAACATTAATTGTATGTCTCTTTATCAGTTCCGATCGGACGAAATCCTCCAGATATCGAAGGGCTTGAAATGAAGCATTGGGTAAACTCAACAAAAACAGTTTTGACTTGGGATCAAAATGCCATCAACGCGACCCACATTGATATTGAAATATCCCATTTTGACTCTTTTGACTTCCGTCTTCACCAACGGAGCTTGAAAACCTTTAAGAAAGTTCCAAACTCTGGCAGCTACAAGTTTGATTTTAGCGAGAAAAGTCTTGCAAGGTAGGCCAAATCAAGTTATTTTCGTACACTGAATGTAATTTATATTAACACGTAAACACGATTATAATTAGTTGCAATATATCACTTCAAACTTAAATAGAAAATACACCCCGGAGTTCACACTATCGCATATATTAATTTCACCAATCTTCACAAATCTACAGAGGCAGAAGAAAACGAAGAGATTCAGATGCGGGATCCGAGATTGCAATCGTCAGCATAAAACCATCGTCAGTCAGAAAGAAAAGATTTATTGGCAAAACTTTTAAGTTTGTTAAACGAATCTTTAGTTTCCCTTTTGTTCGGAAATTTATTTTAAAGGCGGCTAGTGAAGTCTATACTGCAGAACTTGGCATGCATTTCAAAACAGTGACAAAAATAGAAGATTGCAAGGTATGAAAAATATATATTTGATATAACTTAGCATCAAATGTGGTATAAAACACTTCTCCACGTTTCAACCTGAAGGGCTTCGTCTGGAGAATTAGTATCAAAATAAATAGGGGAGAATACAAATGGGTAATAGAATAGAAGAGAACTGCTCCGACCTAAATGGCACGTTCCTCTGCGCCATTGGCCAATGTACAACATGTTCATCTACCGATTCTGACAATGTTATTTCGGCTCCCGATTCACACTTTTTCATTAGGGAGCATTTCACTTGCCTCATGTGGTTTACTATATATCGGTGAAACTGGACGATATCTAAGGGTAAAGCTTGGTGAACACCGTAGATCGGTTAACGACCACGATAACATCAAGCCTGTTGCCAGACACTTTACCTCTGGTAATCATTGTGTCACGGACATGAAAATTAGAGCCCTCTGCCCCATTTTTGGTACTAACGATAGCCGAAAACGAGAAGAAATACGAGTCATCCACAGTCTTGGCACTCTCCATCCCTCCGGCGTAAATGAAAGAATCTCTTTCATTCAAGCTGATTCACCCAAAGTAATATGACAAGATACTTGTTAACATGGCCGAGGTCAATGACTAATCGGAGTTTCTTTCGCTCGGATTAAAACAAAACGGGTGGAAGCGTGCTCAACAATGCAACCTTTTTTAGGTATTTCAGAAATAGCTTCAGTGACAAAATCGGGGTGTGTCTGCACTCGCAAACTGTCACCAGTACCAGCGGCAGAAAATTCGCAAAAAGCGACCGATTTAGAGTAGATTAAAATTATTAAGAAAAGAAATAAAGGATAAGAACTCAACTTCCGAAGTACCTCAAAATAAACCAATGATTATAATCACAATGTTCGGATCAAATAATGTTTTTAAATAACACAATGCTATGCTATGATATATCCTTTCAAGAATCTTTCAAGAAAATACCCTTTTCGAGAATTTAGATTTTAATCAATCATTTCCAGTCAACTTGCAGGCAAACCAATATGTAACCGAAACCAAAATTTTTTGAAAAGCCATATTCACTGCCTGAGCTGCAACTATTGCCTCATTACCCACTAATCAACTAATTACGAAATCATTGTAGACTAATCAACTAATCATGAGATCGTGGTATTATCTCATCGTATACTTATATTACTATTATTTGTAGATGAGTTAACTCCATGTCCTCCGCGGCATCAGCAGATATTAGTTGACGATCGATTTGAACCTGATGGAGCAGGTTACCTCAGATCATTTTTTCATCCTGGAAGTACATCTTGTTTCCGATCAAGGGAGGCTAGGTACGGTGGAGGTTGAAACATGGTAGCTGGTAGCATCTTGTTTTTTCAAACAAATGAGTATTGATGCACAATACGATAAGCGAAACATTATTAAAATGACAGTTGGGATTGAACCATTCTTAAAGCACCTATTACTAAAGTGTATTCTTTCGATTTAAGTATTAAGTAAGAATTAAAAACAAGTAAAAAATGGGCTGGCAAGTCAATATTATTTAAAATCAACATACCTACCAAAAATGATAAGAATAACTGTATCCTTACCTGGAAGCAAATACGCAATGAACAAAGTTTAAACCTGCATGCCTTTTTAAAACACTAATAAGCTTACAGATTATGAATTGTTCCTCCACACCTCTTGGTCCTGAAGTGCAATTAAATTTCCTTTATATGATATACAGTTATCTGTTATCTTCATCTTGTCAAATGACAGTATAATTCCTAATTCAGTTAAATTCAATCCCGAACGTTTTTTATTAGAGTCTTTGCTCGTTTATATTTTGTTGCCCATGCACAAAGCTGACGAAACGCTCAAACGTCGACCAGCCATCGTCCACAAAAAAGAATTTGAGTGACTCGGATTTGAATGAATCAATGTCTCCGCTATGTTCTGTACCAATACTCGGGTGCAGTTTTCATTATCCTAGCGGAATTAATTATCTTGCGTGGCCGTCCATTGTTTCTCAAAATTGATTTATTTAATGCTTACCGAAATTAGTTTGAAATATTATTAAACTACACTATAGTGTTTGTTAGTTATTCATGTTTTCATATATTATAACATTAATTTTTCTTCTAGTGCATCAGGTTCAGGTCAACAATGTTGTTATAAAGATGATTCACTGTTGGTTGGACCTCCTGGTGGTGGTACATTTGATATTGTATCTCCAGAAAAGAGTATATTGGGCCACTTCGGACGAGATGTTCTACCTTGGTTTGCATGCTGTAAAAGTTCTTTTTTCGACAACTGTGGTAAATATTATGACGCAAGACCTTCCGATGATGGTTCAAGATTTATACCTCAACCAACGGGTATAAGTATATTTTTATTTTTTTACACAATTAGTGTGTTTTACATTAATTATAAGTAATATAATTTAAGAAAAATATTAGAAAAACTGCGTGACATCGATCCATAATAATCATAAAAATTCTGGAAGCCAAAGCAAGATTTCTTCCTTTTGCTAAATAGTCCACAGTGCACGAAACACAAGTTCAAATTTAAATATCTTGCCTGTGATAAATTGCGGTGACAAAAAAAAAATCGGACTGACAATTTTGGGAATTTTTTTGCAAATATTTAGCTGGCACAAGAGGTGATCCTCATTTATCCACATTTGACGGAACGTTCTACACTTTCAACGGTTATGGGGAATACGTCCTTCTCAAAGTCAACAATGGCTTGGATCTCGAGTTTCAAGGAAGAATGGTACCCATACTTGATGACCACGGACGAACAACAAAAGCAACAGCCCTCACAGCATTTGTCATCAAGGGAGCAACAAGTGATACGGTGCAGGTTTGTGCACACTAATGTCAAAATTAGATCGAAACACGATTTGATGCTTCTTCGCCGGTTTATTAAATTGGTTGTTATAAAATTCAAATTCATGAACATAATACGAGAAACTCATCAAAGATTCATAAGCGGTATAAAAGAACAAATTATGTAAAACATACTCTCTCAAATAATGGAGCTGATGTGTGGAATTCACTAGAATTAAAAATTAAAGACATAAACTCTCATAGCGTTTTTAAGAGACATATTAAAAAACATTTTTTGCTAAATACAGCATAATCATTATGGTTCTGAAAATATTCTACTTTTTATGTATCTTATCTAGGAACTCGTAGCATAAATGTATTGTGGTATTCTATCTTCTATTGGTATTATAATTACTTTTTACTTTATCTTTCTTCTTTCTGTAAACAGTAGTACTCTAAAAATTATTTTGCTGATTTTGCTGATTTGATTGTACATATATGATTAATATAATTGAACTTTAACTAGGGGCCTAAATTGAAAAGCCTGTCAAGGTTTCTAGTACGTCTCTAGCCCAAGTTACTATAGAAAACTTATTAACAGGTATAGATGAAACTGTACATAGGGGAAATAAAAAAAAATAATAAATTAAATTTAAAAAAAATTAATTTTTCAACTTAGAACTGAACAGTATATTTGAAAACTCAATATTTTTAAAAATGACTTTTTCGAGAAAATATTTTGACTGGCAATTTTTCATTTTAGTTCGAGTTTAACAACCGGCGCAGTATAGACGTGTTAGTCAATGGTGAACGTGTCGAATTTGACGAACAAACAAGACTAGACTTTACTGGAGTCTTTATTGTTAAACAAAATCAGTCAAAATTTCTCACATACTTCACATCAGGAGTGGCTATTGTGGTCACATCAGTCGAGGATTTTCTTAGCTATCAAATTTCAGTACCATTAAGATTCAAAGGTAATAATTAGTTTAGTTATAGTAAATTGTATGGATTTGTGTTAGGGATGGGGATGTTTACATTTAAAAGTAAAACGTTCCCGAGATATAGTGACTAAATTTCGGGTCCATTTCCCTCGCATAATGTAAAGATAGAAGACCAAAAAATATTACGCAATTAATCCCAATGCCTTCGTCTGAAAAATGTGGTAATGTGGGGGCATATACAAGTTGTCGGCGCAACTTAGTCTCCTGGTTCGAAACACACAGTCTCTTTTAGCGTAAAAGCAGATGATATGGCTTTACCAGAATCAAATTGCTAAAAATTAATGCCATATGTGGCTTAATTTAATAACTCCCACTGCATGTATACCTAAACCATTAGAGTCCCGTTTTCTCTATAACACTCCGTTTCCTAAAATTTCTTTTACATCTACCCTTTTCTACACAATTTATGTTTAGAAAAAACTGCTGGTCTTCTTGGATTTTGGAACGATGACAAAGATCAGGAATTTTTATTGCCTGATGGCAGTTTTATTGAAACAAATTCAAGTTATCGAACAATTCACTATGAATTTGGCCAGAAATGTAAGTTATCAATTCTTAAGTGGCAGTTTTCAGGTATACCTACCTAGTATATGGATACGTAATTGTAATGAATTCTCGCTCTTAGCCACATCCTAACGTCTTTATTTACACAAACTTCTTCTTCTCCATCACTGTATCATCAATGTGTCATCATATATCTACTAGAAATACATGCATGCAGCAACCCCTCGCCTCGGTTAAACAAAATTAGTTAATGATTGTTAGAAATTTTATGTGGTTTGGGGGTTTTGGAGGGTACAGGGTATTTGAGAAATAGAAATTGAGAAAAGTATGGAAATATTTTTCTGCACGTGGAAACGTAGTCATAGCAACTCGCAACGGCCGTATATTTTTAAACAATCAAAGTTTACCCTCATATTTTTGTGAAAAAATGGCAAAAATACGACAAGATTTTTGCCTTTTTCTGGAAGTTAAGTTACTCATCTATAGTGAGTGTTATAATAAATTATTTTAATTATTAAATACCATGAAATATAACATCAGACGTCTCATACAGCACTTTGACTGGTTTTTGTACGGGAATGTTTTCATTTTGTTTTCTTTTTGTCATTAGGAAAACGGAGTTTATAGATAAAATCATAATGTCGTTAATCACAGAACACATTCAGATTTATAGTGAAATACATTTGAGAATATTAAAGTTGTGTTTGCCACAAAAGAATTACTTTTTAAAGCTGTGCCGGATGAAATATTATCAAGTGTAAAATCTTCCGACTTCATTATACAGGCGGTGAATTCGGTCGAAAATTTGGTCTTGTTATTTGTTAAACCGTGAAGAGTCCTGACCTCATTCGAGTTTCCCTCTAATTTAGTAAAAATACATATATTCCCTATCTATAAAAGTATAAATTTATAAATTTCATCAAAATTTTGCTAAATGACATGCAGTTATTCATTGACGTTTGAAAATACAAATTTTTGTCTCGACCAATCAAGAGCTTAGTAGTTCACACTGGCGCACGCGCATAACGTAGAAGACCGTCCATGGCGTGAGGTCCATTGCATAATGGCGGACGACTTTGATTTCGCATTCGCATTTCGTGGGTGTAAATATCCGAGCGGAATTAGTACCCTCGCGCGGTGCTCCGCACCGGCTTGGGGATAAACATATCATCAATGTGTAGTAATGTCACCATCCATCCACTTTTCTGAAAACGTACAAGTTGCAACTCTTGGAATAATTTAATCACATTAAGGTCAGCGGTCGTCAAGGTCAATGCCACATAATATTAAGTTAATTTCCCTAAGGAAACATTCATTGTACCTATAAAAGTTATTCTAAATGACATCCAAAGAAGTATAGAGACATGTCAATATCTCTTCAATTTATACAGGGATTGTGGACAGAAACAAGACTCTTTTTACGTACCATGTTGGAAAAAGTTATGACAGTTTTTCAAATCTCAACTTCATTCCGGTCTTTCTTGACGAAACAAACTCGCTGTTTTCCAGTTCTACTTTGGCAAAAGAAGCAAGGAGTATATGTGGGGGGAATGAGGAATGTTTGTTCGATATTGCTGTAACAGGTAAAACAGATATTGGTGAGGCGACGTTGCAATCCTTTAATGAAATACAGAAAAGAACAAATGCGTCAAAACTTGGTGAGGAAAATAATAAACTATTAACTAGTCTGCCGCTAATATTCCTTTTTTCATGCCTGCTATAAACAGTACAATTTTTCTTGCAACTTTACAGCTAAGAAATTCTACTTTCTAGAGATTTAAACTAGTGAAAAGTCTTCAAAGTTTAAGTGTTAAAAGCGTCCATGTGGCGTATTAAACATAACGTTTCGTACTTGCCAATTTTTAAAAAGTAGAATTGTTTATAACTTGAGCAATTTTTGAGCATGAGCTTGAGAGTATATACTGTATATTTCAAAAAGATTTGATTAGCGTCAATATCGGCCCTTCCCGGCATGTGGTGATTGTTCTTTCATCGCCCTATAAATGAGGCTGGCGAAGATCTATATTAGGAAAATAGTCTCTCGTATTCTTCAAACGGCTGCAAGAATAAATTTTTTAGTCTTTGAAACTCAAAATTTTATACTTTTTAATTGTATTTATAATTACTTTACTTTTTTTTCTGAAAATTTATTTGCCGCCCCATCATGCACGTTTCTTCATGCATGCCTGCATAACTTTTGGTGCTTCATATCGGTCATCATAATTATTATCTGATAAATATTATTATTTAAATGATAATAATCATTGCATCATTACCGTATATGCACTCGTTTTATTTTTCACTGCCAAGTTTTATAAATGCTCAAATTTTGCCCATTTGTAACAAAAATGGTTACTAATAATTTCACAATTGTAAAGCATAGAAAATCGACGTATTGGCATGGTTGCATGTATTGTTAGCATTTAATTACTTTGGCGATTATTAATTGAGCGGTTGCATGTAGGATCTCTATCCCCAAACCCCCACCCCATATCAAATTTCCTAGGTGTTACGTTTCCCGATGAGAACGAACAAAAATTAAGAACTGTGTTGAGCATTTCTACACTTTGAGTGAATTATGGCAATTTAAACTTAACAACGTAGACCAACATTATCCTATTTCTTAATAATAACTTATCTGGTCTGAGAAACATGGTTAGATAGGTTGACTGAAACAGTGCATTATATCTCTATAGTTGGAAATCCATGTTGAAGTTGTCAGCTTAAATCAGTATCGTTAGGTGTCGATTTAGCCTTCTTTTCTATCTCCAGTATGTCGTTTCATCATGATGTTTTCAGGCTAATGCCGTATGAATATAGTTGAGTTGTCTGGTTGTTTTAAGACTTTTATAAGCTTGCTAGGATCCGGAGAAGAAACTACAAAACTACTAGTCATTTCCCCTACGCAATACAGTGCGTTGTAGCACACGCTATCGTGGTTTGTGGTCGAGACGTCGACTGTGTCAGGCGTTTGTGGGATAAGGTTGTGATAGCTATTTATGCATGAAAGAAGCCTGTTCTGAAAATAACTATTTGCTTACTCATGCACGTAAATCTAAGTTTACTAAAGTTCATCGAATATATAATAATTATATTTAGCACTATTATAATAACACGATATTACGGTGTCATGTAGCACAAGGTAATAAATGAAAAGACTTATAGTTATATGTTTTGCAGTTGCCAAGCGTATTTTCTTTGGTTGTGATGGAGTCGAGAACAGTGGAAAAAAAGTAGATCTTTGTGGTGATTGTGGAGGAGACAACTCATCGTGCACAGATTGTGAAGGTCGCATCAAACCTGGCTTTCTTAACAATGAAACATGTGGTAGGTTTCTTCTATTAATCCCCGAGCGGGCGCGGAGCGCCTGCGAGGGTACTAATTCCGCTGGGAGATTAGGAATTTCACCCGGAACCCGGTAGAACATAGGCGAATCCAAAGTTGTCCAAATTCTTTGTCACGGACGGTCGACGTTGGGTGGTTTTGTAAGTTATGCGCATGCGCAAGTAACGTCTGGTAATCAACGAACGTTCTGATTGGCTAAAACATAAAGTTTGCATGTATTTCAATGAGAACGTCAGCAATTTATTGTCATTTCAACTGTCATTTCGTAAACATATTTGTAAAAGCGTTTCATAAACTTTGTGCAAAGAAAGTAAAACGAGAAGAAACAAGATAATATTATATGAAGCATGACAGTTAGCAAAGATGAACGTGGATACGGTCAAGACAAAGCCGTGTAAGAGGAATAATTCATAATCTACAAACTTATAAATGTTTTCAAAGACAAAGGGTACGTGTTTACTTTGTTTATTTCGTATTTGTTTCGCGATAAGGATGAGCCGTATTTGTATACTTTTCAGCTTTGTATGCCGTTTATTTGTTAAATTTTCAGCTTTTTTGCAAACGCATAAACCTGTGAAAGGCTATTACACCTTTGCTTCAACTTCAAAAAGTGTTTTTGAAAATGTAATTTAAATCTTGGCATCAAAAATACACACTATATTTATAAAGTATAACACTTTTAGCCGCCGGCGTCGACTGCAAAATACAGAATAAAATAACATTTGAAGTTTTTTCTTTGTCTGTGAAGATTTTGTACAGTTTTAATTGTTTGAAACTTCCATTTTAAACCGTTACTTAACTGCTGGCATGGTATAATGCAGCAAAATTGAACGGGCAATGTTTACACTAGCTTTATGATTATTTTTGTATTGAATGATGGAAACATTAGCTATAATATACTCGGTAAAATATAATAGGACTATTAGAAATACATGCATGCAGCAACCCCTCGCTATTTCAAACCAAGTACACAATTTCCTGAGTTAACCTGACCTAAACTTATATTATGAAATGACACAAAACTCAAATCAGTCCTATTATATTTTACCGAGTATATTATAGCTAATGTTTCCATCATTCAATACAAAAATAATCATAAAGCTAGTGTAAATATTGCCCGTTCAATTTTGCTGCATTATTTGTTCCTCGAATAATGCTTTCAAACACGATGTCCCTAGTACCCAAATTGGTAGAAATACAAGAGTTTCTGTTACGAAAAAGCATTGACATTGGTCTCATTACGGAGACGTGGCTTAACGACAGAATTAGTGACTCTATCGTACATATTGATAGCTATATTATTTTCTGGAAAGATAGACTAACTAAACAACATGGAGGAGTTTGCATATATCTTAGGGATGATTTCATGTACGAATTACTTGAGAATCTGAACTGCTGTCAAGATCATGAAATTCTTTGGCTAAAGCTTAACCCAAAACGATTACCTCGGGGCTTATCATGTTTAATTGTTGCTGTGGTGTACCATCCACCGGGAGCTGATTCCCAACTTATTACAAACCACCTCTTTCAGAGTCTTTCTGTAGCGGAATCAATGTTTCCCAACTGTGGACTTATTGTTGCAGGAGATTTTAACCATCTTAATGTAAATAGTCTGCAACGACATTTCAACCTAAAGCAATTAGTCAAATCGCCAACAAGGGGCCAAGCTACTCTCGATTTGATCCTTACTAACATGGCTAATTTCTTCTTACAACCCGAAATTAATCCACCTTTTGGATTATCTGATCATAGCACCGTACTGTTGAAACCAAGAGAACGCACTCGTTTTACGTCCACAAGGAAGAAAATCCTTGTCCGTGACAAAAGACAGAGCAAAAAAGATTCCCTTGCCCGATACCTGGCCAGCCTTAATTGGCCCCAACTGTTGCACCAAAAGGATTGTGAAAGTATGTTATCAGTTTTCGATGAAACTGTAAAAATAGGAATGAACATCATTATGCCCACAAAGTCTATTAAAGTCTATCCTAAAGCATTACCAGAAATTTGCGACATTTTGCGTCCGCGTTCGTGGGCAGCGTCCGCTTCTTGACCCAAGGAATTGGTGAAAATTTCATAAAATGGCCCGATGGTATAATTATGCAATTATAATTATGCTTCAAATGTATATGGCCGGATGCTTAACACACTGAAAAATCATGAAATTTCAAACGCTGTGGGAACCGTGGCGGTAAAAAATACGAAGATATTTATGAGTTATATCGGTAGCTATATCACAACCAAAGACATTTCCAACTCCGAACTTTGCATCGTCCAAAAGGAAAGTGGTGTATTTGACCAGATTGTAGAGCATGTTTACCGATATTACTATGGTTTATATAGCCGAATCATTCAAATTGGACTTGTATATAAATCGCACTCAGGAACCTAGAGGATTTGCTAGTGAGTGAATATTTTTTGTTATAACTCTTCCTTTCTTAGCGATTTACAGAATTCGAACTCCGAACCAAGAAAAAAACACACATAGGAAGCGTAATTTAAAGTTTTGTGATTAAGCCATATTGTTTCGCATGAAATTTGGCCGCCATGTTTGTTTTTATCCCAATGCAAGACGCCATCTTGTCCCAAATTTCTGGTAATGGACCCACCTTGGATGACTATAAAGCTCAAGGAACTAATACGACTGCGACAGCTTGCCTTCCACTCTAGTAAAGAAGGTAGCGAACATGAATATAAATCTTTGAGGAACCAAGTGAATAGAGAAAGGAAAACTAGCAAAGCAAAGTTTTACTCATCAAAGGTTGAAGATCTAAAAGGAAAAAAACCCAAACAGTGGTGGAAGGAGATCAATAGGCTGAGTGGAGCGAAAAAAACAGACCCAGGTAACCTTCTAAATAAACTACACCGAATTTCTGAATTACAAGATATGCCAAGTAGGGACATTGCGAACAAATTAAATGCTGCTTTCTTGGACCCCCTCCAAGCTTTCCATTTACTTGACCCTACCACTGAACGCGTATCTTTGGAAAACGATCCAGACATCCTAGAACTCCCTGTTTATCGAGTTTATAAGTCTCTGACTCGTTTAAACAAACACAAATCTTGTGGTCCTGATGGCATCCCAAATTGGTTATTAAAAGAATATGCTGAGATTTTAGCCGAACCTGTCACTTACATTCTGAATGCGTCATTTAAAGAGCAAAAAATCCCAAGCAACTGGAAACTCGCAGATGTAATTCCTATTCCTAAAGTTAAGAAGGTCAGCGACCCTCAAAAAGAGCTCCGACCCATCTCTCTCACCGCGTCAATATCTAAGATAGCTGAAGATTTTGTTGTTACTGATTACATTAAACCATCTGTAATCAGATCTCTCGACCCAAACCAATATGGAACTATACCTGGCTCGTCTACAACTATAGCTTTAATTAGCATGCTCCACAAATGGTTGAATGACACCGATGGTACTGGTGCCACTGTTCGAGCGATGTTTTTTGACTTTCGTAAATCTTTCGATCTTATCGATCATTCCTTGCTTATAACCAAACTAAAACAATTAAATATCCCGAACAGTATTCTAAATTGGATAATAAGCTTCATCACCGGCAGATCACAGAGAGTGAAGATAGGATGTGACTGTTTCTCAGATTGGGGCCTAGTGAGGTCAGGGGTCCCCCAAGGAACAAAGTTGGGCCCTTGGCTATTCCTAATTATGATAAACGATCTTTCTACCGCCTATCCTTTCGATCTATGGAAGTACGTTGACGATTCAACTGTTTCGGAAACTATACAGAAAGGAGATCAGAGTTGTGCCCAGCTGGCTGTGAATGAAGTTAACGAATGGTCGAAAAAGAATATTTTCCAGTTAAATTGTGATAAAACAAAAGAACTTGTTATCAGCTACAGCAGACAAAATAAAGAAGAAATTTGTCCTCCGGTATTGATTAACGGTCAACCAATCAGAAAAGTAACAAGTGTAAAACTCTTGGGATTAATGCTCAACTCGCGCCTTACGTGGAATGACCATGTCGAATATTTAGTGAAGAGTGCTTTCCAAAAATTTTATTTCTTGATCCAACTTAAACGATCTGGAGTAAACACTGCCGATATAGTACAATACTATTGTGCATGTATACGTTCAACATTGGATTATGCCTGTCCCGTCTTCCATCATGCCCTCCCAATATATCTGAGAGAAGAACTGGAGCGCATCCAGAAGAGAGCGTTGAGGTGTATCTTTCCGGGTGTTTCGTACTCTACCGCCCTGGAGTTAGCCAATATTCAAACCATTGACGATCATCATGAAGCGCTCACCAACAGACTATTCCAAAACATAAAGGAAAGCCCAGATAATAAATTGAAACATCTACTACAGGAAAGTCATGTTCCTAAAGCTTATGACCTGAGGGTACAATACCCCCTAGTAGTACCAACAACTACTACTAATCGATTCTCCAACTCATTCATAATTGCTGGTAGTAAAGCATATAACCAGTTGTATAAGAAATGTCCATCTTAGGCTAATGAAACCTTAAACGTCCTATATAAGGAATTTTGTAAATATAATTATGGTAGAATTTTTAAAATTGTAGCGTAACCAAGAATTTTATACATGTAACTAATGATAGCAGAACTTTTTATACTAGAGTAATTATCCTATATCAGGACTTTTGTTAACATAATTATAGTAGAACCTTAAATACAGTAGTGTAATTAAGAACCTTGTACATAAAATAATACAGAACTCTTTATTCTAGAGTAATCATCCTATATAAGGTTTTTTGGACATATAATTACAGTGGATTTTTTAATATAGTAGTGTAATCAAGAATCTTTGTATATATACTAATAGTAGCAGCTTTACTATACTAGTGTAACCAACCCTTGTAATAAGTCACGCAATTCAGTTTCCGCTGCCATGTGATTTTAGTTTTAATAAATCAATCAATCATATACCATGCCAGCAATTAAGTAACGGTTTAAAATCGAAGTTTCAAACGATTAAAACAGTACAAAATCTTCTCAGACAAAGAAAAAACTTCAAATGTTATTTTATTCTGTAATTGCAGTCGACGCCGGCGGCTAAAAGTTTTATACTTTATAAATATAGTGTGTATTTTTAATACCAAAATTCAAATTACACTTTCAAAAACACTTTTTGAAGTTAAAGCAAAGGTGTAATAGTCTTTTACAGGTTTATGCGCTTGCATAAAAAGCTGAAAATTTAACAAATAAACGGCATACAAAGCCGAAAAGTATACAAATACGGCTCATTCTTATCGCGAAACAAATACGAAATAAACAAAGTAAACACGTACCCTTTGTCTTTGAAAACATTTATAAGTTTGCAGATTATTAATTATTCCTCTTACACGGCTTTGTCTTGATCGCATCCACGTTCATCTTTGCTAACTGTCATGCTTCATATATCTTGTTTCTTCTCGTTTTACTTTCTTTCCACAACGTTTATGAAACGCTTTTACAAAAATGTTTACGAAATGACAGTTAATATAAATTGCTGACGTTCTCATTGAAATACAAACTTTCTGTCTTAGCCAATCAGAACGTTTGTTGATTACCAGATGTTACTCGCGCATGCGCATAACTTACAAAACCACCCAACGTCGACCGTCCATGACAAAGAATTTGGACAACTTTGGATTCGGCTATGTTCTACCGGGTTCCGGGTGTAATTCCTAATCTCCGAGCGGAATTAGTACCCTCGCAGGCGCTCCGCGCCCGCTCGGGGATTATGATTTGAGTTTTGTGTCATTTCATAATATAAGTTTAGGTCAGGTTAACTCAGGAAATTGTGTACTTGGTTTGAAATAGCGAGAGGTTGCTGCATGCATGTATTTCTAGTAATAATAAGGTAATTAGGCAATTTCAACTTAGCCTCTATATATCGATGAAGCTAATATAAACACATAATTTGGCCGGCAAAATAAATAACGCATAAGAGATCTCATTACTTTTGATCTAGGTTCCTACCAGCTCTGGAGCGAGTGGAGTGTTTGCGTCGGGGAAGATGAAAAGGGTGAGAGAGAGCGAAATCGAACATGTTCGAAGAAAGGACAGTGCCTGCATTTGGGTCAAAATACGGAACAAGAAGAATGCAATGTTGACGGTAAGCTCCAAACCTTAATCAAATTAAAAGATGACTGAAGTCGCACTCATGTACATTTCATACATACATAGCCGTCTTCAACGTTTACTATAATTAAATCGCCGTAGCGTTGGAACATGGAATTGCCAACCTATATGGTTTAACTGCTTTATGCGACGAAGTAATTGATAAAACATCCTGGATTATGGAGAAAAAATTTATATTATGCACGAAAACAGACTTATACGTAATTTATTTTACCCTGATTTAACATTATCGTACGAAATCGACTAGTTACCAAATGGTTTTTAAGCGGCTCGGCGAACATTACCAGAAATTTTACGACAATTTATATTTTGGCAAAATTTAATGTATTTTGATTGCGAAACTTCAAAGAAATTGTATTCATAGGATAAAATGCAAATTTGCACACAAATAGCAGCCATTATATAATTTTAATATTAAGAAGACCGCGTCAACGACGTGGTCTTTTTATCGATGTTTCCGGCCATTTATATATGCATTGGTACCCTCTCCCCCCCCCCCCGTGTCCTCTAAGCTAAATTTTAGACTTTTTTATGTCAAAAAAATTAATTTTATTAAGTTTTTTGTGTGCAATATACATTCGTATACGGCTGAAGCTGCGAATTTAGTTTCACTTTTGTGATATCAACAAGTTTCACGGTTCAACAGTCGTAAAATAGTGTTTCAAATTCACAAATCAGTGCATTAAATAAAAATACTGCCTCATGTTACAACGACATATTACACCTATATACTTAACCGTACTTAATAACTCTAAGAGCAAGACGGCGTTTATTCGAACGATAAAAATAATGTCTTTTGACAATTCAGCGGTTCGTTCCCTGTCTTGATCAATTAATTCAAAATTTTAACTTTTATATTTTTTTTTCATTACAGAAGATAAAAGAACGTTAAAGTTCTATGCAGTTGTGATTGGTATTCCTGTTGTTGCTATACTTCTCATCATTGTAATCGCTGCATTGTGCAAGCGCTGCTGTTTCAACAAGAAGCCGTCTTCTTCCCCAGGCAATTCACATGTCTCTAGTCATCGAAACAAGGCTTACATAATGTAGTTTAAATATTTTTGGCTCATTTTTTTCAGGTGGAATATCGTGCGTACGAATTAAGTATAAAATAATATCTCTCCATTATTATTTCTCCATTACGATGCCTCTCTTTTGTCGATAACTTTTATGAGAGCTGAAATTTTCTAGAATTGGAATATATCAACTTACACTGAACATGCACGTGCTTGTAGTCTGACATGGCGTAGAAACTAGTTTTTTGCTGTGGAGTATTTAACCAATCATTAATTTTACATAAATAATTGTGTGAGCAATGATAGAAATTCAACGAATGTAATCTCTTTCTTAACACAATTAAACGCAATGTTATATCGCTTTTTTCCCTGTTTTTCTACTTATTCTCTAACAACGGTTTAAGGAAGTGAATGAAAATAATAATGCGATTATACATACCGAAGCGAGTGATATTGGTACCGTAATACTTGTTCAACGATTGCTAGCGCGCAGCCCACAAGTTCTGCTTCTTCATTGTCGACATTGCCAAAACTACCGAGACTTGAACTTCCAAACATTAGCTTGAGGTTTACCGAGTGACCTTGCCTTTGGGATTTATATGACACTGCTATTCATAATTATGTTGGGTCAGTTTCTACTGGCAGATCGAGAAATGGTTGCTAGCGATATATTTATATATCTTGTCTTGAAATGAGGACAGTCAAGCTGAACTAATTAAATTATTCTGTCAAATTTCAAAAGAAAATATATCCAAACCGCTAGCGAACGTTTTCTCTCCAAGTGAAAATCCTCCCAAATGCTAACAATTTTATATCGACATTGCCGCCCGGGTTATCAAAAGGCTGACGCTTACAGTATCAAAATTTAACTACGGTTAACGCTAACTAATTTTTAATTTAACTGACTTTGTAATTAAAGTTAACTAAGAGTTTCATACAACGGGCCTTGAACGATATTTATTTATACATGTTTAAAACAACGGGGGATTAAAATACCGCCGACCCCTACAAAGTCACCAATAAAGTGATGCATGGAATGGCATGCAGATTTGAATATGTTCCGTGCACAAAAATTGTACATTGGTCCTGCGATTCTAATCATATTATTCCATGTCAGTTTGGAGCCATATTGAATTCCTGGACTGCACATGCTCTATAAAATGTGGCCAATGTCTTATTCAGTTGTTATTTTTATATAAAGTTTTTAAAGCTGGAGTGCTGGACTCTGACAGCTTTCCTTCCATTATTAGCCATTCCATTTTTTTCAAGCACCCAGTACTGGGCTTTTGAACTGTGACATCAGTATCTGTCATTCAAATTTTCCAGTGCATAGCATGAAGCATATTTGATGACGTTACTGGCGCCTGTCATAACCCATAACCTAATTTAATTTTCTTGTGCACTTTCTCTTTCAATAAGCTTCCACACTTGCCCATAATGATGAACAATAATCAAAATATGGGAGCACGAGAGAATTGTACAAATTTTGTTGAGTTTCAACACCTGAAATGTCTAGAGAGTCTCTTATTTTGTTCTTTTTAATGCATTGGTGACCTGTATGTTGTTTAGTCAAAATATTAATATTGTTTATAATCTTAATCAATATGTACATTATGTTTCACAGTACTACATACATGCTTTTTATATTTGTTTTTAATGGGGAACTATGAAGGGTAACTAGCACAATCACATTCTTGACAAAAAAAAACACTACAACAGAGGTGTTAGGGAAAAAGTGATTAAATGTACCTTTTATCTTTGTTAATTGATTTCAGCAACATATACCTGAAACATGTGCATCTGTTTTGAAAATGAGCTTGGATGTCTTCTTGCAATCCGGACTGCAGTTTCATGGTTTCTAGCTTTGCCAGCTCTTCCAGTTTCCTGAAAATAGGCTTGTAATGTGTATGGTAGAGTTATATGAAACCACTTCTGATACTTTTGATATCAACACCCTCCCCCAAGGTTAGTGATGTAAATACAACCTGGTTGGTGGGCATTCCTGTAGAACATGTCAACTGCTTCACGACTTCATCCTTCATCCCCTTAGTTTGTGGTGAATGAAACTGTACGAATAATCTGTTTTCAGGAATTGGTGTGCCTCACTTGGGTTAAAATTGAACACATTGCAGAACAAATTCAAAAAGTTTATATTCGCACCCGCATGGGGAAGGGGAAGAGGAAGTAGATTACTGTCAAAGGATAGCATATAACTGCTGTTTTTTTTTCAAACCGTCAGCTATAGGAGGAGGAATATCTGTGAGAGAATCAATATCTGGTCCAGTTCTGAAATGCTTTTTGTATGTTTTTTTCATGCAACTAGGATTGCCAATGATTTCCACACATGATTTTGAGCTGAGGGATTTTTCTTACACAATCCATATCATACCGGTTTGCTGTTGCAGTCATGCCTATGGCAGGTGCATTTGAAAATGTCGCACACAAGGCACCCAGATTTCCATATATAATCCACTCTGAAATCTACCCCTGATATAAATACGAAACACATTGAAATTATGAATTCGCATCAATCTTCGTACTTATACCCGCATTCAATCGTGAAAACTGGTCTTTCATTAAGGCGTTTTAAGGCGACACGACGACGATTATAGAATCAATGTATTCTGTGTATTTGGCAACACCGTTCTAAGCAAATGACCAGTTTTGGCTTGAACATGAATTCGCTATACAAACTATTTTGTATTGCAAAATGCAAACACGAAAGGAAAAGCTCGTACTTGGAGTTTGAAAACATGGCGACAATAAATATGCATTAACTACCACCCCGCAAGGATAAAATTATAATTGGAAACACGTGACCAAACAATACTATGGTCTTTTCTCAGCGGGTATCCCCCCACAGAGTGAGCACAAAGAAAAGACCACGAGTTCGAGGTTATCCTTAGACGTATTGGTCGAATGTTTCATTCTCGTTCTTTGTCTCCTGTTTTGTCCTCTTATATTGTGCAATTTATGCAAAGCTTTTATTAGGCTTAATGAAGAATGTTTACAAAGGTCTTCGTTCACTATATATCTCAGAATGAATATGAACATATATTCGCGCCCTTTTTATTCTAATCCTATTCCTCGTGTCCGAGCGTTTTTGCAAAATAGAAATGGAATACATTAAAATGTAGACAGCAATTGTCCAACAAAAGCTTTTATCTGTGTGAGTCAAACTCGAATTGTGGCCAGAACACTCAACATGTTGCGAAATTCTGGTAAGGAAACTTTTGTTGTTTGCCGTGGGTTTTAATTCATGGACCAGGAACAAAATGATGTAAAGTTCAAATCCGTTCTATACGCACAAGGTCCTGTATGTCCCGTTATCATGATCAGATTAACTGCATTACTGAAAGCACGCACAGCAATATTGTTTAAGAAGTATTCGACTTAAAATCCAGACGTTTAAGACTGCCGTTGTTATGTTATTGTCTAATCTCCTTTTAGTGTATGTTATTTAATGTTAGTGCGTATCTTGGCGCCAAATAAAAGCTTCTGGTTGTTGTCAACACGCGTATATTACATGGTGTCAAATAGTGGGATTTTAATGTCATAACCGCTCGATAGTACATCAAATTTTTTTTTGCGAACAGTAGATTTATTTCTCAGTATATCACGCTCCGATTTGAACTGTTTGGTTATCTATTTCGTTCGATTCTACATGGACAAACTCAGACCGCCTCCTCCATTTTCCTTCGAAGTAAATGTGTCTCACGGATGGAAAACATGGCAAAAACACTTTCAGTTCTTTCTTACTGCCACTGAATCAGACTCAAAAAGTGATAAGATCAAGACACCCATTCTACTTACGCGCATCGAACCGAAAGGTAGAGACATTTATGAAACTTTCACATTCGAGCAAGACACTGATAAACTCAAATTAAAGCCTGTCTTAGAGAAGTTCACTTCGTATTGCAACCCTCGCAAGAATATTACCATCCTGCGTCACAAATTGTTCTCGTACAAGCAAGTTGAAGGTCAATGCTTTAACAACTTCATCACTGAGCTAAAAAAACGCAGTTCTGAATGTGAGTTTGGTTGATTGTTTGTGGCACGACTCACCACACACTTCGTGAACGCCTTCTTCGTGATGCCGATCTCACTCTCGAAAAAGCAATTGTTGCCGGTCACGCGGCAGAAGAAACAAAACGTCATGCCAAAGAGCTCAAGGAACACCAAGAATCCTCTGATGTACACAAAATCAACCGTCGAAGAGATAACCAACCACGAAATTCTGACAAGAAACCTAAACACCTAGACATTATCAACAAGTGCAAATTTTGCAGTGGATCCCACCAACGTGGAAACTGCCCTTCATATGGTAAAAGATGTGCCAGAAGAGAAACCACTTTGAATCCTGCTGTCCGGAGAAAGAAGTCAAAGGCGTTGCTAAAAAAGACTCCCCCACCAATAGCTCTTCTGATGACGATGATGAATTCTACATCGATATGGTCACCAGTGATAGTCTTAGTCCCACTATCAAACAATCTCCTGCAAATCCTTCCCAGTCAGCAACTTTTCATTGTGAAACAAATGTATTCACAGTCGGTGACACGAAACTGGACTGGTCCGTCACACTCGAAATGAATGGTGCTGATGTACCTTTCAAGATTGACACGGGTGCCCAGTGCAACGTTATTCCCAAGTGTCTACTGCACATATTGTCACCGAAACCCAAGCTCATACACGCTACAATAAAGCTTTCTGCCTACAAAGGCACACCCATTCCTGTTTCAGGCAAGTTTATCGGTAGACTGAAACACAAAGGTCGGACAGTAAATGTTCTCTTTATCGTTGTTGACTCAAAATCAGTTCCCATCCTCGGACTAAACACATCTGTCAAACTAAACCTCATCAAGCAAGTATACCAAGTTTCTGAGAATATCCCATCTGCAACCTCAATTCAAGACGAGTTTTCAGACTGCTTTTGCGAAATTGGCTGTTTACCTCGCGTTCACCACATAGAAATCAGAGATAACCTGTCAAACCTGTGATTGCCCCGGTAAGAAAGATACCTTTTGCACTTAAACCCAAACTCAAGAAGGAACTACAACGCATGGTCGACCTAGACATCATCCAAGAAATTGAGAAACCTACGGACTGGGTAAATGCTCTCGTCGTAGTGTCAAAACCAAACAGAGACCTCAGAGTCTGTCTTGATCCCCGACCTCTCAACAAAGCCATTAAACGCCAACACCACTGGTTACCTACAACCGAAGAAATCATCTCAGAAATGGCTGGTGCACAGTATTTTTCAAAGATGGATGGCTCTTCTGGTTATTGGCAGGTCAAAGTTGACGATGAAAGTCCTGAACTACTCACTTTTGGTACACCATTCGGACGATACCGTTTCAAACGCCTGCCTTTCGGAATTCACTCCGCTAGCGAAGTATTCCAAGCCGAGGTAGCCTCTGTCATTTCAAATCTCCAAGGATGTGCCAATTCGCAAGATGACATCATAGTATGGGGGAAGACAAAGGAGGAACACGACTCACGCCTAAAAGACGTACTCACACGCATTCGTGCCAGTGGGGTAAAACTCAACCGACGCAAATGTGTGTTTGCCTCAACATCCCTCATATTCCTTGGCCACACGATGTCTCCGGAAGGCGTCAAGCCCGACCCAAGCAAAATTGAAGCTATTATCCAAATGCCGATTCCGGAATCCAAAGCTGACCTTCAACGTTTTATGGGTATGGTAAACTACGTCGGGAAGTTCATGCCTAACCTCTCACAAACACTGCGCCATTACGCCAGATACTTAAGGAAGATGTCCTTTTCCATCTCCAACATCCGCAGCTGAATGCCATCAACGAGATAAAACGTCTCATTACATCTCCACCGTGCCTAAAGTTTTATGACCCAAACTTACCCACCCGGTTGAAGCCTGATGCAAGTCAAGATGGCCTCGGGGCCCTTCTTGAGCAGAACCATGGATCAGCAGATGGTGATCGATGGTTCCCAATTGCTTATGCGTCAAGAGCATTGTTGTCTTACGAGAAGAATTACGCTCAAATAGAAAAAGAAACTTTATCGATTGTTTTTAGAGTCGAAAGGTTTCACGAGTATCTTTATGGATGCCACTTTACAGTTATCAACGACCATCAGCCCCTGAAAACCATCTTCAATAAGTCTATCAGCCAGAGTCCATATATTGGCCAGGCATAAATTCCGAGATCGATGATCTTGTCTCTAGTTGCCCACATTCTTTAACACACCGAAGCCAGCAACAAAAAGAGACCCTCATCCAACACAATGTGCCTGAAGTACCCTGGAAAAAAGTTGCGTCAGACTTGTTCACGCTGTACGGACATAACTATGTTATCATCACCGACTACACCTCAAAGTACATCGAGATCGAACGTCTCATCTTCCCAAAGTGTCATCAACAAAATAAAGAAAATCTTCGCTCGTCATGGTATACCTAAGGAAGTTTACACAGATAACGGACCAGAATATACTGCCCAAGCGTTCAAACAGTTTGCAAAAGAGTGGGACTTTAAACACGTAACTTCAAGCCCCCACTTCGCCCAGTCAAATGGGTTTGTCCAGAGAGCGATCCAAACGGTGAAAGAGTCGCTCAAGAAGGCACATGATGCGAACGAGGTCCATACCTAACCCTGTTGATCTTAAATACGACGCCAGCATCTGATGGTGTGTCTCCAGCAACGCGCCTCTTTAAGCATCAACCCCGCACCACCCTACCGTCCTTGAATCTAACTAACACTTCAAGTCCACCAAAAACCACCCCAGCGAACGTCAAAAAGGCCTACAATCAACACGTCAAGGATCTGCCGGACATAGAACCAGGTACTGTTGCCCGCATGCGCATTAACGGGAAAAAGCGATGGGATGAAGTTGGAAAGGTAGTTGCGAAATGCCAGGAGCCTCGCGCGTATCGTATCCTTAACAGCAAAGGAAACGTCGTCAGACGGAATCGCCGTGAGTTATTACTTTGCAAGGACAAATTCCGTATTCAGTATGACCAGAACGATCACACTGAGCTGCCTCCCTCAAACATGCAACAACCGAAACCGAAGACCTCATTGCCTGCATCTCAGTCTATTGAGGGCCTGCCCAGATCAAGTACTGTAACAAGATCCGGACGAGTTGTAAATAAACCCGTAAAATATCGCTGAACAATATTTGCTATCGCTGAACAATATTTGCTATCGCTGAACAATATTTGCTATCGCTGAACAATATTTGCTATCGCTGAACAATATTTGCTATCGCTGAACAATATTTGCTATCGCTGAACAATATTCGCTTCGCTACATTGTACATTCCTTTAGTGGGGAGATGTTATGTTATTGTCTAATCTCCTTTTAGTGTATGTTATTTAATGTTAGTGCGTATCTTGGCGCCAAATAAAAGCTTCTGGTTGTTGTCAACACGCGTATATTACAGCCGGGAACGGTTGGAATTTAGAGAAGCTCAAACTTCTTCACTTTTTATCATCTAAGTATACATCGCTTTTCATCCCTGCTTTTACGATGAAAAAAATGGAGTATAAACGCGGAGTGGATTCTGTCACCTGGCGAATTATAAGATTTCTTGTTACTTATTTTAATTTTCAACCCCAATAACGCGCAAATTAGTGTGTTGGCATAACTTCAAATTTTTTAAGAAGCATTATATGAAGGAACAAACGTACAACCGCAAAATTTTATTCATAGTAACATGAAATGCATATTAAGTAGTGATGCCAAGGTCGTAGCTCGGATCGTATTTGGGGGGGGGGGATGTTTGACGTAGAATAAAAACTATAGTTTCCACCTCCGGATGGGAAATCATCGACATATATTATTAACATTGATTTCTTTGAAACACCAACTACTTCATGAATCCATTCTTAGACAAAGAACCAGGCAGATATAGCTAGTGCGATTTGGCCTGAATCAAGCATTAACTTCACATTGCGCGTTGTAATTGCTTATTTTTTCATATCGAATAAATGACATTTTAGTATAATATACAACAATGGTAAATTTCAATAATTCCAAATTGTATTTTTTATCATGTTTTTGTTTCATCTCATAATAGAATTAAAAGGTTAGGTCTCGCGCGAGCTTAGGAAATTATTTGCTTCGTTTGAAATGGCGAGGGACGCTATACATCAGCTTGTATCGCTGCTGCATCAATATAATTATATACATAGTATTAACTATACATAAATATTATTGTATCTACAAGTATCAATATTCAATAATTACACACATTAGCCTACTGCTAAATTTTAATATTGATCTTTCCTATAATGTGCGTTTGTGCCTGCATTATACCGAGACACGTATTTGCACGTTATTCGGCTTGAAGATAAAAATACCTAACAGGAAATTATTAGAATGTGCCAGGCAGCATAATCCACTTATAATTGTTATCCTAACAGGATATTTAGGATAAAGATGGTTTGCGTAAACAATAAATTCAATGTGTTAATTGCCAATAAATTCCACCTTCAATGTGTTACCCCATGGAGGTGTATATTTTCAGGCCAGTCGCTCTTGGACATAATAGATTATGTATTATCATGTTAAAATACAGTAGCTAATTTCAGTGTGTATGTAAATTTCGTGTTATCATAATTGTTCATGTCTTTAGTAATCTATTGTTTTCACAGTCAATGAACACCAAAATATTAGCATAGCGGAACAAATCGTCAGCCTGCATGGCTACGCTACTGCGGTTAATTCGCGGTTTTCCAATAGAATTTAAGTGTTCATGCACTCACTATATATATAGCAAACAAGGACCCAGTGAGCAACAGCATGGTGTATATTCACCAATTAAAGCGCTTGCGAATTTCGTCATTTCGAAGCACATGAGAGGCCGTACATGCATGCAAGGAAAATTTAATTGCAAACCGTTTGTGATAATACGCGATTTCTGTTACTAATTGAGATCTGATCTTCTTCGAAAATAAGTAATTGGTATTAACAAGTTCAGAGAGGAACTAAATCAAACTTTTCTATACGAAGGATTAACGTCTTATTCATTCACTATGGTTGCGAGAAAGGTCTAAAGGTCCTGGCTGCGTGAGGAGTCTAAGGACGTTATATTTTTAATCCAAATAATCCTTTAGTATTTTTAGTGGGTGGACGTTCCAATTAATGCGAGGTCAAGGTTAAAGATAATTTTGACCTCGAACGATAAAAACTTTACGTGTGCATCGAACAGTAAGAAATTTCTAAAGGGAAAAGTTCCTTTCAGATTTGCGTCATTGGAACCAAGCTCTTTTATCCGCTTTTCCAGAATGAATATATAAAAGGATGTGAAACTCGCTGGATAAAACTGTACTCAATAGCTTTGGACAGCTCCATATTGAAATTTGGGATTTCACAACGTACGTTGCAGTATGTTTAAGATGTACATGGCACTTTTCTTCACTGTTTATCTGGCGCAATTCTGGAATGCAGGTAGGTCAATTTCTAAGCCAGGCCCGTTTAGCTATTTATATCAAACTTATGGGTGACTCGTTTTATGGAGTTTCGCGAATTCGGAGTGGACTTTATAATAACATGCATACAAAACCTAAAATTCCTAGCCCGAAGCCCCGAATATTCTCTATTATCTAATTGCATGGAGTCTTAGTTATTAACTTGTGTTTGTCGTTTCAGGAAGTTTAAAATCAAATCTTTTAACCGAGACTATAAGAAATTATTTACGCGATGTTGTACCCTGCACTATTGGACGATTAAACGCGCAATCGAATGATAAAACATTTTATATAATGCGATTCACGGTACTCTACATAATTATTTGTCATGATTAGTTATTTGCCTGTTAATTGTTTATCGATTAATTTAATTAAGAAAAATATACCTTAATATTTTTGAATAATATGAATATACCTTAATATCATTGTGTAAATTCAATTCAATTTATAAAGAACAGTCACACCGTATTTAATATAAAGAGACAAATACATGTCGTGTTTTTTACCAATTGATGATTTAACATACCTTTGTTTACCCAGATGGAACTGCCGATGAATCGATGGAGATAAGAATATTTAATCGTGATTTCAAAGATATCTCTTCGGACGAACTTCGAGCTCAAATCGAAAAGGCAGACCTAGTCAACTTGGGGTACCGAAAAATCATTGAAACTACGAATAAAACGGATTTTGAAACAGGTTAGTCAAGACTTGCTGACTAACATCATTAATTTCATGATCTCACAGTCAGTATCGTTTCTTGGTAAGAGATACAGAGTAAATAATTATAGGGAGACTGCCTGCATGACTGCTCATGACGCATGCATGCTTATCAAAAATAAGATCAGATGTGGAATTATTTGAATTGAAACTTTTATTAGAAATTTCGACCTTGCATGTCATAATTTTTCATATTTTTCAAGAGATGCCCTTCTGAAGGTGTTTCTCAGTTAGTTATTGTACTCAGAAAACTCGAATAGGAAATGAGTTAGGTCTGTCTAAAATGGGCAATATAGTCGCACTGTATATAATAATTGTGTTACTCCTTTGCTGACTGAAACTCGATTGTACTCTTATTGGCCAATAATTTTCGCGCGAAGCGACGTTTGATAATTTTTTCAAAGCTGTCAACTATACCATCTGTATGGAACAGCTACAATATTGCTAACCGGTTTACACACAATTATGCCATTACATATGCATAAAGTGTAATATAAAATTTGATTAAAATTTTCATACGACATTTTTTTCTGTCATATTGCAAATTTGAAACTCTCACACAGTTCAAATGCGTATATATAGATTTACATCTTCGCAATAGTTTATAACAACTTTTCTAATACATTTGGTGCCAAGGACCACCGAGATAAGAACAGTGGCGTACGGGAGACGATAACTGGGGAGGGGGAAATATTCATATATTCATGTTGTGCAAGATTAATTTCTTTTCAAATTCATTTTCTCTACAGGCCTGCATGTTAACATGAATATATGAATGTGTCCCCCCCCCCAATTATCGTTTCCCGAACGCCACCGCAAAGCGAGCATAACAAACGTCAGGCATAACATTTAATTGTTTTCTTCGAAAAGTGTCAAATTGTGTTTAATTTAATTTATCCTATATGGACTTTACCGACCGAAAGAAAGAAAAAATTAAGTTACCTTGCACTTAAACATCTACTTCAATACAGGTTTACAGGTTAAGCAGGAAACATTGAGATTTATGAAGAAGATGCATTGTAGAAAAGTTGCCGAGGCTGAGGAGATGTTGAACCGTCTTTTCCCCGGAGTAATTAGTGATGATGTGACTGCAAAAGTGAAGTCAGAAATAAAAAACAGGAAGATTGAGAGCAATCCAAACTGCATAACAGGAATAGAATTTCACCTCAAGCCATGTGAGCTGCTTAGATTTAAACGTGGAGCGAGCGGATCGCCGGGATCGCCGGGATCGACAGGATCGAAAGGAACAAAAGGATCGAAGGGATTGAAAGGATTTCAATGTTTCATTTGCTTTGGTGGATGCTCGGTAACCAAAACATCCGACGGTTCGTCAGGTGCAACTGGTCCTCCAGGAACTCCCGGACCTGCCGGGGCAAATTAATTATTATTATCGATAGCGGAACATAAAATCAAATTAAAGTATTTGTTGTATCTTGTATCTTTTAATTTCGTATTACTTGTACCGATTTGGTTCGAAAAGCAATAATAAAGAGCTTAAAATTCTTTAAGACTGATTCGGAATTCTTGCTCCAATAGCTCTAACCTAGAGAGATTTTGGCAGTCAAAAAGAGTGTCAGAAATTATATTTTGGAACATATGATAATTACACATAGAACCAAATGTTACCAAATATATTACCAAATTTTCTGAAAAGTTACACTTATTATGGAATGACTCAATTGTGTCTATTATTTCGCCAAAAATTCTAATAAAAGTGAAAATAGCATCATCCTTTTTTTGCTGCATTAAGCAGGTAATTCATGAACTAGTACTGTTGAAGATTTTTCTCCTTTTGGTTCTGCACTACTCTCCATTCGTTTAAAGAATCTAATAATCACTATAGTATCCAATAAAATGAATTTTTAACTTGCTAAAACACTAGTCTCTGTCAATAAATCTACAAAATTCGCCGGTTGTTATAAATATCCTCTAAAATCCAAAATGCCCTCTAAATAATTTTGTTTACAGTGGGAACTATTTCTAAGGCAGCGATTCCTACCCTGATACGATCATGAGTGTCAGCTAGCATTCCCTTCTCTCGCGAGAGAATAATGATGTTTGAGGCAGCCTGCATGTGGTGTAGTCACTCCACACAACAGAACTGTACGTGATAAACGAATTACGAAGCCTACTAGTTCTACAATTAATTAGATCATGCAGTTAAGTTGCAGTATGTTAGTCATTAGGTAAATTATAACAAGAAATACATGCATGCAGCAGATGGAGACATGATAGTTGGAAAATTTTGTGCGGGTTGGGGTGTTTGGAGGGTACTTGGTATTGCTGGTATATGAGAAGAGAAGTATAGAAATATATTTCTGGAAGCGGAAGCACGGTAGTCATAGCAACTTGCAAGTCGCAACCAACATCGCAATACACAACGGCCGTATATTTTCAAAGAAACAAAGTTTACCCTCATCTTTTTGTGAAAAAAAGGCAAAAATACGACAGGATTCTAACCATTTTCTGGAAGTTAAGTTACCCATCTATAGTCACTGTTATGGTAAATTATTTTAATTAATAATTACCATGAAATATAAAATCAGACGTCTCATACGACTTCCGAAGTTTTATGTTTACGCCTCGACTTGTGTTTACCACAAAAGAATGACTTTTTTTTTTAATGTAAAATCTTCCGACTTCATTATACACCGTCGAAAATTTAGTCTTGTTTTTTTTTGTTAAACCGTAAAAAGTCCTGACCACATTCGAGTTTCCCTGTACTGTAATTAAAATATATATATATATATATATATATATATATATATATATATATATATATATATATATATATATATATAAAATTTTGCGAAATGACAGTTATGCAGGTTTAGAAATACAAATATTTGTCCCAAGAGCTTAGTAACATACACTAGCGCATGCGCATAACGTAGAAGACCGTCCATAGCGTGAGGTACATTGCATAATGGCGGACAACTTTGATTTCGCCTTTGCACATCCTTGGTGTAAATATTCGAGCGGAATTAGTACCCTCGCACGATTCTCCGCACCGACTCGGGGATTACGTACGTCTTCCCGTCTATTAGGAATAAGACTAAGCAGCTTGTGTTCTGGATTAAGCAGTTTATTAAAATACAAAAGAAATAGTTCGCTTCTTTTTTGGGAGAGTGACGATAACGCACAGGCTTGTAAGGCCAAGCGATAAGATACGTATGGCCAAATTACACGTTTCTGTATTGTTTTAGTTTCTTCTTTTGAATAGTCAGGGGCGTTAAAATTCCAGACCTGACATGCGTATTCGAGCACAAAGTCGAATACATGTCAGCATAAACACGAAGGAGAGAGCTCGTCCCAAGTCCACAACGTTTGTGAATTCGTAGGAAGAGAAGTCTCTTTGATGCTCGAGATATGATGTGTTCAATGTGCAGGGAACATTTAGGATCAAAAGAAAGATACGTTCCAAGTACCTTTGCCGTAGAAACTGAGGGTAGACTGACATGCATATGCTAGTCACAACATCAGTTGTCGAACTACCTTTCAATGAACGAAATTGCTTCGGGTCCAATTTAAAGTAAACGTCATTCATAATCCATTGATATATATAGGATTGAAGAATCTTGGACAAAGTTGCAGTTATAAAGATATAGGCCGTAGGTCGGTGTTTAGGTCAGCGACCGGAGATGACTTCGGAACAGGGATCACATTTGCATCCTTCCACTGTTTAGGGACCTTTACTTGTCTAATGGAAGCGTTAAAGATTACTCTGACTCGCTCAGCCAACTCAATTAAAAAACTATTGAGGATCCAATCATGAAGTGAGCAAGGGCCTGAGGCCTTGTTGGTTTTAACTGCTTTTAAACGAGATCCAACTTCAACACTGCAGACACAGTATGGAACAGTAGGATCGTCAGTTGGTAATTTATCTTCGATGAATGTGGTGGTAACGATTAAGTAGCCGTAAGAAAACAAGTATTAATAGCAATTAGCAATTGTTAAATCTTTTCCCTCCAAAAATGTCCCTTCAACCTCAACAGAATAGAAAGAAGGCTTTAGAGAATAACCTGCGAGGTTTTTTATAGCGTTCCACAATTTGTTAGGTTTTGTGTTCATCAAACGGTTTACCTGAGATTCAAAAAATTTTGGTTTGGCTTGCTTCACAGTATATATCACTTTATTTCGTAATGCTTTTATTGTATTCAGCTTTATTTTCTAAGCAAAAGCCTTTTGGCTTTGGGAAATGAGGGATTTAATCCCCGGGGTAAGCCACGCTTTGTCTCTACAGTGGATCTTCACAGCTCCTCGGAAATATAGTGTGCAAACCCACAAGGATAATGTCATAAAATAGGTCACACATCACCTGGCATGAAGGTAATTCCGCTTTCTATTCCAAGATTTGGTAATAATATTAAGACGTTGGTGTAAATTAGACGAACTTGATAGAATTGACATATATGGTCCGACTGAGCAATAGCAGGAAGTATTTCATAGTGCTGGTACCACGTTTACATTATTCATAAGTATTAAATCTAGGGTTGCATTTGCACATGTAGGTTCTTTCACAATTTGCTTAAGGGATGCGGTCTTGCAAAAACGGCTAGAGTCAAACTGTTTAAAGTCTCCCATAAGAAATACACCTGCTGTAAGATAGCCATGTAGGCTATCCTCATCAGATTGAGGTGGGTGATATACGACACCGACAATGATGCAAGTAATTTCACGTGGTAGTCGATACGGCCGAAGTTTTAGCCACAAGCATTCATGCTGTGGGCATTCTAAGTCTGGAAAAATAACAAACGGAATTGTAGACTTTACGAAGGCGCGAATTCCTCATCACAAATTCTATCCCATTCATTTCAACAACCAAACTAAGGTCATCAATCTTATTGGATATCGATCCAATCAATCAATAAAGGATAGACAATAGATAAACATCAAAAGTGTATTCAAATACCTACTAGAAATACATGCATGCAGCGACCCCTCGCCTCGGTTAAACGAAATTAGTTAAGCTTAGATATCCGGATATCCGTAACGGGATAGTTAGATTAGTTATTACAAATTAAAAAGTAGGAACAATAAATATAACAGGTCATTTTAACGGCATGCGTGGTAAATAAGGGGAGAAATGTAGACAGTTTATGAGTTTCTTAATTAAGCTATACATGCAGTAATGAAGAAGCGGCGTGTCGGCGTCTTCTAATAGCTTCGAGCGTCAAATGTGTCAAAACAACGCCTTAAAATAGACAAAGCACTTATATCGAAGAAAATAACTAATAAAATTTTGAAAGAAAAAACATAATTAGCGATTTTTTGACTTAAAGGCCAGGTGTTTTTGAACGCCTTCCTTCACTTATGCTAATATAATTTATAGAGGATCATCGACCTGATAAATGCTCGGTGGGCTAGAGCCGTCAATAAATTTCCATACACATATACCTAGAACTACCGGTTGGATAAAAATGTATTTCGTACTGATCCATTTATTACGGCTCGATATTTTTACTGTCTTCGTCACAGGAGATCAATGTCAGTTACAATCATCTTTGGAGGAACAAATGTATTTCAACCATGTAATAACAAATTGTGAGTGAAAAATCATATAATTTTATTAGATTGAAACTGTACCGCGCACAATTTCCCACAGACATATATTCTTCTTTTCTTCAAGATTTATATTAGCTACCTTCGAGAAATATAAACAGATAATTAGTCGAGACGTGACCTGCTTGAATATTATTCAAGATCCGCAAAAGCCATAAATTTAAAACACGAAAGTAAATAATATTAATTTTGATCATATTTCTCCATATAGGCAAGATTTTGCCGTTTGAGTGTATTATATCCAACCATTCTGTCCAATCCGAAATTGAATGTGCCTTGAAATGTCTTCAAGAATTAGCTTGTGTGGGTTTCAACTACCAAGCTAAATGGCAAAATAAAGTAGCGAATTGTCAAATCAGCAACAAGACCCAAGACCAAGATGTAATTGGACTAGGAGAATGGACGTTTTACCAAAATATTAAAACAATGGGCGTAAGCTAACTATATATATATATATATATATATATATATATATATATATATATATATATATATATATATATATATATATGTTACAAAATTTGGATATATAGTTTGCTACACTCTGCGTTTCACGTTTCTTCTGAAACGATAGAACAGAAGAGACGTGAAACACAGAGTGTAGCGAACTATACATCCGAATTTTGTAATATTTCATTGATACTAATTTGCCTGATTAAAATTGGATTCGTGCGATTCACATTTTCCCATACTTATTTGAATTGTGTAAAACGTTTATGCACTTAAACTTGAATTTTTTTAAGTGGGATGCAAACTAAGGCTGTATTATGCATACTAACATGTGATCACAAGAAAAAACATATTACTAATAACTATTATTTTTCTACACATCATTTCTGTAAAAACACGACTTAACTAGGCAAATATGGATCGAGTGATTTTTGCGTTATGCATACGTCGGTGATAAACATGCAATTTTGGAAATACATTTAGTGCAACAGAGCTAGAAGAAGCTCATATATAAATTATTAGCCCTGTCACAAAATTCCAAATATAATCATTTTTTCTAGCATCAAGCTCATACTTTTGAACCATTGGGTATGCAGAGTGGCAAAATACCTGATTCGGCAATCACCGCATCGTCGTCTTATCCTGGTGGAGTCGACGAAGCTCGTTTTGCTAGATTGAATAACACAGGCAGTCATTGCTCGTGGTCGCCAACTAACGCCAATTATGGATCGTGGCTTCAAATTGATCTTGGAAAAGTTACGCTTGTAACAAGATTAGCAACCCAAGGATCGTGTTATATGAATGAGTGGACGAAATCTTACATGGTTTCCCATAGCAAAGATGGCAGAATTTTTCATTTATACCCTGAAACAGGGAAACCAAAGGTAACTTAGCGCACAAATAAAAAAATTCACAATTATTTGCCACTTGTAAGCACATCTTTATTGAACGCGAATACGAATCGACTTTCTATACTTGGAAATTTAAATGTTGTACCCATGCTAAACAATGTGATAAAATCTTTTGCTTTGAAGGCAAGTGCCGAACATATTTAATTGTTCATTTTACCTTATTGTTAGCCTCTTCATATGCCTTGGACGGTTAGTATAGCACAGGTGCTGTTGATCGAATTTTGAAGAAAATTCCTATATCCATCTATGATGATTTTCTACACTAAACGCAGTGCATTTTTTACATATTATTTTTCAAGAAAAATCTAAGTAAAACAAATGAAAAAACAAATTGAGGATGATATGTTCATTTTTTAGGTTTTTCTAGGAAACAAGGATAGAGATTCCATTGCGATGCACACTTTTGAAAATCATATTGAAGCTCGGTATATTCGTGTTTTTCCAAGAGATTCGCACAGCTTTCTAGCGATGAGGCTCGAACTGTACGGCTGTTATTTCTAAGGCAAGCGTATATTGTATAAAATCATTATTAATTATTAACTCATTATTGTGAAGCCTAAAACAAATACGATTTGGTTACTTGTGTGTAAAAGCTAAAATCTTTACAACAATCGAACAAAAAATACAGAGTGCCCCCCAATAAAAATATTCGCTTTTTAAAACTTACTCCCGTCCGGTCACTATAGCTACGGACAATATTGTCGGGAAATAAGCAAAACATTAAATATCTCAGCAAGTATTTAGGCTAAAGATCCCGGAATACCACCAAACGATAGAGCTTGAAAAGACGATTTAAATAGTATTTTCAAACCTGCATATAGTAATAAACTGCATTTGTATTATAAGTCAAAACATGAGTGAAAATAATAGGTTGCTTTGTTATCTTAAATTACTCCCCATAGCGACCATATACTTCAGAAATTCAGCATTTTCTCGATTTTTTTCTTCTCTGTTGTCTTCAAAATGTCTGAATTTTACATACTATCATTCTGTTATAATTCTGAGTAATTGTTGGGGTAGGATGTACAAAAGAATCGGAGAAAATAGCATTTTATAAGTTCTAAGCGATAATTGTTGCTAAGCACGTGTTTACCGCATGCTCGGAATGTTGTCATGCGGTGGAAAATGTGACAAAACTTCCTAATGCCTCCCCTCTATGGTAAATTTGACCCCAGAAATCGATTTCTGACGTAAATTTGGAATTAGGGGGCAGATTTTCGGCTTTTTTTCCCCGAAAATTTTTTCGATGTTTTTATTATTGTGAAATATTATTGCCGGTGACGCGATAATCTATATCATCATGTATGTTTATATAAAAAATCGGCAAAAATCTTCTAAAGGCTCGATTTTGACGCTAAATATATCAAAATGGTCCTGAATATGTGAACTAAACCACTGCAACCAGTTTTTGTTTGCATTTTGGGCAATATTTTAAGGATTAATTAGGCCGCTTTGATATGCAATATTGAATAATATAAAAAGCACATGCACTTTAAAGTGAATTTTATCTTAGCGAATTGACAACATATCGATATAAAAAAAATGTATCCACTGAGCACAATTTCTTCTTTAAATTGGTCTCATTTTTATTAAAATCGGGCAAGTATTCGAACAGGAATCGCAAGTTATAATCAGCTAACCACTTCAAAATATCATCTGATCGGACGGCAATGAGTCTAGCATAATTGGATAGTGCAGTGTATTATCAAATTATATTTTGTGAACTTTTGGATCTGTGACTGCATGTATTAAAGTTGCCAGATAAGCGGTATAAATTTTAACAATTTAAGAATTTTATAGCTTCTCTCCATTATTAGACTTATTATATTGTATTTTAAAATAGTTTATTTTGGAAGTTTGTAATTTGTAATACAAATATATGTATCGTGATCTTAAACCCCATTATAAACATGAATTTTTCTCTTTGATTTGTGAAATACTGTAACGTTAATTTACGTTAAATGGGAAGTCAAGTCCTGTCTAGGAACGGTTGTGCTATAACGGATTGCTCAAGCCTCATTAATACAATATGAGGGCCACCCGATGTCAAAAATTGTCCAACATTCGCATGCATTTATAAACTTTCCTAAATAATCATATAATAAAGTCTATAGATTTCGGCTGATTCACCGCGTGGTCGACCCGAGTAGACGTCTATAGACGAGCTCCTGCTTTTCCAAAATTTGAGAATGAATTCATCAGCTATCATTAACAACCTATATCGTTTCTTCGACCTTCAGAAGACAAAAATGATTTGGACAGGAAAACTTGAAGATCGCTTGGCATGTAAAGAGTAAAACCTTGAACTTTGAAGGGGATAAACGGCCGACAAACTAATCGAAAGAATACATGGTATTTTTCATAAATCAGACAAGTCGATGTACCTTCAGGGCGGATCTATACTATTGAACTTTTAGCTGAAGGAAACGATGCCAACAGAAATAAGAGCAATTGAGAAATCAAAATAGTGGATTCCAATCCAGTGAAAAATGCTGCATCGAGTCAATCAAGCGAGTTCTCCTACCTAGATAACCAATGTCGCTGTTCCTGCCGAATTTTTAAAGCAGAACTCGAAGGTTTCAAGTTCGATATGCCTTTGATGCAAACTGAGCAAATTGAATCCATTCAATGCTTGTGCACCGATCATACGAATTCTCCTAATGAAATATTAACCTACAAGAAAGAATGTCAAAGACTGCAAAATATTATATCTGACAACGAAAAAGCCACAGCTGACCTTGAAAGAAAAATCATGGCGCAAGAGTCTCGTATCATATCAGCAGATGAAGAAAAGGACTCTCAAAGATTAGCACTTACGCTAATTATGAAAGATCAAGACAAAGCTAAATCAAACAAGTAAGATCAAGGCGTATCAAAAACGATATTTGCCAATTCTAGAAAAAGCAGTCGAAGTGGCAAAAATAAAGGCGCCGCAAGTTCAATGAAAGGTTTAATCGACCATGAACGTGACCATGATAGCAAATAAATTTAATGTGCTATAGAGGTTGAAGGCTCTTCAGACAATAAGCCTGTATCCAGCAATGATCATGACTGTGATGACCTGAACACCGAAGCAAAAAATCAAAGTAGCAAGTTAATTAAGAAATCGAGCAAATTAATTAAAGAAATGTAATGCTTCCGATGTTCCTGCAAATGTCAACGATCAAATGGCATCTCAGGTCAATGGATCAGTGTCTCGTGAGCCAGAAAGTAAAACGGCTATCGTTGGAGATTCAATGTTGAAAATGCTAAATGCCGGTCGAATGCGTCGCTCTTTTGGGCACAACGGTATGATAAAGACATTCCCTGACGCTAAGACAAGTGATATGAAGTATTATGTTCAGCCAGCCTTACAAATGAGCCCGAGTCGTATGATTATCCATGTGGGCACTAATGATGTATCAAAAGGCACTGAACTGCAAGTCTTTGCCAAGAGAATTGAGGATCTATGTAAAGGTATAGTGAAGTCTAATAAAAATATCCAAATAGCTATTTCTGAACTCATAATTAGAAACAATTCCTGAACTGAATACCAAGATTAATGCTGTCAATGAACTTATTAAAAGTTTGTGTTTGAAGCATGGATGGCAAATAGTTAAACACCGAAATATCCAAATCACCAAGCTAGTGAATAATCTTAATGCTTCTGGTCTACATCTTAGCAGAGTAGGCACGTCGTTACTAGCGAGGAACTTAATCGAATTCTTAAATAATTGAAATACTATTCCAAGACAAGGCCCTCTAACTAATAGTTCAATTGCTCAGAGTGCTAATACTGTCTCCATAGATAAAGCGGCGAATGGTGCTAACTCACAGTTAGGTCAGGCAAACAATTTCTTTAATGCAATAAAGGCTAAAAATTTGGTGCCCAATATACGTCGTCTCAAAATTGCAAGTCTTAACATAAACAGTTTATTAAAAGATATAGATGAATTAAGAGCATGCATGTATAATCAGCAAATTGATATCCTAGCGATCAACGAAACCAAACTCGACCCTAATCTACCCATGGTCTTAATTTCCCTTGAAGGTTACACCTGGGTATCGAGGAATAGGCATAGATTTGGGGGTGGCGTTGGTTTCTACATAAGCTAAGACTGAAATACTATTAATTTTCGGACTAGACTTGACTTAAATAAAGAGTATATCGAAATTCTTACTGTTGAAATTAACAAATATAAAATGAAACCATTTTTTATCTCAACATGGTAATGACAACCAAACTCTCCTATAAAATATATAGGCTTGCTAGGTAAATTTGAAAACGTGTTGCAGCCTAATAACTGTGCTTAATAAAACCATCTATATATAGCTAATCGATTAGTAAAAGCATGAATTTGAAAATAAGTGAATTACCGCACTCTATAAAGAAAACTGAGTCAGTATTTATGCTCTGAATAAGGTTAATATATTTCTTAATATAAAATTGATATGTTGAACTAATGCAGAAAAATAAGCTAGTAAATAATAAAATCGAAGATTTCGATACATAAAGTGGTATATATGAAAAATATCACAATTTATTCCGTAAAAAATTACAATGCATGCAAACTTAGAAGTCTCCTTAATCGATCCTGAACACCAGAATTAAACGAAAAGTTTATTAATAGGATTTACGTTGAGCAGAACAAAAGCGGTATTGTTTTATCGCATTGCTCTTTATAATTAATTATTCAAAATTTTTTTCGTAGCTCATTTTAGCATTCAAACTAAAATTCTCCTTCCGTTACTTTCGTGCACGATAACGCATTAACTAATTAACATTTGAGCAAATAGTTTGGATGGAACGTGATATTGCATAAAATCCTGATATTTTTAGTATTCATATCTCTTACGATATTTAAATAAATAAAACTATGGAATGTTAGTTAAATAAAACTATACACGCCAATCCACGCTCCGATGACTCCCGATGAGGTTCTGTTGTTTGATAACATGATTGAGGTAATTGTTAATTTTGGAGTTAGTTGCCATTGACAAATGGCCACTGCTTCACGACAATCGTCTTCTCCATGAATATCTTCTGGGTACTTTAAATAAACAGGTCCCAATAAAAAATTGAACGACGTTGTTGAGCTTTTTAACTACTATTTCATAATTCTTATCATTTGCAATTTAAGTATCAGTCGCGGAATATTTTCTAAAAAGTGGAAAAGTACAAAGCTAATTCAAATCCACAAGTGAGAAGAAAATACTAACAGAGCAATAGCAAAAAATGACGTAACATTCTGTTTAAATAAAAAGTTCAAGAAAGGTAGGCAGCATTAGTTACCACCAATTTCATTGGTGCGATTGGTGCAAGGTATCCGAGTGTTGTTGGCAGTTCAAGATACCATTGGCATGGACCTTTCCTTAATCCAAAGCACCAGTGCTAGCTCCCAGGCCGCCAGCGACCTTGCCTCGTTCCCGGGCCACCTCGGACTACAGCTTGCACCTAGCCTTCCAAATTCGTAAGTATATATAAGCACTGGGGACTATATGGTTAACCTAGATATTAACGCAGGATATCAGGCTCTACAGACGGGGTTAGCGTAACATTGACCGTCCAGATTGTTCAAAAAATCAGAACAGAGTCAAAAAAGGAAGTGTGGTGGTCCACGTGTGCGTGTCATGTGACATATGTTAAAGATGATTGGCTTAATGAAATTAAATTAATGCCAAACCGGTCACACATTATTATTCGAATATATATGCGCGTGGTGATGGTGATGGTGATGGTGGTGTGATGTTCACCGATTGATTCTCCAAGTGGATCAAAAAATGCGATCAGTGTCAAAAAGTAAATGTGTGTGCTCGTTCACGTGTGCGTGACGTGTGTCCTGTATTAACGATATTAACTTAAATAAATGAAGTTATTGACAAACAGGTCACACGTCAGCGCGTGGGGGGTGGAGCGAAGGAGATGTTACCCGCAGCCTTCGTTGAGCCAATGAATTGAAAAAAGACTAGAATTTGAACGCTCACTTTGTCAAAAGTTTGAAGCCAAGGTGGCGGAGACTGAAGTTTTTTTGTTGGTATGACCAAGCCCTCCACGGGGAAATTGCGTTTGAAATTTCCGCGCCAGAGGCCTGGATTATACCTACGAGGCTTCATGATCCGCCATCTTTGCTTTACTCATTATTTAGGGAAATTCAGAGAGTGAGCGTTCCAGCCTTATTTAAGTTCACTGGGTTGAGCTGACTGAGTGAATTTGAACTTCGCGACATCATACCAAGGTTAAAGGTTTGTAAAACGATGGTATAGTAAAATTAAAATGTGTTTAGTAAAAACCGAATTGCAAATTAAGTGGTTGTTTATTGCCTTCTTGCGAAAATGAATATGAAATTTTTGGGGTTGTTTTAACTATTTATCATGGAAATCAATAAAATAAAGAAGGTGAGACTGTGAAAAAGTGCGTTGACGTGTGCCGATGGTATTCCAGTGTATGGGAACACGAAAAGATTGCGATCAGTGTCAAAAAACGAGAGTGTGCTGGTTTACACGTGTATCATGCATGATATCTTCATGATACTTATGCATAAGACGTCAGGTCGCGGATTAAAGTTGGGAAAAGAAGAAAACCGATGCATTGACGGATAACGCTGGCGTGATAAAATAAAACTGTGTTTAGCAAAGCTCGCATTGCAAGTTAAGCTGTGGTTTGATTCTTTTTTGCAAAATGAATATGAAATTATTGCAGTTGATTGAACGATTTGTCATGAAAAGAGAGCGCGCTCAGGGTTCACACGTGTAATAATACTTATACATCCTACTAATGTTGTTATGTTCCCCAAAGGACATTAATGCAAATCAAAGGTGATGAATAATGAATGACGGATAACGCTGGCGCCTGGCTTCATAAAATATAACTGTGTTTAGTAAAGCTTGCATGCGAAGTGGTTTGATGCATGCTCTCGTCCAAAATGAATAAAAATTGGATGAACGATTTGCCATAAAAACTAATAAATTTAAAGAGACGAGAGAGTGTGAAAACGAGGAGTGTCAGGAGGGGTTCATAGGTACGAGGAAGGGGAGACAGAGAATATTAAAATAATTCGTCGAATACCGAGTTCTATGGTTATGTGGGCAGAGATATGGATTCGAACAAATGCGCGCCTACTTGACCACGGACCAAGTTGAAGAAATTGAGCAACTGTTGAGGTTTGTGTCTAGCTGCCTATATGACTATGTGTTTAATTTTGTGACTTAATTTTAAAACTTTAGAGCACGATGTGTTGTTTAGGGTTTATTAATTTAATCATGCAAGGTCGTGCATTGGTTTAATAAGGAAGGTGTGGATACGCTATGGCTGTGCTGCAAAAGATTTTACTTGGTTGAGGACAAATTGAACTTTTTTTTGTATTATTTTCACAACATTTTTATATGAATAGTTTTTTCGCCATAGGATATCGCATACGCAAAGTTCGTTTGTATGGGAACCAGCGTAGAAACGTGTGCTTACATGCTGTCAAAACTAATTTGATGTAAATACTACAACGTTTCATCGCCAGGGATTCGTTCAAGTGTTTATTAAAGTTTCAAGTATTTTAAATATTCTCACCTGTATATTCATGTACACCTGAAAATCACATTTAATTTCAATCCTAGCAATGTATTGCGCAGTAATATTGAAATAAAATATTTGATAAAATGTAAGCTCGGATATTCGAGGGAATATTCACCTAGTGCACACATTATGTTCGGATACAGCAATACCTGTAGCCTCTAGCTGCGGTCAAGCCTAAGGGTATCACCTTAAGAATATTTTAAAATTTGTTTTACTTTTAAGCTTTAATTGCCTATGCGCTGCGGTTAATAAAATGAAATTATGCCTTACATGCAAGCTTAGGTCGCGGACACCTAGCGAAAGAACAACGCTTATACTTAGACCTAACACACTTGATTTTGTGGTATGAGAACCTCCGTTGTGCTCTATTGTATTCATTTTAAGTCGATAAAAATTTAAACCTCAACTATATGATAATATCAATAGGACATTTATACTGAAATATAGGGAGGAGTCGAGATAAATTTCCAGGCCAAGGACTCTATTTGACAAACAGTGCGTGCGAGGCACTACAAACTACAGATTTTAAAGATGGATGGAAAATTTCAGCCATTAATTTTATAAGTTGTTGATTGAAATCCGATTACAATACATCTTGACAGGATTCGATAAAACAACTTTCCGTGCGAAAAAATGTTTCCATGAGACATAGAGTGGTCCCCCGCTAACTCGAACTCACTTAACTCGAAATCCTCGCTAATTCGTATAAATTTTGTTTTCCCTTGGTCGAATATTATCGGTTAACTCGAACTTTGGTTTCGAAATTCGAATCATATATCAGCAAACTTCAAAATTCAGAATAATTTTGACAACTGGAATCTATCGAAATAACAACCAGTTAATCGGTGTATAAATGTATGATTGATTTTAAATTTTAAAAGATTATCTGTAGTGGCACGATCGTTATTGATCTTTTTGTAACACCTCTACATATCAACCTCAGTTAACCTTAATGTCCGGTTAACATTTATGGTGTCGCTGCTTTAATCATGCAGTATTTCATTATTAGCAAGTAAACGCATTAACTGCGGCAATCCAATGTACGTAAATATAAACGTAATCTGACACCAACCCCGGTTATTTCGAACCCCTGGTAACTCGAACAATTTTCCTGTCCCCTTGGGAGTTCGAGTTAGTGTAGGATTAAAACGGCTGGTGCTATGAAATCTCTCACATAAACTTTTAAACTGATCATTTTGTTGATTGCATGCACCATCGCCATATTTTCTTCGGAAAGCTAAAGCTGCAATCTCGCTATTTCTGTCGCCATACCTTTCTATATAGGCATAAAAGTTATATATTTTGTGAGCATACGACCAGATATGCATGTGTTATGATGTTTAAAGAGTATACCACAAGTCATTCACTACTCGCTAATTAATAGTTGTGATATTAAATTAAACTAAATTCTTTGTGGTCACAATGTTTAAAATTCAATAGAAAATATTTTATATCCCTCTATATATTAGAGCAACTACATACATGGGGTTTGAAATCACAGAGTGCATGCAAATAAATTTTTCTGCAAAGCATATAACAGTGCTGCCGCTAATATAGAAACGACGTTGCCAAATGCATGCACAGGGGAGTTTATACTCACCATTTTAAATTGTTACCATTGATTGAAAATCAAAACAACACATGCTAAGCACTTTTGCAACATTTTATCAAATTAAAATAAAATTATATTTGGTACTATATGCACATACCAAAGGATGAGTACATATAGAAATTATTACAAGCAATGGATTTCAAATGTGGTATATGCCTCAAAAAATTAGTGCAAGACATGAAATGTCTCTCCTTAATTTCATTCCTCTCTCTGTACAACTAAACATTTTCATTGTTAGTAATTTTATCTTGTCAGGCTATATCACAATCATTGCTCACAGAGAAAGATAATAGATCAACACCTGGGTCTAGAACAATTAAGCCACTATTTAGAGCTCTTAATTACATTATTTTAGTCGCGGTGAGACTTTCAAAGTTGTTTTTGATCAATTTATACATTAAGCCCATTTATAAGAGCGAAAATAAATCCCGACTTAAATAAACCGTGGTTAATTTAAGTCACTGCGACCAAATCCTAAATTAAACATGGTGTTCACCATCAATTTACACTGCAAAAACTGTTTTGGCGGCCGGGGCTTGTGACAACGAATATGAGTCGTTTATACGAGTGTTTGTTCTCAATAGCCTTCTATAGTGCTTACGTCACACAGTTTTCTATCTATACAATTTTGTCCCACTTGTTTCCCAGATTGCATTGCGATTCATTGTTCGAGACCGACATGACGTAAGCACCTCAAAGGTCTATTGAATACCAAGATTCCACCATATAGCTAATCAGGACATTGCTGATTACCAGTCTTTTCTCGCTTAAATTTCGCGCATGCATAGCATATAACTTACAAAACTACGGAACGTCGGTCGTCGATGACATAGAATTTGATTCCGCTGTGTTCTATCAAAATACCCGGTTGTACTTAATCTCCTAGCGGAATTAGTATACCCTCGCACGTTTGCTCCGCACCGGCTCGGAGATAATAAGTAACCTTATTCACTCATGCCCGATCAAATTGAAAAATGTCGCGTCGCCAAAAGAATGTTTCCGGCAAATTCTAAGGAATTAGACAAAATATCCTTTGAAACTGTGTTAAAATATTATATAAAACAGGGTAAACGTAACATAAAGACATGTCCATTTACGGCAAGTTCAAATTGCAAACAACCTTAACTGTGCATGTGCATGTCTGTAAGTTTCGCTCGTTGTTGTGCAAGCTAAATCAGTAAAAACGTTTATGTTTGTTTATCCATATATAACTGAACGACACAAATGAAGTATATTAATTATCATCGAGGAATTAATCTACGAGGAACGGGCTTTAAAATTGTGTTGACAAAATAAAAACTAGATCTCTGCAATAATATAGTTTAAGGTAAATCGTCTCTATTCGTCTGCATCCTGTTATACTAAAAAAATTGGAGTTTACAGTACATATATATGTGGATTATGCATGTAACCAGGAAATGCCATGATTTTCCTGTTACTTATTTGTTATTTCCAAGCCGAAAATCCGCAACTCACATTGGAATAACTGTATGCCAATTTCCACCGTAAGAAGAATTATATCAAGGAACAAGCATACATTTGCGAAGATCAACAAAATGTGATCCATAGTAACATGAAATGCATATTAAGTAGTGGTGCAAAGGCCGTAGCTAGAATCTTAATTGGGGAGGGGCATTAACTTTACGACATTAACTTTTTCGTAAGTTCATTCAGACTAAGATATTGCTATATAGAGCCTTCTCGTCTTTCTCACAAAGTTATGTAACACAAGGTTATGTCTTCGTAGTCCAAAACAGAATGCAATTAAAAAACTCAGATAAGTGCAAGGAATCAGGGGCGGCGGAACAGGGGGGGGGGGCTAGGGGGGCTAAAGCCCCCCCCCGGAAGTAAAAGCCCCCCAAAAAAACTTTCATGAAGAAAGCCAGAATGATGGGAGAGCAAATATACAAACGAAGTCGTCAAATTATTGCTCGCCGGCGTATTAAATGCTAATAAGATATCCTATATTGTGATACGGATCAAGTGAATGTAAATTGACTTTCGTTGATTTTTCATAGTTGTCTTTAACAGCAGAATATTCGTGTTGTATTGTATTATTTTCGGAGCGCCATTTTGTTTGGAAATTATTTTCAGAATTTGAGAGATGATTTTTCAAATGTAGGAGATATCACTACACGCGCTGTGCCATTTTTAGACGCGTGCTACGAGTCTCTACGATAACCTTTGTAGGTCCGTTGGTCGGTCGGTAGGTCGGTCGGTCGGTCGGTCCGCATATTACTCTAATATATGCATGGTGTCATGAAACAACGCTTGTGGGACGTATTCGCCCTGAGCGCATGCCCAGTTCTTCTTCAACGTTCAACTTATTGACATTGACATTTGTGTAATTATTTTTTATCGGACTTAATGCCGGACTTAATACAGTATAATACGTGGAAACATGTGGAGATTTTTTATTCAGTCATCGATAACAGGGCATTGAAATCACAGTAATGGACCTAACAAATTTTGCAATTCTAATAAGAGTTTGTTTAGTTCGCGTGGGCAGTGATATAGAATGCGTAATTGTCCTGTCTAATTAATTTGAGAGTACAATTGATAATTGGTAGGTTCAGTAAACAAAAAACCAACACGAAATCGAACATGCATATTATAATGTCCATTCTACACACATTCAACAGGAATGAATAGCCTTAATTGAGCTGGCCAAATAAAACAGTGCTGTTATCATTATATCATATACCTGTTCATGACTGTCAGCAGCGCTGTTTTGTTCAACAGGCCCTAAACAGTGCTGCTATCATTCATAAACAGGACTGTAGTGTTGAACAAACAGGCTTAAACAGTGCTGTTGTACTTGTAACAGCGCTGTCGAACGCTGTTCAAGCCTGTTCAAGAATGTTGAAGAGCATTCAGAAAGAAAAAGATCAATTGGATGCTATTCTAAACTCTTCGTTTACAGAAGATGACGACGCGGCATTAAAAGACATCATTGATAATAAATAAATAAACTACCGACTACTCGAATATCGTTTGTGAACAATGTTGTGTGGGCTATCATATTGTAAAAACAAGCAATTTTAAACAATTTTAATGCAGTGCCGAATTCAATTTGTATGCCGTCCGATCGACCGCGTCCGCATCGGCCCATCGGGTCGGTTGAGACCATTTTTCTCTAATATGTGCATAATTGTCATACCAACGCGTGTAACATGTTAGCACCTAAGCGCATGCGCGAGCGCACACGAGCACGCGTCATTAGTATTTACGTACTTGTTAGTTTGTGTTTGCCCATGAAAAACTACGATGAAAGTGGGAAGTAACACTCTGAAATGGCCATTTCCGAAGATCTAGAGCATTGAAATTCCAAAAATATTTCCCTCGGCGCCAACCATGGTGGCGCCTCGTGAAATTAGCCCCCCTAAAATATATTATGTTCCGCCGCCCCTGCAAGGAATTAAGGATCTAATTTTCAATCAACCCGTTAAATTTGACCCTATAACGTAAATGCTATTCTGAAAAAGACCCGGAGTACGGAGTGGAAAGCTCAATTAAAAAGATTTAATCCGGAGAACATTCATTGACAAACTAATATGCCTGGATTACAAATGTTTTAATATCTGCACTTGTTGTTAAAAATTTTCTTTTCAAGATGAAAAAGGAAACCATAACTTTCTAATCTACATATATATGGCATGCTTATTGGCGTAATAACTAGCTAAATGCTCAAACTAGGTTATAACAGAACTATCTTATACGCCCCACTAGACTACGGTAATACGTTTCTTTACACGGTAATACAGTTTTCTAACACCCCCGCATAGCTCGTATACCAGATATGGTGTTACGATATGCCATATGCTTTGTTGGTATGAGACGAGGCATGTGATTTTCTCAAAATGCGCGAGGGTTTCCTAACCCAGTAGCACACTGCACCACTTGCAATGATAAGAATCAAAACAAGAACTGGAACACCAATGACAAGAAGATAAAACTTCAATGTTTTGTTATCATCTGCAATATAAAATGGAGACATGAAACACACGTACAAACCTAGATAAAAGGTGGCTAAAGAAAGCAATCAGGAAAAATATTCAATCCACCACATGATGTAAAAACAAGTTGATAAGGTTGACTGTTTCTTCGATTGAAAAATATTTCTTATCTGTAAGTCTGTTAGGATTGTTGTCAATTTTGATTCTGAATATATTGTAAATCATACGTACCACATGTTTCTGTGTTAAGGAAACCACGTCTAACGCGACCTTCACAATCTGTACAAGTTGAGTTGTCTCCTCCACAATCTCCGCAAAAATCTACTTTTTTCCAACTGTTCTCAACTCCATCACAACCAAAGATAATAGGCTTGGCAACTACAAATTGTGTAAGTATGCCTTTGTTAGTTGCCAAAATCTTTCCTTAATTACAGTTACTATGATATAGTAGTAATTTTATTTCTTCTTGCTCGACAAGTGTTTTCATCCATGAAATACTGAGAGACACAGTACTTCTTGACACAAAAACCGGTTATGATAGGCCTTTTAAGATCATGAGACTTAAAAAGGAATGCTTTTTGTAAAATGTAACTTTTTACATGTATTGTAATTACATAAAAACTGGGGATTTATGAGAAGGGAAGATAAGAGTGTCAATTTACCGGATCAAACGAAAAGCAAAGAAAAGGAGGAAAAGATGCTGAAAATTGAATCGAAAATTTACGGAGGAAAAGAAATTGAGTTTCGACAAAAATAGTGATTGTAAATATATGGAAGGAAACTCACGTTTTTAAACGTTTTAAAGAGTTAGCGCGTGTTGAATGCCTATTTTTTGGTATTGATCACACATTAATAGGATAGAATAAAACTTTAAATACGCCATCTAATTCAAGCAAAAGCTCACTTCCAAGTAAATGCCCACATTTCTACTAGGATAAGACTATTCGCAATCATAAATTACAAAATTTGACGTCAGACTTGATTTTTTTAGAGGAAATTAACTTTCATGATATGACGAATTTAATGTATCGCTATTTCTTCCATGATGAGGTAAATCGTTTCATATTCTAACCAATATATGGCTAAACCCCCCCCCCTCCTCACTTAGTTGCTTCAGGGGTTGTTGAGACTGCCTCATTCTTGAAGTCCATAGCGTCTCTTTTTTTGGTGGCATAGATTCTACTTTCTTTCAGAGATCACGAAATTATTTGATAAAATTACTAAATGCTTCAAATTTTAGAACTGTAGCGGTATGTCGTTTTTTCAACCCTTCCTTACCAATTTTTGATAACTTTTTCTTTTTCTTTATCTTAATCAAAGATTGTAATGTTGCTTCACCAATATCTTTTTTACCAGTAATTGCGATATCAAACAAACATTCCTCATTCCCCTCACAAATACGCCTTGCTTCTTGCTCTAAAGTAAGATTAGAGAATAACGACCCGGTCTCGTCCAGAAAAGCTGGTATGAAGTTTTTATTGGAGAAGCTGTTGTAACTCTTTCCAGGATGGTATTTAAACAAAGTCATATTCCTCTCTACGATCCCTAAAAGTATGAAGGAAATAAACTGATCAATACTTGTAAGATGGAGGTCAAAATTCACTTCCTTTTCTTCCTGACACTAAGATCCTTTGTTTCCATGTTACTAGGCAGATTTTTGTTAGTTAAAAATATTTGCATGAATGTGCAGAACCCGAATTTACGAATCCCACACACACCAGACGATGATCGTGAGATCTAGAAATGAACTGAACAAGAACAATCGAAAATGGTGCAATAATATAAGTTTGGAAAATTATATAAAAATTTTAGGATTAATTTTGTTACTTAGGTTAGGTGAAATAATACACTCTCCTGCTGTATTTCTACTTTGTCTTTCGTTCTGCTTACAACCTGTACACATCTGTACATCGGTCGTTCTCATTATCCTCGATCTGCTTCCTTTCTCTTCTTATAAGGTTTAAGTGCCAAATCCACCTTATATCTAAACTTTTTGTTGTATCCATAGAACTGCATAGGTAAAACAAACTGTTCGATTTTCTCCACAAGAACTCTCCACAAGAAAATCGAACAGTTTGTTTACGTATGCAGTACTCGGAATACAAGAAAAAGTTTAGATATGAGGGGGTGGTGAATCACTTGCAGGTAATAACCAGTGGTGTAGCCAGCCCGACAATTTAGTCATGCTATGTTAATATTTTGAAAACAATGAATGTGAAAACAATGAATTTCTAAAGAAATGAACCATGATAATAACATAAAATTTGTATAGCATGACCATGAGATCCGCCACCGGTTATAACAAGAGAAAGGAAGCAGAGGATAACCAGGAACGACCAATGTACAGATGCAAAAGTTGGAAGCAGAACGAGACACAAAAAGAGAAAATGGAAAGTAAGAGAAATTGGTACACGAAAGGTGGGAATTGTAGATCAGGAGGAAAAGGATCGTGTTTATATAGAACTGAGATGACCTACGAAATTAAATGTAATGAATGTGACAATCTATATATTGGGCAATCATCGAGAACTGCGTATGTCGGTGGATGTGAACATATGAAACAGGTTGAATGGAAGAAGGACCATTCTATATTATGGAAACTTGTCTAGAGAAGCACAAATTAGGCGAGGTTCAAGATTTTAAGATGTCGGTCGACAACAACATTCGGAACGATGCTATGTCGAGAAAGATCTATCAGAAGGTATAAGAATAAATAAGGCAATAAGAATAAGTAATAAATGAGGTATTCCACTTAATGGAAGTATGTAAGTATTCCACCGGCTAAGGTATCAATGAGAAAATCTACCACAATATCTGAGGACACCACACAGACTTTTATATAAAGTATAAGTATACTTTAAGCCTCAAAATGGTCATTTCGCAGCTGTCAGATGTTTATGATGAGCTGTCAAATAATTACAGAACGCGTGTTCAGAAAAAAATGGAAAATTTGAACTTATTCAATAGAAAGAAGAATAGAAAATAAAGGGTTGTAAATTGTGCCTTTCCGAAAAAAAACCACTCAAAGTTGTTTTTGAGGCCTTAAAGGGCGCAAAAGCCTAGCGAGTATGGGGTGGTGTTTGAAGTGATCGAATAAAATTGCTAAAATGTTGAAATCAATTGGTAGTTGCCAGTATTGCGTTTAAGGTTTCGCTGATAACAATAAAATTATCCAAAGTTTGATACAAAAAATAAACTTACACTTCTGACCAAATTCAGTGTGAAGTTTTCGAAAACTTGAATTTGTGCCAATAAAACTTCCATTTGGTAATAAAAATTCGCGATCTTTGTTGTCATCCCAAAACCCAAGAAGACCAGTCGTTTTTCCTGGCAAAAAAAAGGGTGTTTAAATCAAGAAAAATAAAAACTAATATCAATTGCAATTACGTTTAAAATACTTTATAATGCGGCTAAAGGAATAGTTTTTCATCAGCAGTTTTCTTCTTTCAACTTTGGCTTAATTTGCAATATTCTTGTAGTATAATTATGCATTTAAAAATATTGAATTACGAATAGTACAGCGACAATTAACTCATGGTGAATCAGTATTACGGATTAACAAAACAAGATGATACTTTTGTTTCAGGATGTTCAATGTTGAGAAAATAGAGGAGGAGAAATGGAGAATATTTTCAATACCTTTGAATCTTACAGGGACTGAGATTTCATAAGTCAGGAAATCTTCTATTGCTGAGACATCAATTGAAACTCCTGAATTCATATATATTCCGAATTTGGCTTGATTTTGTTTAACAATAAAAACTCCGGTGAAGTCAAGTCTTGTTTGTTCGTCAAATACGACCCGCTCTCTGTTGATGAAGACGTCTATGGTTCGCCTGCTGTTGAACTCGACCTAAAAATAATAGTATTGAAATAGGTATACAAACCTATTCATTAACTGAAGGCGTTAAACATACCAATAGCAAGATTTTAATTAAAATTTGTTATTGTACGTTTCATGTAGAAGTACCAAATGCATCGAACAATCTCAACTTTGGCTCATTCAACTGCATGAAAATACCTGTGTAATGTCACTCTGTGCTGATTTAACAACAAATGCGGTGAGGGCCGTTGCCCTTGTTTTTCTTCCTGTGTCGTCGTGAATGGGTACCATCCGTCCTTGAAACTCGAGGTCTTTGCCATTGTTCACTTTCAGAAGAATATATTCACCATGACCATTAAATGTGTATAACGTTCCATCAAATGTTGAAAAATGAGGATCACCTCTTATGCCACCTGCAATTGGATTGAAATATAAAAATTGTGTTATATTTATAAATTGAAGATAAAAACATAAGATTGAAAGTTGCTTGCATGCATGCATGTTGATAAACCAGTAAACGTAGGTTTGGTGGGGCAATTAAGAAAACTGAATGCAATAACATAAATGTTTTCACTTTGTTGCCAGTGTATTCAAAACATGTTCAGAAATCACGAACTTGCATATGCTTCAAAAAAAGGGAGATTTTTTATAATCTGTTAAAATATCTCAAAAAATATTATCTATAAAAATATGTGCTCTAAACTATTAATGGATGAATTTCACTTCGGAAAAAACTAACCGCATATTCATATCCAATAGAAATAAATCTTATTCATTAAATAAATGAAAACATCCCCCCGAAGCCAGAAGTTTGCAAAGATCTTTACATCTTCTATCATTTTCATAGATATTTCTTTGATGATAAAAATGTGGTAAAACCAGTGCAAGCACTGTTTTATACAGCTCAGAGGTGAATGATTCGGAACGATATATTGGGTGAACTGCAGTATAACACTGGCAATTCGATATAATTGGGTAATTCATGCAGTATATGGGAAAACATAAAAAAATAATCACCAAACGGTGGAGGAATATATCTTGAACCATCATCGGAAGGTCTTGCATCGTAATATTTATAACAGTTGTCAAAATTGGAGTATTTGCAGCAAGCAAACCAAGGTATAACATCTCGTACGAAGTGAGCTAGAATACTACTTCCAGGAGATACAATATCAAATGTTCCGCCACCAGGAGGTCCAACCAACAGTGAGTTGCCTTTGTAGCAACATTGCTGACCTGTACCCGATGGACTATATTCAAAGCAAAATATCAAGTAGAAAAAAATTTTTAGAGGAAAAAAGTTTTTTCGATGAAAGACATTTATGATTTAAAACAGAGCATATTTCAGAAAAATAAAAAAATAACAGCTACGCTGTAGAGTGATTATAGATTTTAATCTAATAATAATTATTTCTTAGTGCCCTAGCTATTAATTTAAAAAAACTTTCAGTAATAGAATTATTTTTCAACAAAATCATTATGACGATTTGTCATGTGAAATTATACCCAGCCCATGCACCAACACAAAAATTTTCGAATTTTTCCGAAAAAAAATATATATCCAAGTTAATTTATAACTGAATGATCAGTAATTATTTATAGTAGGTTTGATTTTAAGCCATTATATGATTGATATGTATACGTTTAACAGCTTTTTTGCTCCTTGTTTTCGTATATTATGCGCTGATAGCTGGAGAGGAGCGCCGTGCCAAAACAGTCCTGCAATCTTTAAACATTAACGTACCTAGCGTCTCGGGATCGATAACAAGACGTACTTCCCGGATGAAAATAGTCACTGAGACCACCAGCTGAATCTTTTATAAATTGATTGTCTACTTCTATCTGTTGCGTACTTGTTGGACAAGGAGGCAATTCATCTATGTATTAAAATAATAATCGATAGAGCAGCTATTTGATATATTTTCGCGTATAGACGCTCTCCATTCCCAAGATAGATATTGTTGGAGAAAATATTGAAAATATTACATCATTGCGCTAAAAAAATTCATTTCGGTGACGAAAAGGACTTTGCTAGGGGTAGACTGGAATCAGATGCACTAGTTGTTCTTTTCAAAGAAATTTAAAGGAATTTTGAACTATTCGTAATGTCTTTCCAATCTTGACTTTCGCTTGTCAACTTTGCATTTTATAGTTTTCCATGCATAATGTTAATAACGGCATAATTATAGGTTACTTTTTCTAGATTGCAAAGGCGTGGACAGCGTCGATAAAGTATTGGCCAATGCTATTCCTTATCGATATCATCTATTCCACTGACTTGTAGGGCAAAATTAAATTAGTTTATTAATCATGGAATAGAAAATGTTAATACCTGGCTTCGAGCCAATTGCTTTGTTAAAAAATTAAATTAGATAACAATATGTATATCTTCCCATTAACAATGGTGGATTAAAAAGAGTCAATTTCCTATATAATATTTATTCTGTATTTCTTATGTAATTTCAGTTGCTGAACAAATTCAAGTTGCGTTCAGCGTCCAGTGATTATATTATGAAGTAATTTTGCTTGGTCAACGCTGATATTAATCTTTTCAGAATCACTGGTGTCACGATTGAATCCGCGCTTAAAAAATCATTTCTCACCAATAAATTTTACAAATTTAAAAACTTTGAGCACACTCCTTTATAAAAAAGAGTAGATAACAAAGAATACGGAAAAAATACGGAAAAACACGGAAAAAAATATAGTGTCGAAGTACAGAAAATAATTCTATAAGAAAGTGAAAGTGATCTCTATTGTTTTGTTTGTAAATGTTATTCGCCTTTGATTCGTCACGCAGTGAGTGACTTTTAGTTACTTTAACTCGCAGTAAGTAATGATGCTACTCGGAAGTGTGTATGCGCCATTTATACGCGCTCTGCAGTATGCAGTCCCATCTATTTTATAACATGTAATCGTTGTTGGTAATGGTAAAGAGGGAAAAATTAATGCAGCCGTAAATAATTATTATATTACCTGCCATTTTTTGAATTTTCTCTTTGTCTTGAAGTGAATACCAAGTTCTGCAATATGCCTCACTGACATGCGTTCGAGTTAAAATAAATGGAGCGCTAAAAAGTCGTTTTGCAAACTTCAAAACCTTTCTAATAAATCGTTTCTCTCTAACTGGGGATGGTATGATGCTGACGATTGCAACTGCAGATTGTGATTTTATATTTCTTCGCCTTCGGTTCCCTCTGCAAAAAATGACGAAAGATGTAACGACCAACACATGGTGTTTTTTTGTCATTAGTTACTGACACGGTATGTAACTTCTTATATTTTTTTGTCAATTTCTACCTGCGGCCAAAAAGAGCATTGTTAAACAAGAATTTATATGGTGCTAAAAATTATACTCCGTAATTTCCCGCTATACTTTTTCCCGCGACGGCATGAAATAAAGACGTACAGCGGTTGGAAATGAGCTCAAAAATGTTCAGTCAGCCTCAGGACCTTATAGTCAGGGACTTGTATAATGTATATGAGTTGGTATGCATCTAATTTAGGACGGGCAAACTAAACTGTTTTAGGGTAAGTTGACCATAGCGGTCAACATGGTAACGCCAACCATAATGCCGGGCGACGGGCGAGACATCCGAAACTGACGACACCCAAATACATCACATTCACTATAGTGCTAACTGGCAAACCAAAAAACGATTTGAATAATCTGAGTTGCTTATATAGTTCAGCGTTGGTGCGTTTGGGGGTGGTCATTGGTAGTAGAAAATGACTGGCACTAACACTTTGCAAGAAAATTACCATGAGACTTATACAAAAGTTTCAAATTGTGGCTTACAACTTTAAATAAACAGCGGTGGGCGTGCACTGCCTATTTCCCCAAATCTTTTTTATAGAAACATAATTCGTACATCCAACCTCGCAAGCCAGGCTCTTTTACCTACGCTTCTCGCGGCCCACGCTGCGGCAAAGACCCTGGTCAAGGCTGGTCATGTGATCCTTTCGTTAGGTTTATCCTGTGTGGGGATGGGGTGGAACACAAGTAGCGCAAAAGTCACTTCCGGTTAAAACAGCATGTTTCTGAAGAGCGAAGATCGAGCGCAAAATAGCCGGTTTCGACGCAATATAAGATAAAACGATCGGTAAAATGGAAAGAGGATCTAAACTTCTGATATTCCTGGCTTGTTTACATTTCGCTAATAGAAATAGTTTATATTCTAATGTTATTTTAAAGCCAAAGCAAGTAATTTGTTTGGAAAAATTGTTTTTTGGCTCGGATGTGCTGGCGGTTCTTCCTACAGGTTATGGGAAATCACTGATATATCAGGTTCTACCGTTGCTGTTTTACTGCATGCAAAGAATCGTTGCAAGGAAGCCTGGTTCAACGTTCCATCAGTGAATGCGAAATAACCTGTGTCGTTATTGTTATTTGCCCTTTGAATTCGCTTATCAACGACCAAATTCGGAAGATAGTTAGGACAGGCCTTCGAGTGTCTGTTTTGAATGTCAACAGAACTTGTGAAGATGCTGAAACTGATTCTATGGACGAAGAAGTGCTCTGCGATGTGGTTGACCGTGAGAAAAAAGAGAAACTGCTTGCTGGTTATTTTAACATTTTGTTTGCACATCCTGAATCACTGTTATCCAGCAGATTTGGACGAGATCTTATCAATAGTCTGGTCTATCAAAAAAATGTTTGTGCTCTTGTCATTGATGAAGCGCACTGCATTTTAGAATGGTATGTATATAAAGTGTTTTGAAAAATCATTGTTGTTAATGAGCAAGAAATGTTATTTTATATTATAGCTAGACAGAATACTCTAACCGTGAAATGCACAAGCATATACTTTTGATTACTATATTTATCATTTATGTTACTATACTAACATGCACTTTTTGGTTTTAGGGGAGATGATTTTAGAAAGGATTATGGAAAACTTGGAATGCTGTGTGCAAGTTTTCCCAATGCTCCAGTCCTTGCATTAACTGCAACTGCAAATAAATTGGATAGAAAAAATGTTAAAGAATCGCTTGGTTTAAAGAATTGTGCAGAGCTGGTTGCAAATCCTGATCGTAGGAATATATTTTATGAAAAACATTTTAGAGAAGGCCAAGATATTGATTCTATTGAGAATATCTGTAGACCAATTGCCAATGACCTAATGGATGTCACCATCAACTATCCATTGACAATTATATATATGCCACTTAAATGGTGTGGCTTTGTATATAGACTGTTTGAGAGCATCATGGGTTTGTATCAATACTACCCACTCAATTCTCCACCTGTTCTAAAAAACAGACTGTTTGCACAATTCCATGCCCCCCAAACAGCTGGTATGAAGGAAGAAATATTGTGTCAGCTGAATTCAAATCAATCAAAGCTCAGAGTTGTATTTGCTACAGTTGCCTTTGGAATGGGAGTGCATGGACATACATTCAGTTAGGCAAATTATTCATATTGGGCCTCCAAGAACTATAAGGGAATATTTCCAAGAAACAGGTAGAGCAGGAAGAGATGGTGAGTTTTCAAAAGCTATCCTATATTTTAATAACAGAGATATTGCCAAGAACAAACCAGGTCTTCAAGAAGAAGTAATGACATACTGTCATTGCAATGATAAGTGCCTCCGATGGTCACTTTTACAGTTTTTGGATGTTAAATTGCCAGTACCTGTTTCACCTGGACATTTATGTTGCACTGTATGTATGAAAACCTGCAAATGTAGTGAGTGTAGTTTAGATACTAGTAGTATGTAAGTATTATCATTGAGGCATTGTTATTTCCATTGCCAATTAGGCTCAGTTTTTGAAAACTTGAAATCACCTTAACCCATTCATATGAATTGCACTATAAAATTCTATACTTAATTGGTATTTTGCTCAATCTCACAATTCAGGTCTAGGTGAGGGCATTTGCAATTAATGGGTTAATGTTTTATAATATATGTGTACCTATAATATATGCATAGACATCAAATGAAAACAATATATCTGGTGAATTTCTGGGACAGCACAAAAAATAGTTTTTGCAATTATTTAAACTTTATAAACACTTAAATTCAAATTTTTAAAGTTGAAAATTTAAATTGTTCAGTTAATATATTATATATATTATATATATTATATATATATATTATATATATATATATATATATATATAAATATATATATATATATATATATATAATATAATATAATATATATATATATTATATATATATTATATATATATATATATTATCAATATCAATATCAATATATATATATATCAAAACAAAAATTAACGAATGGTCAACAAAATACTATTTTGTTCATTTGATCATTCATCATTAACAATAACAATAATTCCCATTTAATCTTTGACAAAAAAATCATTAAAACACATTGTTAAATATTTGCTATTGTGTGCTTCATCATAATGATTATCATTTTATTACATTGAGATTGTTTCTTCTTCATCTTCTGAAATGTCTACTGGTCCATGTTTAAGAAGGTTTTTCTTATGTCTTGCTAACCAGTCATGAAATGCGTTAGTGTCTAAAGCACTTAGTGTACGTGTCTGATGATGCATCTTCAAAACATTCATGATGACGATTGCCAATGTGATGAAATGGTTTTAATTCCATGAGATCGTCAATTATGATTTTTTCATCATTCTTGGATGACTTGTGGCTATGATGGGATGATTTACTCTTATTCCCACAGCCAAGTCAAGATTTTTATAATAGCTATATACCACCTGCTGCTCGACTGAACCGTTCATTGACTATGTGTCTTATTTGCACCCATATCTTTAGTCCTTTTTTTAGCTCTCTATTCATAACTTCTTGAAGATCTATTTCCATATTATGTCCTGGCCACCTCTCAGGTGGCAAGGAAGCCATCTTGTCTGGTGAGCTTGTGCTTCAGTGATAAACATTTCAATCGCATAGGCATGTAGGAGGAATCACTCTGAAATGTTTAAAAATAACTTACGTAATGTTGCTAACCGGTCACAATCTCCCAGTCTCACTGCCCCGTTTAAAATCTTCGAAATATAAAGAAGAATTTTATAAGCCAATTGAGTATCTCGCACACGATCTGGTTGCTGGTCATCAGGCTCCCGTCAATCATGTGAGGTTGAGAAGAAATATTCTCAACAAACTTATCAAAATTGTATCGAATACGACACCTGTCACCATTGCCTTGTACTACATCAAGAGTGGAATATGATGACTGGGGATCATCAAGTGTTGACATGCCAAATATCCAAAAAAGCAGCAACTGTAATGCCGACCAACACTTAGAAACAATTGCTCGCATTCTTCAAAGTGTTTCACATCACGAGTAACATTTCTTCGTTGTAGCTTCTCTCGAAAGAACCTGAGGGTGCCTGCTGCTCGCCCAGAATTCTTGTAGAGTTTCTTCAAAATTAACAGAAAAACCAAAGAGATTTGCAATTATTTACAATGCACTTAATTGCTCAAATGTTATTTTGCCTAAAGTAAAGCTAATGAATAACATTTTCTTATGTTGAGTGAAGTGCCGTAATTGTCGTTTTGGAAACGGTGTGTTCGATTGCCTGACTTTCAACATGAATCTATATTTCAGGGATAGAGCAAAAATTATATAAAATTATGCCGAACAAAAACTCTCTAGACGAAGTCGATTATATGATTATTTACAAATTGAATACGACATACATACCTCAGGCGTAAGTTCTGAGGAGACATCTCCTGTAGTAAACGCCGTGGAAAGTGTTCGACGACTTTTGGATGATTTATTACGAAGAGTGTCTGTTTTTGCACTCTTTTCAGCAGTAGGTACAGAAGGGGAAAGTTCAATGCATCTCTTTCGACGAATCATGAAGTTTTGGTTGTCGTGCACCATGTTTTTAAACTTCATGAAGTTATCCAGTCGTCTTTCACAGGTCGGCATACAAGATTAGGCAGTGAATCCTCACGCGGTAGCTTTTCACCATGTAATAATTTCGCAGAAGCTAGAACGTTTACCCCTGCCTTTTTGTAAAGGTTTTTACAATGTGTCCGATCGACTATGCTGCAACATAGTCTACACATACACTCTGAATTCAAATTCGATCTTGCGTATACCTTCTTCGGAGTTTCTTTTTGCTGCGCCATACTACAACTATATTTACCATTTAGTTTGTGTGAACCGCGATTTTTAGTATATATTGCGTAGCCGCAGTACAAAGCCACCTGGACTTTGACAAATGCTAAAAATAGCAGAACTGGCATATTGACTTTGTCACCCCTCCCTTAGAGATGAACTAAGCGCTAATTAAAAACCTCCCATATTTTGGGAGGTCACATGACCAGCCTTGACCAGGGTCTTTGCCGCAGCGTGGGCCGCGAGAAGCGTAGGTAAAAGAGCCTGGCTTGCGAGGTTGTCGTACATCTTCATTCGTACATTATCACATTTTGGTGTAAAAAGTTAATTATTTGTATCTCAAATTATTAATTTGAAATTTAATTACTTCCTGCCAATGAACGCATTTCGCCGAATTTCCAAGTTCACTTCCCCTGTTTATCGGCGAAAATCGTTTGAATCCATCTTAATATGAAAGTTGGTGAACCATCGACAACGTAAAAGCAATAGCTATACTATGACCAAATACGGCGCCATTTTGTCATCCCGTGTCGGTTGTTAACAATTTCGCATTGTTATTCTTACATTCAAGCCCTTTAATTTCAGCATTAACAAATACGATTATGACCTTAATATAATAATAAAGGATTTGAGATTAAAAACAGGAACAAAATGTGAGCAAAACATCGTTTTACCACCCTGCTAAATTTGCACACAAACAATCAATGCAGATTTTGCGCGAGTAAAAGGACAGGGCTCTGGTATATTTCAGGATATAACCGTTTATTAATTCATTGGTTTTCAGTCTTTGTTTATTTGCAGTTATTAGGCATTTGTTGTCGCACGCAACTTTTTTCTCTTCGTGTGAAAAGAGATCAACTCCCCTGGCATGTCCTTATAACGTTCCTCGCACGAAATCTGTACGGATTGTTTTGAAAGACTCGGGTACAAATTTAAAATGGCGCTGTATTTGGTCAGAGATGGGGATTTGCGTTGTCGATGTTTAAATTGTTGAAATCTACTAAAAAACGTCTTAAAATTTGTTAAAAATGTAAATGATATTATCACGCCTCAACCGACGTTCATATTTCGAAGAATTCAAACGATTTTCGCTGATAAACAAGGGAATGAACTTGGGAATTCGGCGAATTCAGTCGAAAAATATTAACTTTTTTACACAAAACAGTGATAATATATTATCTTAAAATGTACAAATTATGTTTCTATAAAAAGGATTTGGGAAAAAAAGCAGTGTACGCCCTCTGCTGTTTATTTGAGGTGTAAGCCACAATTTGGCACTTGTTTAAGAATATTGCATGGTCATTTTCTTGTAAAGCATTATTGCTAAGAATTTTCTACTTACCAATGACCACCCTAAACCACCATCTCTGAACCATACAAGCAGTTCTGATTAGTTAAAGCTTTTTTGGTTTAGTATATAGCACTATAATGAACGTGCTATTTTCGGGTGTTGTCAGTTTCGGATGTTTCGCCCTGCATTATGGTTGGAGCAGCGTTACCATGTTGACCGCCATGGTCAACTTGGACGTACAAAAGACTATTATTAAGCTAGTCCAATTAATTGAGAGGGGGGGGGGGTGTGAAAATTCATATATTAAGGTTTACATACCGTAGAAACAATAGCTTGTATACAAAAGAAATTAGTCGGGCATAAAAAAGAAAATATGAATATTCACCCCTCCCTATTTACGTTTGTTTGTTATAGCGAGAAACGTTAAATGGAATACAGCCATGTCCGCACTAAATACCTACATTGTATTTCCTGAACTACTTTCTTCGCTGAAATCAAGAAGATAACTTCCAGAGTTTTTGATGTTTTTAAAACTTGCAAAGCTACCATGGTGAAGATGGAAGTCAAAAGTATCGAATTGAGATATTTCAATATCAACATGTGTGGTATTGATATCATTTTGATCCCAAGTTAAAAGAGTTTTTGTTGAGTTCACCCATCGTTTCATTTCAAGGCCGTCTATGTCTCCGGGATTTCTTCCTAACGGAACTAGGTAGAAGAATACATACAGTAAGCAGTTTCTTATTTTAAGGTAAAATAACATATTTATATCTTATTTAAAAATGAAACAAAATAATTTACTATACATTGTTGCAAAAAATGAAAGGAATTTGCTTTTCATTTCATTTTCAAGAGAAGTGTTTCTCACAACTGCGTGTGCAAAATTAGCGTAGACGGCCTGGCTATTTTGTCCTCCTATTTCAAAATTTTCATGTTCATGGAATATGAAAACAATCAATTTCTCAAGAAATTAAACGAATAATTAAAACAAAAATTTGCATTGCAGGCTGGCCATATAATTTTGCCATTAGTTAATTGGTTGCATTTTTTTCAGCCCCCAAGAGAAAAGCTAAAAGCACATGATGAAGATCAGATTTCTGGAAAACACCGTTAATTGCATTACGTTCGTTAATTACATTAACTGTTTGATCTTACTTGATCGGAAAGTACCGGTAAAATTGAATGTTACACCACCATCCAAGGACAATTCAACCGGAATAAGACCTGTACTATTCAATGGAGGCGTGACGCAGTATGCTTGTTCTGGACCGATCAGCTCTGCTGCTGACTCACTATCGTTATTGAAGCGGCAAACAATGTCGTTATAAGCATCGTAACACGGTCCTGCGATGTACACCACAGTTCCTCCTAATTCAATTCCTGACCTCGGTGAAAGTTCTAAATCTATAGATAAGTCATTCTGTAAGTTCAAATGTATTATATATAATCCTTTACAGTTATATTGACTCGAAAGGCACAAAGGTACACCCTATAACGTCATCTCCTCCTATCCATCTGTATATTATATTGTATGATAGCAACTTCTAAGTAGTTTATTCTGGTTTGGCAATTAATTTGAAATGAAGTGGAGATATCACCGTAAAATTTTCTCTTGTTAGCTATAGCTCATGTATATCTTGATTTTACAAGATGTTATCCTTCGGAGTATGCTTTTTCTTTTATTTTTTCAAATTGTCTTCTGATAATGGCTATTAGATGAATTTGTTTCGAGTAACGCTGCATGCATGTTTTAGTTTTATTGCATTTGACGGCACCTTTTACCAATCAAAATTCGAGCAAAGAATAAAAATATTCGACCCTAAGTACAAAAATAATAAGTGATTTACTATACAAAATAATATGTATATATACCGTATTGTTGTGTTAATGCAGATACTGAATTGCTGGAGTAAAGGTAATAAATTCATGAATTTCACATTAGGCGTTAGGTATTTTCGTTTATATTCATAAATTAACATATAATTGAAAAGATCTTACCGCCACCCGTTCTACATCCGGTATTTCGAACTGTCTCTCCATCAACCTGAAATATCCACATCCCAGGAATTTTGTAGTTTGATGTTGACGTGATGTTTATAATGGCGGGAGTGCGTGATTTTGGAATATTAAAATATCGAACGTTATCCCCTGCGTTGAAACCAGCCTAATAGAAATATAGTATAGACAACTGTTATCACGACATAAGCGACGAGTTGGACAAAATAACCATAATTGCAAAAAAATAATCTTGAATAATCTCATAGTACATAATTGTAATTAACACAAACCTGCGCTGGAATTCTGTTGGTACTATTGTGGAGACCGAAAGTCCATTCAATTTTGTTGTAGTAAAATATTGAAAATGAGCTTACTCCGTCCGTTGCCAATATCGCCTGAAAGGTGTTCTATAAAAGAAGTTTGGTGCATGTTGCCTCAAAACACTAGAAATCTAGAATTTTAAATTGTTTGCATTCTAAAATTTGAGTAGCTATATTCATTTCATATTTTTGCCTCTGACCTCCAACAGTTCGATGTAGAATCGCTATATATATATATATATATATATATATATATATATATATATATATATATATATATATATATAGGAAACAATTGTAACTACCACGGCCAGAAGTAAAACTAAAAGATTTTATTAAAAATATACTAAGCTTAAATTTTCGGCCACATGCCGCAGCCTTCTTCAGAAATTAACTAACTAATACAAATAAGTCCAATATATAAGGAGAAGAACATGCATAATACATAATACAGATTATAGCCTATTGTTGAGAAAAGTCATGAGTGCTATTCAAACCACCCAAATTAGTCAGTAACATTCCTATCCAAAAGTTCTCACACTTTCTTAAAGAGGATTTAAGAAAGTGTGAGAACTTTTGGATAGGAATGTTACTGACTAATTTGGGTGGTTTGAATAGCACTCATGACTTTTCTCAACAATAGGCTATAATCTGTATTATGTATTATGCATGTTCTTCTCCTTATATATTGGACTTATTTGTATTAGTTAGTTAATTTCTGAAGAAGGCTGCGGCATGTGGCCGAAAATTTAAGCTTAGTATATTTTTAATAAAATCTTTTAGTTTTACTTCTGGCCGTGGTAGTTACAATTGTTTCCTATATGTCTTTGCTACCGAGCAGTGTGGGAATACTTGTTGGTTATATATATATATATATATATATATATATATATATTTGCCAGGAAAAGCGACAAAAAACGTTTTGCATATATATTCGTAAATTACACGGAACAATAGAATGGAACAAAACAAACAATAGAATAAGCAAATCGACTCCCTTTGTTTGTTCGGAGTAAAACTGTAATTAATAAAACTTTTCGTCTCGCGTTCTTATATATTTTTTTGAGAAAAATTATTCAGGATCATTTAAGGAGACATTTAAGTTTGCATCACTTGAATTATTTTGTATAAGACAACCGTAACGCATAAAAAAACTATCTTCTTACGCGCCGAGTGGAGGCTGCACCATAGTAAGATACATTCAGCCAAGTGACAATCATAACCCATTTTGCTGCGAATCTTCTTTGCCGAACGAAATATTTTCTAATTTCATCGGAGACTTTCGTTCGAACAGTAAGCTTTTGAGTTTCTCGGTAATAAACAATACCCCCATTTGTTGTATCAACATCAGCCCAAAATGGCGTAATAAGGCGACGATTATTTCCAAGAGGGAAAGGATCAGGTGTAAACTGCGACACTTGGGAGAGGAAGGAAATAACTCCATTCGTGTTTACCTGAACAAGAATAGGCATTCATAATAAAAAACGGACTTCATGAACAAGTTCGTTGCTCGACCAGGAATGTCCAGGACATTTAGGCCAAATTAAGATTGTCTTGGAAATATTAATACCATTTTTATGAACTATTATAACCAATCAACATCGTGTATGAATGGATTGAAAATTGAAAACATTGACAATTATATATGATTGCTGTATTATTGTTGTAATTATTATATCGAGATAAAATGTTTCAACTTATCGTGCGAAATGTTGAAGTCGCAAAGATATATATCTATAGATATCTATATATATATATATATACAGTCGTTATCAAAAAGGTTGTCATATGAAAATATATATAAATACGTAAATATCAGTCACGTGATTTTACTGCATACGTTAATTTTATGGGAAATCCGTGAAAATCTTTGTGAAAAATTTCATAAATATAATAGTAAGTTTAACAATATTGATAACGACTGTATATATATATATATATATATATATATATATATATATATATATATATATATATATATATAAATATATATATATGCAAAAACAACCCATTTGCGAAAACGTTGGCCGCAGATAGATAGATAGATAGATACTCGAAGTCTAATTAGAATTGCATATGAATACATTTGCATGGGATTTCAATCATATTACACAACATATGCAATTCTAATTAGATTTCGGGTATCTATCTATATATCTATCTGCGGCCAACGTTTTTGCAAACGGGTGTATTATATATAATTATAATATATAATATATATATATATATATATATATATATATATAATAATTATATATATATAATATATATATATTAATAATATATATATATATAAATACCCATTTGCAAAAACGTTGGCCGCAGATAGATAGATAGATAGATAGATACTCGAAGTCTAATTAGAATTGCATATGATTACATTTGCATGGGATTTCAATAATATTACACAAGATATGCAATTCTAATTAGATCTCGAGTATCTATCTATCTATATATCTATCTGCGGCCAACGTTTTTGCAAATGGGTGTATATATATATATATATATATATATATATATATATATATATATTATATAATATAATATATATATATATATATATTATATATATAATATAATATATTATATATTATAATATATAATATATATATATATATATATATATATATAGGTGTATTTGTTCTTCTGCACATGCAAGTATAACCAACCGGGCAAGCAGAAAATTCTACTTGAACGCAGTGCGAATCGAACCCGCGACCTTCGCATTTCTAGAACGATGCTCTACCGTGTGAGCTACACGGCCAAGTTGGGAACGACTGTGATCCAACATAATGCATCCAGACATAATTTAAATAGGTAATAGGTATATATAAAAAAAGTAAAGAAATTTTACATTATTGGGCAGGTATTAGTAAGGGGTTAACGTGTTTACTAGTTGCTACGGGTATAGTGTAATTTGAGATTTAGGGGGCGATTGATGATTTGTAGCTGTACGAAGTAGTTTTATGCATTTACTCCAAATATAAGTAAAATCGTGAAACAATTTCCTTCCAACCTTTCTGCCAAAGGTATCATTTTTTTCATCGGATATAATTTAAATAGGAAAGCATGCATAACAAAGGAATTTTACATCATTGAATAAGTATTAGGAAAGGTTTAATGTGTTTACCAGTTGCAATGGTAAGTGTAATTTAAGATTTAGCCCGGCTTTCCACAGGAGGTAATTTTGTGCGAAGTGACAGTTTTCTTTTGTTTCAGAGCTTTCAACAGAAACCATCTGAAACAAATTGCTCGAATACAAAGGATAAATTCGCTTTATACCCGAAAAATATCGCGTATTAAATCCAGATCTTCTGTGCGCGCATAGACTGAAAACAGTCTATGAGTATAATTGGCCATGTATTTGTCCGTGATAGCGCTATGTGGACAAAAACATGTCTCTTATGCTAAAAAATGTTAAAATTAATAATGAATAAAACAAATTTATTTTTTGTTCCATTTATGGTATATTGAGTTATGTCTTTTGAAACAGGGAAATAGGCATTTTCCAAATATCATACCGGATGCTGATCTCAACAATTATCCCTGTGACTACACCAAAATACCACCAATCGAATCCTTGTATAAAAATTCCTATATATGAAATTTCGCAAGGTCGAATAATAAACGAACTACGTTTATGCGCATATTCGGAAATGTATCGGCTTCGGGACACAATGGAAATTATCCGGCAAAATTTACCTGCTAAAATCCCGAGTTCTTTTATCTGTAGAGACTTTAGAGCCTCGGCATTCGATTGTTCATTACACAATGCTCTAGAATCGTGAATCTCATTGGTTTACAGCAAGATCTCAGGCCTCAGTGACTATGAGCCCATGCTATTGTTGTTGTTTTGTAATCGCAAAGTTTTTTAGCGTTTATTTCAGGAAGAACCGAATGCTAACGAGAACGGCCTGTCTAGTGAAGAAGAGAATAACCTAAATTACCTTTTAACTGAGTCAGAAAGTGATCAAAGGCAAGTATAAGTATTGCACAGATGTTGTCGCGCCATGGTTGAAGGAGAAAATTTACATACGACACAACCGCAAATGTATACCTTTATTGCTCAGGAGAATTCTGTGTAAAATGAAATGTAATTAAAACTATATCAAATAATTAAAACTATAACATAACTCTTAAAATATGGTAAATTTTGCGAGAATTTAATATTAATTTGGTGATATATTGTCACACAAATCAAATGTTCGTACCGATGTCAAAATGTATCATGATGCATGACGCATTGCATTTGGAATATCCACATGGCCCGGGCATTTAATTTTGCATTTTTGTCTTAATTACAGTAAAAATAATACTACGCGAATGTATGTTCACCCTCTTACTGTGATTGCGTAGTGAACAAAGTGAAGAAGATCAAGTTGATGAAGAAGGTAATGTTGAGGAGAGGGGGGGGTGGGCAGGGGTGGCAGTTGAATTTGCACCATATTATCAATCATACAATCATGCAGATGTTAAATACCATCTTTGCTTTCAAGGCGGCCCTCAGAAATTCATTTTGTAGGCCCTGACCTGAGAGGAGGAATGACAACTGCCTTGGAATTTTTGTAGCCCACACCAGCAGCTATGCCTACATGAAGATTTTAGGTGGGGGCCTTCATACATATCTTACCACTGAGGGAAGATACGAATGAGAACGAAATAATTAATTTGATTGCAATTTTAATATATTTTAGTATAATTCATATTCATTCTGCAGTCGAAAAGTATTGGAGCACAAAGTCTCTTTATCATGGTCTTTGGGCTAGGAAAATACTTACACGTAACCGTGAAGCCGTTATGGCACTCCTGCATGTAGTAGACTCTGCTAATGAGGCCCCTGGTGAAAAACTGGGTAAGGTTGATGAGTTCCTTCCATCATTTAAGGAAAGATACCATCTATTGTACCAACCTTACCAGAATTTTGCAGTAGATGAGCGAATGGTGGAGTCCAAAGCTAGGTTAGGGATTATAGGCAGTGTATGAATAGCAGATAGCTCAAATGGCTATTCAATGGTTTTGAAACATATGTTTTGTCATTGTGATGAACTCTGTTTCAGATAAATGCACGCATTTTATTTCGAATAAAGGTTTTTTTACTCTGTGCACAAAGTCTGTCTATTATTTGAACTATGAATGTTTTGCTTCATCGACCATCTCGTGGTGGGTATGAGTGCTTGTTTGTATAAGATTACAAGCTTCTGAAGGAGATTAAAAACCTTTCTTTCAACTTCGAGAGCACAAAATACCAGTTATATATAAGAATGTGGGCAGTGACATATTGGTTTCTGCTTTAGTATTCGCCATGGGCGTTGGTTAGTCTCGGACCTCTATTTTGCAAAGTATGAACAGGCTGTGAATTGCAGAAATAAGTGAAAAAGTTCAATTCTGAATGATTATTACTAGCACCATGTAATATACGTAAATATATGACTGTGACATAGTTTCAAAATTGAACCTATGCAAATGTGTCACCTATAACCAGATTTCAGCATTTCTGAAGCATAAAATTCAAAAATTATAAAAAATATATATGCATGATTTTTATCAATTACCCTGAAACTTTGCAGAAATAATCCCAATAAAACATAGTAACTTTTCATCTAAACAATATTTTGATAATTCACATTGTTTTGCCGTAACTAGGCAACATTTGAAAATAACCTCAAGGCTTTAATATAATTTATGCAAATTCATAGAATTTTTCGTCGCAAAATTGCCTTTAAATTGGAAATAATTTTCTCTACTTGGTAGCCAACGTTATGAGCTTTTGAATGATGTATTTTTTACCGGAAAACACAAAATGTACGCCGAGAAAATCGCGTTGGAATCGGTCTCTTCATTTGTTATGTAATTCGATCGGCCAGTGACAAAGAGGTGCAATCTAGTTTCACTTTGAGCATCTAAATCTGGCAAGTTGCAGATTTTAAGCTATGGAAATTTTTCTCTTTAGGTGATGAAATTATGCAGAAAAGTCTTTGAATGCCATAATAGAAGCGACCAAAAACTCGATTGTGCTCTGATAAACAAAAGTACGATTGTACTGTACTTATTATCTACCCAAACGAAACGAATTTGAAGGAAATAAATAAGAAAAACATACAAGTTAACGATAAAATGTGAAGTACTTACAAACAGAGAATTATGTTCTTCATCAAAAAAAGGAAATGGGAATGCAATATTTATGCGATCTGAACTACCATCGTCATTAGGTGGTACCGAAGAATCTCCATTGCTTGGCCCATAAGGAAAGAAGTCTTCAAGTTCAATACGCATGTACACAACCTGGAAAAGGTTCACGAAAGCTGAAGCTATTAAGAAAGGCTTCATAATTTACGTTTATTCAAAAACTGCTTCGCTAGTGGACGTTTTCAGTTGTAGACTGAGATGCAAATGAAACAGGGGAATTTATAAGTGCAAGCTTCCACTTTTTGTGGTCCGAATATTGAAATTTAAAATATTGAAGTATAACAAACGAATAATTCAATAACATTTCGTGCCAAAACAGAACCAGATAGCTTTAATCTTCTTGAAGTATGGATAACTTGACAAAATATATATTTGTGTCCGGTGGAAACCTCTTCATGAAGTCTTAAATTTAAAACAAAACACTCAACGGACAAGAACGTTTTTGCCGGAAGTGAATGCAACCGGCTTCATGGAAGCAAGTTGTTGGTAATCTTAGTTAATCTAATTGAGCTTAACGTATTAAAAAACCACAAATCTAAAGCAAATAACCTTTGTTGTTTTCTGATTAATGAATCAAGTACGATGAGTGATGTAGCCGGCATCGATGATGGGGGGCCATATATATTCATATATTCATGTTAACAGTCGACTGTAAAGGCAATCGATTTCGATAGGAGTTTGCTATTGCATAGTGCATACCCTCAATGTGTACCAGTGTGTACTGATTTAGTCATTTGTCATGCGAAGTAAATGAAGAAACAAATAAGGGACATATAGAATTGTTGTGTTAAATTCATATCCTGTTCCATCAACAAGAGTGCATGCTGCTAATTGTATTACATTTGAGTTTCGAAATAATTGTCCGTTTGTGAAAGGCAAAGTAAGTAGAATACCGACATCTTTTTATGTGACACTCGGGCTTCTTTTACCACGATTAACTAGACTCTATATAACAAAATCTCAAATTGCGACAGAATAACTAGTAACACTTGTACAGCGTTTCCACATGCAATCAGAACTGTCAGCGGCGAAAGTATGCCAATAAAGGTGTGGCGTTAATCCCTTTTAAAATTGGCCAATACAACTGCGCCTATTATGCATACACTATAGAAAATCTAGTTTACGATGCAATTCTTGGAACTGCATGACTTTCTTGGTCATTACCAAGTAGATTTTGGCAACTACTCGCTTGAGCTATCAAGAGTAAGTAAGAATCCACCTCCTGACCCAGCATTGAATATTTTCTGTTCCGTACATGCGCACGTGTTTTACGAGAAAATAAGGAATCGGCAATACCGGCAATATTAAAATGCGATAGAGATCTCCCAATATCTGGTCTAATAGGTATTATGATATTATTTACCTCGACTTAACAGAAAAACAAATAAAAAACCATAACTTGCAACTCATAACTCACAACCAGGAATTGCTTGTTTTTTTCACCTATTTGTTCGCCAACCTCATGTGTTGGTGTGCCTAATCTTCGTTTTGAACTATTCAGTCCTGATCACCCCTCGTTTGGACACGTTATAACTGTGTAGAACTATAGCGGAATATCTTAGCATGAAAGAGTTGAAAGAAATGATGAAATATTTATGCACGTAAAGCCCTGCCCTTCCCTACCTTCACCGCCCTTCCCTGCCCTTCACCGCCCTTCCCCTGGAGGCAAACACGATGTAAAATGCACAAAAAGAAACCATAGTTGTCAGTTATATAAGAAATTACAGAAAGAGATTACAGAAAGAGAACATAGGAGAATATAACAGATTAATTTTTTCTTGCGGTTCGAATTCATATTTTAGCGTTTCCTACAATCTGATTGGCTACGCGTGATTCAAAAGCACAGAGCCAAAGCTAAAATATGAATTGAGACCGCAAAAAAAAACAAATTATTATTTACCAGATTAGTCGGTACGTATAGGGAAATATTTCCCTCGGTTTCAAAAACTTCCTTCCGCGTTCGCCTCGGCCTGTTTTTGAAAAGTTGCAAGGGAGATATACGGACCTCCAATCTGCTAAATAACATATATACTGTATTTTATCCCCGAGCCGGTGCGGAGCACCGTGCGAGGGTACTAATTCCGCTCGGATATTTACACCCACGATGTGCAAATGCGAAATCAAAGTTGTCCGCCATTATGCAATGGACCTCACGCTATGGACGGTCTTCTACGTTACGCGCATGCGCAAGTGTTAACTACTAAGTTCTTGATTGGTCGAGACAAAAATTTGTATTTTCAAACGTCAATGAATAACTGTCATTTAGCAAAATTTTGATACAATTTACAAATTTATATTTTCATAAATATGGAATATATGTATTTTTACTAAATTAGAAGGAAACTCGAATGAGGTCAGGACTTTTCACGGTTTAACAAATAACAAGACCAAATTTTCGACCGAATTCACCGTGTGTAATCAAGTCGGAAGATTTTACACTTGATAATATTTCATCCGACACAGCATTAAAGAGTAATTATGGTAAACACAACTTTAATATTCTCAAATGTATTTCACTATAAATCTGAATGTGTTATGTGATAAACGACATTATAATTTCATTTATAAACTCCGTTTTCATAATGACAAAAGGAAAAGAAAATCAAAAAACAAATTCCCGTGCAAAAACAAGTCGAAGCGTAACATAAAACTTCGGAAGTTGTATGAGACGTCTGATGTTATAATTATTTCATGGTATCTAATAATTAAAATAATTTACCATGACACTGACTATAGATGAGTAACTTAACTTCCAGAAAAGGTAAAAATCTTGTCGTATTTTTGCCATTTTTTCACAAAAATATGAGGGTATTAACTTTGATTCTTTAAAAATATACGGCCGTTGAAGCGAGTTGCTATGACTACAGTGTTTCCACGTGCAGAAAAATATTTCCATACTTTTCTCAATTTCTATTTCTCACATAAATTTTCTAACAATCATGTTACCATACCTGCGTATACGCTTTACTAATTTCGCTTAACCGAGGCGAGGGGTTGCTGCATGCATGTATTTCTAGTAACAGAATATAAGTTGAAGAAAGCAAACTTGTCGTTTGGCCGGGATTATCATATTCAATTACTTATAAGCTGTCCCCCATACGGCCCCGACGATCCTGCTATTACATAGAAGCCAAACCACATAAAGAAAAGGGGTCGTTTATCAAAAGTAGACACGTACACTTTTAAACAGTTATATAAGTTTGCAGATTATGAATTATTTTTCTTACACCGCTTTGTCTTGAACTGTATCCATGCATGCTCTTCTTAGCTATAATATAACCAGGGAGCAGCGTGGCAGCGTCTTCCAACAACTTAACATCAAATGTGGTATAACAACTGCATAAATGGACAAAACACTTCTCGACATTTCGACCTGAGGGCCTTCGTCACGAGAGTTAGTATAAAAATAAATAGGGGAGAATATATGTTTTGTATGGGGGCAAAATACGTGATAAAAATGGGCCAATAGAAAACAAAAAATCAGAACAAATTGGAATACATTACATTGCTAAAGAGACGCAATGAGCGAAGCCTGATCAGCAACGAAAACGCATTTGAACCAGCTTTGATGTAAACAAAGAATGGTAGTCATATTGCTATTGGTGAAGTAGCTTAAATGAAAGAGAGTCTTTCATTTATGCCAGAGGGATGAAGAGTGCCAAAACTGTGGATGAGTTGCATTTCTTGTCGTTGGAGGAGAGGCATGTGAAATGGTGCCTGATGAAAAACTGTGAATTGGGAGCCGAAATAAAAGAACTGGAATCGGTAAATGAGCATGTTTTACTTTGGCCAATGCCATATGGGAATGTGCCATTGGGCTCTGAACAGTTTTGCTGTAGACTGCTGTGAACCAATGTATCCCGGATATTTTTGTTGTGCCGAAAAGAAACTTAGGGTGTATGAGTGAAAATGGAAGATGTCTCGGGATCATTCTGCAGGATATGAAAATTCTTAAGTAAGATATCCCTAACAGCTAAATTGAAGGTATGACGTGTTAGAACTAAGGGGGTAGAAATAATGCTAGGAGTACTAGAGACAGAGTCTCTAAGGCTGTCTAAGTTAGAAATGTCAGAGGCCTTAGATAAGGCAGTGTAAATAAGTGGGGAGAGATAGCCGCGCCCGACAAAGAATGTTTTCATTTCCAGATATTAAGACTGGAAGTCATCATCTTCACTGCAAAGCCGGCGAAGGCGAAGGAATTGTGAGAAGGAGATAGACCTCTTAGCTAGTATGGCTGGGGTGGAAGGATGAATATAACCTAGCAATGGGAGTCAGTGGGCTTGTAGAACACTGAGGTAGTGAGCTTATTTCCATTGATGGAAACCAGGATATCTAAGAATGATACACTGGTTTCACTGATTTCTCATGTGAATTGGAGTGCGCTGGATGAAATTCATCAACAAATTTGATGAATCTCTCCAACTCAGCACGAGAACATGATGCTGTATCAGATAGAGGGCCAATGTACTCTTCGTAGATTTGTTTTTCCACGAAACCAACAATCAAGTTGGCCATATTGGGACCCATTTTAGTTTCCATTGCTACACCACTTATCTGTTGGTAATGCTCACCATCAAAGGAAAAATTGTTGAGAGTGAGCACCAGTTCTGCTAATCTGACCAAAACAGTTGTCGACGGTTCCTGGGTAGGGCGTTTGTCTTTCATCCTCTATCTTGTTTCCTTTCGTTTTGCTTGGCTTAAAGTCAAAGTTTATGAAACACTTTTTTAAAATTACAAATAAATTCACGAAATAACATTTTTACGGTGCTCATTATCGGCTCGGGGATAAATTAGATAATTTATATGATTACGTGTTTCTAAAGAGTATTCAGTGAATATAATAATATATAGTAAATAGAAATAGAAAAAAAAATTTCTACACATAGAAATAGAAAAAATAATTTCTACTATAAATTATATAAATAAAACTAGAGATATATGCATGCACTTACCCTCGCCAAATTAATCGAAACAACTAATTTACTATGGCGAAATCTAAGCTTATATTATGACATGACTCAAATGAGTCGATAGCTGATTAACTTTAATCACTGTTATTCGGAATCAAATGTATATTAAAAAACAACAAGACGCTTGTGCAGGCGTACACTCCGGCTAAGGCACAGGTGACGTACCATATACATGCGTCCGTCAAAATAACGAGACCGAGCAGGGGTTTGTGATGCCTGAGAACAATATTGTTCTTTCTTGAGGGCAAAATTTAGCTGTTGCTACCAATACTGTTTAGATGAGCTATAAAACGGACAACAATTATACGTGACATCTGTAGAGTTTTAATGGCTTAGAGTTCCAATATAAAACTTCCACACATTGTTAAAGCTTGTTCAATTGGTTTATCTTCCACAAAATATCAAGTTAATAAACAGGCACAGCCTGTATACGGTATATTAAAATCGACGTTACTTATAATGATGCATACAACCTGCGAAGCGACAATATTCACCAATGATCTAACGACTCATTGTGCCAAAATCCTAGGAGAAAAACCCGCCGCACTAAGAGTGTTAATGCCAAAAAAAAACAGTCGCAGTATTTGATGGAAAACCCAAAATTTAAATCCTTTATAATCTACGGTCATTTTGACGTGAGCCCGTGAACCGTGCGAGGAAAAAAGCGGTTAACTCCATGAACGTAGGTCGCATTTGTGACGCCCAAAACTTAAGGCCGCTGGTGTTTTTCAGCTGCTTGAAGCTGGAAATTTATTAGCCTATGGCCCAGGTACAATTTATCGACTTTTACAGCTTAGTAATAGTTAAATTACAGCTTAGGGGCTAAAATAGTGCTTAGTGCTTAATACTTAAGATTCAATCTTCAAAACGTCACAATAGCACAAAATCTTCAGGGCCTAAACGTCATAATGTTATTCCTTGAATTTGCTGAGAATATTTCAGTCGACTTGAAAGCTTTAAATTGACATTTTTTTATCGAAATTCAACTTTCAACTTTAGAAAACTCTTTTCAAGGTAAAAGAGTGGTGTGATACCTTTTCGAAGTCGTTTTTATCTTTGCAAAAAACATAATTTTGTCAAGCTCAATATATAACCTAAAATAGACTACACCTTTCTCAATACAGGAAATACGGAATAAACAAACTAGACACCTACGTGTTTAAAAGATTTGGTATAACTTATATGGATTATAATTATATCATTTTCCTTAATATTCCCTATTTCAACGAAGTATCCACAAACAAAAAATGTGCTCATTTCTAATAATTGGTAAACTATATTTACAAAATAGTTCGGGAAATGACAGTTAAATAATTTGCCAACGTTCTTAATTAAATACAAACATTCCGCTTTAGCTCATCAGGACGTTGCTGATAACCAATCTTTATTCGTTTAATTTGTGCGCATGCGCATAACTCAAAAAAACAGTTAAACCACGATACGTCGACTGTCCATGACACAACTTTGGATTCGCTATGTTCTGTCAAAATACAGGTTGTATTTGGTCACTTAGTGAAATAAGTACCCTCGCACGTCCGCACCTGCTCGGGTATAAATAAAAAAGCGCCAGACAACTTGTTTTATCCATCGTAATTATCGCTACTCTGGTTTTCATAAATGAAAGTAATCACCACACAAAGATTAACTTTCACGACTCAACGTTTCGACACTCTGGTCTAGTGTCTTCATCAGGGGTGATCTGATGTTGAAACTCGGTTCCTTATATACTCTCAAAATGACGTCATCAATCAGATGTAAATAGGCAAATAGCTTCCGTCATCCCTATTTAGGGCAGAAAGACTCACATTAATATGCCAGGCTTCCAAACAACGCCTTTCTCCATAACGATCATTAGTGGTCAAAAACGTTGTTTGAGTACCAGATCAGCTATCGCCCAAGAATAGGTGTGCTGCCTCGCTAGCTCGAGGCAGCAATAATGTTAAAACAATATGGAACATAGGGGTTACGAAATGGCTGTTTTTGCTTGTTCAAAAGTAATTTTTCACTGAGTTGTTGATAATACAAAACAGGAATGATAGCAGGTTGATTTGTGCTGTCTCAACAATGTTGTTCAGCATTGCTCGTTTTTCAGCCAGTGCGAACAATATTGTTGACAACATAGATGCAAGTGGGCCGCACAATGTTGCAGCATCCTGTTCAGAACGAAGTTGATGCAAGTTGTTGACAACTTGGATCAATGTAAGCCTTTCTGCGCGTGTACATTACAATACTTCTATTCTTTATGCCACAGTAGATTCACCTGTTCAACCGATTCCACTTCACGTAAAGAATCATTACGCCAGCTGACAGATGTGTTTGTCATGGGTATCTAAGGAAATTTGTCAAAGCTACAATTCGAAACACCACGAATATCAAAACCACTAGAGATGGTGAATCCAAGCATATTTACTTCATATTTACCGTTCATAAATGAAGAGTCTAAAAGGCGTGCATTGGCAGTGATTAAACGATCAGGAATAGACAATGTCAGAGTCCAATTTATGAACGGTAAATCGTCGCGCAGGGTATTTGCTCCACCCAGAGAACGGACACATTGTCCCACAGGCTGCGAAACATGCAAATGCACCAACAAACTCGATAGATGTCTTAATAAGAATGTAGTATATGAAATTAAGTGCTCACATGGTAATTTAAAATACGAAGGAGAAACGGGTAGAATAGTAGGCTCACGTATCAAAGAACATTTAACAATGAGACAACAAACTATATACAAACATTTGATGTCCCATAAGAGAAAGAATCAGAAACCTGTAATCAAGGATGTCGAATGGAAGATTATACATAACAATCTTGTACAGGAAAATGAGAGCAAGTGCATTGTGGCAATAGAAATACGGAGGATGATTTAGTGTATGGTTGTACTGGCAGAATATAAACAGTATAGTAATTAAGAACAATTATAAACTTTCAAATAGCTTTTTTACATATATTATACACAATTATATAAACACATTTTTTTAGGTAGGACACTTAGCATAGTAATTTTTTAGACACTATCCAATTATCGTAATTTTAATTAGAGACTACATGTACACATAAGACCTATCAAGTATCAACATCAATCATTGTTAATTTTATTCTCCACTGAAGAAGCCATCCTTTTAACAGAACATTAACATTAAAACCAGGCATGGCAACCAAAACACCTTCATATAAATATAAATATATATATATATATATATATATATATAATATATATAATATTATATAATATATAATAATATAATATATAATATATATATAATATATAAAATATATATATTATATATATATAAAATATATATATATATATATATATATATATATATATATATATAATATATATAATATATATATATATATATATAATATATATAATTATATATATATATATATATATAAAGAAGCTAGATTTGCAAAAAATAAAAATACTGAGAAATTAAGAAGACAAAAGGAGTCAGCAGAGGCAAAGGAAGCTAGACTGGCAAAAAATAGAAATGCTGTGAAAGTAAGAAGACAAAATGAGTCAGCAGAGGATAAGGAAGCTAGACTTGCAAAAAATAATAATGCTAAGAAAGCAACAAAACAAAATGAAACTACTGAGCAAAGGAATGCAACAATTGCAAAATAGAAAGAAAGAAAGAGAGCTTCTAGAAAAAATACCTGCCTTGAAAAGCAAAAGAAAAGTAATGAATCACATTCAGTTCAAAATATTGCAAATGCTGAGAATTGTTACTTGCCTAGTGAAGACATTGATACATTGACACTTGTGAGAAATTTTCATAATTCTGTATCTACAGGACCTTTGTATGTTTGCACTTGCTGTGACCAATTATGGTATAAACATTCTGTTTCTCTGGCAGACAGACTAAGAATGGTCAATCCTGATATAACCAAGTATCTACAAAATATAAAAAGTGTTGATAACATTGAATGGCTTTGTCAAACTTGTAACAACCATTTAAAGAAAGGCAAAGTCCCCCCTTGTGTAATTGCTAATGGCATGAACTTTCTAGAAAGACCTTCTCTCTTTGATCTAAATGAACTAGAATGTCGACTTTTTGCTCCTCGGTTGGCATTTCAAAAGATTTTTCAGGCCCCAAGAGCTGGCCAACTCAAGATTACAGGTAATGTTGTCAATGTGCCTGCAGATGTAAACAGCACTGTTAATGTGCTGCCCAGACTATCAGATGAGATGGGTACTATTAAAGTTTAACTTAAACGAAGATTACAATACAAAAGCTCTGCACTTTCAATGAATATAAGACCTCACAAAGTAATGCAAGCAACTGCATGGTTAATTAACACAAGTACTTTGTAGATCTAGTCTTTGTAGACCTCAAGATCAAGGAATTGTTATAAACCAGAATTGGTTGAGAAACCTGGAAGTGTCATTGGATGTGACCAGTGATATTGAGACATCAAATGGTGAAGATGATTTAACATCAAACCTCCCTGAAGATGAATGGAGTGAGGATGAAGCAGAAATACCAGCTGGAGTAACTGATAGTATGTTGACTCCTCCAGACTTTGTCAGTGATAGTGAGAGACAGGAAATCTATAATGTTGCTCCTGGTGAAGGTAACAGGCCGTTGAGTATATTTAAAGATCAGTACTCTGAAGAAATGTCATATCCAGGCATATTTCTTGGACAAAAAAGACCTGATGATAAACAAAGGTTAAGAAGTGTTTACTATAGTGACATATGTAAATCTGAGTTAAGAAGATCTGATCGACGAGCTGCCATGTGTGTTGAAAATATATTCTTCAAAGCTAAGAAGTTACAAATGAAATTCTTGATTGGTCAGTCACAGATTGCACTCCGAAAAACAAAAAGGTACCAGAACACTTACTGCTGGAGACCTAAAAACTGCAGAAGGTTTACAAATTTAATAAACCATGATATGGTTTCAGATTCTTGAAAACTCTTAGGGGTTCACCACCTTATTTTGAACGAGCCAAAAGACTTGTTTGCCATGATTCGTCAGTTAGGACCAGCATCATTGTTTTGCAGTTTCTCGTCAGTCAAAACCAAATGGAATCATTTATTAAGAGTTCTTGGTAAACTTATTGATCACAAGGATTATAGTGATGATGAATTGAACAATCTCAATTGGGAGGAAAGGTGTTGACTAATACAAAGTGACCCAGTAACCTGTTCAAGACATTTTGATTTTCAGTTCAATACCTTCTTAAAAGATGTCTTAATGAGTGAGCTTGCTCCATTAGGAAAAATTAAACATTGGTTTTATAGAGTTGAATACCAACAGCAAGGATCACCTCATATTCATATGTTGATATGGCTTGAAAATGCACCTGTTTGGTGTTGATAAAGATGAAGATGTTGTTGCTTATATTGATAGCATAATTACCTGCAGCAAACCAGAAGATGATACAGAATTACTTGATCTTGTAAATAGACAGACACACAGACATTCTCATACTTGCAGGAAAAAGTCTAAAAATATTTGTAGATTCAACTATCCACAACCACCAATCAGATGTACTCAGATTCTTTATCTACTCGATGGAGATATCTCTTCAACTGTTGCTAAAGCCAGCAAAGAATTGTGGAAAGAGATTAAAACGAAACTAAATGATTTTAAGGAAGGTAAAGACATTACTTTTGATGAATTAGTACAAGAGTTAGGTGTTTCGGAACGGCAATATATTCTTGCTATACGATCATCTTTGAATACTCCAACAATCTTCTTAAAAAGAAGTCCAAATGAATTAAGAATCAATAATTACAATCCTGTTTGCCTTCGGGCATGGCGAGCAAATATGGACATTCAATATGTCTTAGATGTATATGCATGTGCAATGTATATTGTATCATATATTTCCAAAGGTCAAAAAGGAATGAGTGAATTACTGCGTAAAGCTTGTGCTGAAGCGAAAGAAGGTAATACAAATATCAAACAGCAAGTTCGTGATATTGGCAACAAATTTTTGAATTCTGTTGAAATATGTGCACAAGAAGCCGTGTATATTGTTTTGCAACTTCCAATGCGAAAATCGTCACGTAGTGTAATTTTCATTAACACATCTCCTCCTTCTGAAAGAGTCGAATTACTTAAACCATTGAGTGAAATAGAGAAAATGTCTGAAGAATCAGAAGAAATTCAGTCTGGTGGTCTTTTAAAAAGATATGTAGAACGACCTGATTGCTTGCAAAATGTGACGCTGGCTGATTGGGCAGCATGGTACGACTCTAGTGGTCAAAAAACATATAGGAAAACAAACAAGCCTGACGTTGATAATCTTCCATTAGAAAATAATGATGAAGATAATGACGACGAGTTGTTAATAAATGACGATAATCTTCACGTTGTAAAAACTCCTGAAAATATGAAAATAAGGAAAAGATCTCGAGCTAGAGTAATCCGAAGTGTCTGGTTCAATAAAGAGACTCAACCTGAAAAACATTATCGCGAGTTAATTATGCTCTTTACGCCTTGGCGGAATGAGCAAACCGATTTGATGGGAAATTATTCCTGTTTTGAAGAACACTATTTAGCTCGATATGAAGAAATCAGTAAGCAAATGGAACAATATGCTGTTTGTAGTGAAGACTTGAAAAATGAAATTGGACATCATTTAGACCAATGTGAAGATGATGCTTTTGATACCATTGCACCTGTGGCACAAGATGTTGAACGACATGATCGGGATGAAGGATGCGTGGATACACATCCTGATTTAAACGAAACATTTGATCATCTTGCTGAAAATTTGGGCATTCCGTCTTCTTTACCAAATATTGAGCCGTTGATTTTAAATGAAATGCAAGATAACGAATATCGAACCTTAGTTCAGCTGCTAAATAAGAAGCAAAGAGAATTCTTCTATCATGCGCTGCATTTGATAAAAACATCAGAAAAGCCATTTTATGCATTTCTCAGTGGAAGCGGAGATGTCGGAAAGTCTCACCTTATTAAATCGATATACCAGGCAGCATTGAAGTATTACAATTCACGAGCAGGGGACGATTTTCATCGTGTTAATATATTATTGCTTGCTCTAACAGGAAAAGCTGCATATCTTATAAAAGGTAACACGATTCACAGTGCCTTGCGCATTCCAGCCAGTCAGTCATTGAAAAATTATAAACCATTAGATTCTGGAAGACTGAATACGATGAGATGCGAACTAAGTTCATTAAAGTTAATATTGCTTGATGAGATATCAATGGTTAGCAACAGCATTTTCACCATTCAATTGAACAACCGTTTGAAAGATTTAAAAGGTAGTAAAGAAGATTTCGGTTGGGTCAGCATATATAATCACAATAGGTGACTTATTTCAACTCAAACCTGTAATGGATGGTTACATTTTTACATATGTTCAGTCTTTAAGTTCTTATGATGCCCCGAACTTATGGAGAAAATATTTTAGAATGTTTGAGCTTGATGAAATCATGCGACAGAGAGAAAGCAAGCTTTTGGCCGAGATACTTAATCGACTTCGTGAAGGTAATCATACTCCGAGTGATCTACAAAAACTAAAGGAAAGATGTATTGAAGAGAGTGCTTGCCCCAAAGAAGCCCCACGTTTATTCATTCAAAATGCTTTAGTTGATGAATACAATGATATAGTTTATCAATCATTTGATAATCGTGATAAATACATAATCAGGGCACAAGATAGCGTAATTGGAGCCTGTTCAGCTGAACTGAAAGAAAAGATAATGAGACAAATACCACATGTTCCTTCCACAAATTCAAAACAGTTGGCTTATAAACTGCATATTGCTGTCGGACAACGAACAGAAATTGCGGTGAATATACGCACTGATGATGGTCCGACAAACGGTGCGAGTAATGTCATTAAGCATGTTCAATTGACTGATAATACTAAACCTTCTGGCATCGTTTAGGTTCAGTTTGACGACTATATACTAAGTACTTGGACACCAATAAGACCTGTTACAACGCAATTTGCTGTAGGTAAAACGAAGTCTGCTCAAGTGGTTTCCTTTGAGGCCAGCTGCCGCGAAAATGGTTCATCGATCACAAGGTGATACTCAGTCACAAATCGTCGTTAATTTAAATACAAGAAGAGCAATTCCTCATATTCATTACGTCGCTCTAAGCCGAGTAACAACAATCGAAGGGCTATATATAACTGATCTTTGCGAAAGTAAGATTTCCGTTGATCCTAAAGTCGTAGAAGAAATGCACTTACTGAGAAATGAGTATAAATTAGATCTTTGTTTTACTCCGTTGTACATGCTGAGTCCCACTGATTTAAAAATTTGCTATCTTAATGCAAGATCTTTGCACAAACACATTGAAGATATACGAAAAGATATTAATTATACGTCTGCTGATATATTTTTACCGAAACGAGATTTCGTGAAGAACATCCTGGTGAAATGTACGCAACTGAAGGCCATGAGTTATTCAGAAATGACGACGTTTCAAATCTCAACCGTCCATATCATGGAACAGCTGTTTATTCTAAACATCCTATGATTATTGGATATCCTTGTGCAAGAAACTGTCATGGGATCGAGGTAACTATTATGAAGATGGTCGAACGTCCAGACCTAATTATAATTGGAATATTCAGATCTCCAGCACTTGCATTATCATCTCTTTTGGCTGCCATTTCTACGACATTGGAGGAACATCCTTCTCCACAGGTTATAATCATTGGAGACTTTAATGTCAACTGGCTTGATGAGATAGAACGAAGATCACTGTACAATCTTATGATCAATACCAATGGCCTCGAGCAACTTATAACTAGTTCTACAACATATAATGGAACATTGATTGATCATCTGTATACGAATTTGATTGAAGAGGATATCCAGGCAGGTACTCTTGAAACTTACTTTAGTGATCACAAAGCAATTTGGGCCTCTCTAAAGGTAAGGAGGTATTCACATTGAGACATAGCGTTAGCATGTTACAAGAAAAACCATAGTATTGACATGGTAAGATGAACCGAGGTAATGAGGTGATCACGTCCGACTATAGCGTTAGCATGTTACAAGAACAACCATAGTATTGACATGGTTAGATGAACACAGGCCAATATTTATTGGCCTGACTCCAATTTAACAAAAGGTAAGCATTTAATTTTGAGTTTTTTTTTCATTTTCTTTTCTCATGCAATTTGACCATTTCCCTTTATTTTTAGGTTCCGGTGGCATATTTTCAAATTATTCACACGATGTCGAGGCTGAAACACTAATAATTTAAAGGTAAATAATAGATTCGTATTGCATACTAGCTATACATATGCGTTTGTTTCTTTGATAACGCGAGTTTTTGCTTTTTACATGTCTGAATCAGCTACAATCACAAAGACGTTTTAAAAATGTCAGCGTTGCTTGTTGCCAACCGCGTGGATCAACGCTAAATTAATCCGAAGATAAAAAGACCATAACACATATATCGGAAATCCTCGTTCCTCTTTCCAGAAATCTCTCCACAATTGTAATCTGTTCATCGCAGCAACGAATGCCAAACAAAAACAAAGTTCTCTGGTAACCTTACTTGTAAATGCTACTCATACCTTCATGGTAACTACTACTGAGCAATACACATTTATATCAATGATGATTCATGGCATTCAATGTTGACTGATTGTCGGACTGATTACCACACGGATAAGATATTGTCAACTGATAAATTTAAACTCTGAAAAAGTCACGCAGTTATTGGATCTACGAACTGGTGCTATTATGTCCAGCTAATTGGTGCTGGTAAGTTATCTGTAATCAACATTGCAAACCACCTGTACCTTCCTACTGGATCAATGAAATCATGCTATCAGCTTCAGTTATAATCGTGAAACGTATTGTCAATAAACTTTGGCAAACAAGTGGTATAATCTTAATGGAACAATAAAGTTTGACCTTTATTGACTATTAACATAACTATAACATTGATTTATCAACAAAAGAACCAATCTTGTATGTGACAAAGACATGCTGATAATCAAGGAACATCAAAACGAAATAATTTGAAAAAGTCTGAAACCTTCTTTTTCTCCTTCTAAACTAAGCTTTATGTTATCAGACGATGTATGCCACCATCCCGGAACCTTACTCTCTTTTTTGTTCTGTTCACTTATTCTGCTTAAAAAAATTTCATTTCTTATCTCTTGTAAAAATGCTTTTATATATGTTTTAGTCTGTCGTAAAATGTATTTAATACAATAAAATATTATAATGTATAGATTGTGTAATTAATTGACTTCGTTATAACTGTATTCAACCAGCTAACTATAGCGCGTTGTCTATAGCATTAGAACATGCATAAGACTAAAAATATTGCAGTTAATAATGCTTTACAGGCTACCCACATGTACGCATTGCGTACCCATTTTTATAGTATATAAGGAACCGAGTTTCAACATCAGATCACCCCCCATGAAGACACTAGACCGGAGTGTCGAAACGTTGGGTCGTGAAAGTTAATGTGTATCCTGTAATTAGTTTAATTAATTACGGGTAAATTTTTATTTGGGATTGAGCTATATCTTCTTTAGCGCTTGTTTATTTAATAAAACTAGATTCCTATTTTAAAATAATTAATCAAATGGCATTCCAATTTGTTTGGTTTTATGATTCAGGGGAAATGGAATCAGTTTGAAAAAGATAATTTTATGCTCTGAAATGCCGTTCATATTGATTTTAATTTCGAATCAAGGTGATTAACACTACAAAAGATTGACTACGTATTACTGAAAAAAACAAAAACAAATTTTTCTGATTTAATATTTCAATGTAAAGTTCGTTGCCGTATTTTCTTTTTATCGGAAAAAAAAGCTTTTCCATCGCAGCTGCTCTCGTATATTCACAGACACCGCTGACAAAGGTAACGACGACCGCTGAAGTTACATCTCCGATCATTCCATTTCCCTGTTTCCCTGTTTAACATTTCGACGCAGTTCTCCTGCCCACCAGCATTGTTTGGCTCCCATCTATTCCAGTTTTTATACGAGATCTTCTCTTCACCCACTGTGTAAAACACTCTTCCTGATCTTCGGTACACGCCAATCCACGCTGCGAAGACGTTATGTTGCTTAATAACCTGATAGAGATAATTATTCGTTTTCGTGTTGGTTGGAACTGCCAAATGGCCGCCACGTTCACGACAGTTGTCTTTCGCACTATTCCATGATGTCGCAACGCCATTGCTGATATAAAAGCAGAGTCCATCGAATGCCTGCCAACCCACAGGGCACTTCGTTGCTGAAAATATTGTTTAAAATACATTTTCCTTAGGATATCCTGCGCCCGAAGGATTCAACGAATATGTAAACATTAATAGCTACGTTTTAAGCATGCACTGTATGAATGAGTTTCAAGCGAACTAAATTTGCGGGATTTACTCATCATTTTGCTCTGCTCAAAACATGCAAATGAACATTTAAACAAACCATTATCATTATATAGTATGTTAATGTTGACATTGCACCACTTTCCTTTCAACATTGTGAAAAACAAAAATTGAAAATGAAGCCGGTCATTAATCGTGTAAATATACATACTGTGCAATACCAACCTGTACAAGTTCGTCCACCGTCCGATGATGTGAAACCTGATGCACACTGGCAGAAGTAAGAACCGTTGGTGTTTGTGCAGTAACCGTTAGAACCACACGGTGTCAATGAGCATCCTCCTGCAAATGAATCATCAATTAATCCCTTGAAATACGCATTGTCATCCACTAGTGATACAACTATCTCTGCATAATTCGAGGGTGCTAATTCTACTCTATGGTCGGTGTTCATTAATGTTAGGTATGCGCGTGCGTCAAAATTCAACGGGACAAAGACTGGTATTGGCCAACTGGTATACTGAGGAACTTATAAAGGTTCAGTTCAGAACAGTTCAAGGCTCAGTGGCGAGAATGGACGGCCATAATAATAATCTACATGGACCCCGTAAATAGTATTAAATGAGTAGGATGATTATTGTCCATTCTGATTTTCGAATTTATTGTATACATGTTGCTTATTTGTATAAAAATTACTAGCTTGCATCTTGCACCTTACCTTCTTCACCACGGCAATCATCTTCAGTGATGTTGTACATAACCTTCCCTTGGCTTTCTAAATAGAAAAATAAAATACGATGTACCTCCATTCATTATTGCATGTGAGATTTAATTTGATATTTAAATTTAAGATTGTAAATCGAGACAGTATCTTTTTTTTGGGACGCGCTATTCAGGCGTGTTCATGGGCTACCATTTCGATGTAGACGCACGTGTGCACAAAATACGGAAATGAAACGCTTGTGCATGGATAAAATAATTATTTCTCCGCTAGGTGTTTTCTCGTTTCAACGAAAAGCAACACAGACTGAGGAGAAGCTGCTAATTCTTCGTACAATTTCCAAGGAAATAGTTAGTAAAATTTTTTTACGAATGAAAGTAACTGCGACCAAATTTTCTTCACTCAGTATTTACGTGATTACTTTCTCGCGTATTTTTTAAAACCTCGCACAAGCGCGTAACCTTTTACCGCGTTGTCATATTTATGCATGCATGTTTTGTTTCTGAGCTATTTCAAAAAAACTAATCTTAGTATTTTAATACCTGGTTTGTAATAATCGTAGACACTGACAACACCTGGCTGGGCGTTCTTTACTAATGTACTCTGCGTGATATCCAGCGAGAAATCCACCTCTTTTATCTGGAGAAAAATTCATTTATATAAAAATTGAATTAGATTGACGCTACGTAAAGAAACTACACTAGTTTAGAAATAATTTTAAAAAGGTGGCTTTAAAAATAGTTACTATACACTACGTCCCGAGCAGCGGTGTCCTGGAATGGTCTACCGCTTAAAATAGTTAATACGTATATGTCGACTGTTGAATCAATTCGTTTAAAAGACTTATCAATAATAATGGTTAATAAATCTGTAAATGTAGTATTATAATTTAATGTAAATACTATCATTAGGTTTTTTTACTATCATTACCAGAAATTGGTGACAGAAATGGCTTAATCCATACATAATGACGTTAGAGTTTTACTATAAAATACAACATTTAGTGAAAATATAAAACGTCGTAAGGTCTGAGCCACAGACTTCGAGGACTATTTGCCGACCTCTAGATGGATAGAAAAGCTGTTTTGAACGTTTTAGTAACCGAGTTCTTCATTTGCCTTGGGTATTTCTGCAGTCCTCATAATTTAAAAATATATTGCCCAAAATTTTGGGCGTGTTCTCTCAACAAACTTATAAAATCGCTCACAACATTTCGATTCGGATTGCTGATGAATTGACGTGTAATATACCAAGAAATTTTGTTAAAGATATTGCATGCCTTTCGTATTCCTAATATGAATTTTCCAGTACGGTAGGGATTTTTTCTGCGGTTGCACACTAAAAATATTATCAGTCTCATAAGGCACTTACACCATACAAAGCGTATATAAACATTGAACACAGTCAGTTGGTGGAACATGGATTTACCCAAGGTAACTAATTCGATAATTAAAGCGTTGTAAAACGGCTGTTTTATTGATCAAGAGGTTGGCAAACAGTGGGCAACATCCAGTGTAACGGCAATTTTAGGTGTTGAAATTTTGTTAAAGGCCATTAATTTGGAAGTTATACTCAAATTACTTATATGCAAATCACCATGTCACAAATTTTTGGCAATGTTATTGTATTTTAGCTGTTGCACGGCTCTGTGAAAATTTATAAAGTCCGCTGTAATTGGCTTTTGCTGTTGGGGATGCCCTGCCCGGTATGTCCTTTTGTGAAGTATTTGTATAATTAATTTAATGTAAACGGCGAAGTTTTTAAATTAAAATAATAATAGTAATAATAGTAATAAAACACGTAGTTAATAATGTATGCGTTTACCTCATCGAAATACAGAATAACGTGTTGTCCTTCTGTTTCAAATCGTTTTAAGATTGCCCTATTTGCCTGGCTCGCCGTGCACTTTTTGTTTCCCTTTAACTTCTACAAAGGAATGAGACAAAAGCGTTATACAGCGATATTATGTTATATAGCAACAACAATTTGAATATTTTTATAAACGATGTAAAAGTGTAGCTAAATGACAAGCTTGTGCGCTGGGTTTGTATCTAATTTTTAACGAAGAAATTTTCGAACCCTGTTGCTCAGTCTGAAGTGTTTTGTTCATGTTTCATAGCTACAGTAAATCGCTATAAAAACAAGGTTTTTGCTCCAATGTTTCTGACTTACGAGTTACATAATTTTAGCACTCTAAAATTAATTATCCTTATAATTGTTATGAGTGCATTGGGTTAAAAAAAGCATATTTCCATAGGAATTAGCGAAAAATTTTGACGATTGTGGACACACACAGTTTATTTCCTCTCTTAAAAGTAGTGTCGATTATATATTGAGATATATAGCTAGTTGAAAATAAAGCTGACATAATATTATGTAAATAATCAAGATATACTTAAGAAATAGATAATTAAGAAATTCTCAGCATTTTTTTTAGTCCCCCCCCCCCGCACCAGGTTGAGATCCATGCAGCTTCTCTGGATACTTTAAAAGTATATAGCTTATAATGTCAATATATTTTTTTTATTTATTTATTTAACACATCCTCTTTATTCCCAAGAACGTCAGGGCAAGAGCCGCGGAATTTCGCTAAGTGGACTGCATACATTCATTTTATTCATGTTGGCAGGCTGTAAAAATCATTACCCACCCCCGACTAAACCATCCTAAGCGGCCCGTACCACGTAACTCGTCTTTTCACCGTAACACGTACTGTTACACCAGTTGAGAGTATAGCAATAATAAAAATCCTATTTACAAATTTCTATATGAGAATTTTTTTACCAGTTCCAGAGATTTTTCGTTCACGGTGAATCCCGACACGAGCTTAACATCAACTATAGCCATATTTGAAACATCGTTTTTGAGCCATCTAAACGAATAAATCGAGTTTGTAAGTAAATGAGCTTCGGCCATTTATAATTAACCCATGTTTAAATTAGGTTCATTGGGTTGAGAAGTTTTCTGGTATGTTTTATACAGCTGCACGAATTTTATGAGCTATCAATTTCCAAAAAAATTACAGAGATAGGTGATAGAATAGAGAATTTAATACACACACCTTGCTTGTATTCTTAACTGCAAAGGTTGACATGAAGGAGTTTCTTCTTCCTCATCTTTTGCTCCGCGTGGATGGACAGAAACGTTCACACTGAAGGCTGGCGGTAATTCAAAAACGGGAATGTTGTATTTCACAGAAACCTATAAATGGAAAGTGAAAAGTTAACTATTTGAAATAAAATGCGTTTTAGGTGTAGAATACAAACATTGTAAAAATGAAAATAGATCATTTCGTGCACAACTTTTCACTGTTTCTCAACAAAAAACCCCAAAAATATCTGTGTTAACAACCGATTCGCAAAAAATATGTTATTTTATATTACTTAAAAGTGAAAACGAGCACGTGCATATTCATTTTCAGCGAAAAGCAAATTATTACTTCGCCATAAAAATGCATAAACATCACTCTACACTAAGGGGAAAAATGCAAATGACAACAATCAAAAGTATATAGTCTAACTATAGTGTAGCGCAAAACAGACTTCGCATGTCAAGCCAAAATTTCTCGAATTAAACTAGAAATTCATGCATGCAGCACCCGTCTCCATTTTCAACCAAGAATATATAATCTCCTGTGTCTAAATTAGCTATAACTATAAGTTTATATTATGGAATTAGCCAATTGTAAAGCGACGAGAGCCAATATTTTTATTATTTGGTACAATATAATCATAACATTGCAGGCGATGTCGTCAGTCTTCTACTGGTGTTTAGAGACCCTACGAACATACGTAACTTTTGAAATTTCAACATTAATTTTGATCATGAGGTTTCAGGAAAACAGTACAAAATCTTCAAGTGCAGTACCTCAAATACTCTTCAAATATCTATGCCATTGACTGTTTGATTTTGAAGCGACAGGTTACATTAAAATACCAATTTACGTTTTCAAAACTTTTGAAGTTAAAGCGATGGTGTAAGAGCGTTTCATGGCGCAATATGACTTTGGAAAACGACGTATCAAGCTTATATATAAATAAACTGCATCCTTCTTCATACAACAAACCCGTAATATGATGAACAACTATGCTATATGAAAGTGCCGATTTAAAGCATTTGAAAGCTTTTTATCGAGTATGAGTCGTTCTTTTATCGCTTTTTAATCTTGAGGAGGAAACCTTTTTGTCTTTGATGCATGCTTTTTGACGATTTTATGGGATTCGTTACTATTTTTCCATTTTATTTGGTGAAATTTTTAAAGACAGTTTAATAAAAATAAAAACTTTGGGAATGTGCAGTTAAATTGCCTATGTTAATACTGAAATACAAATTTCTGACTCAGCCTATCAGAAAGTTGGTGATTAACGGTGATCCACTGATTTAAATTTCATGCGCATAACTAGCAAAACCATCCAACGTCCATCACATAGAATTTAGACAACTTTGAATTCCGCTGTATGATCTGTCACAATACCCGGGTGTAATTCCCAATCTCTGGGCGAAATTAGTACCCTCGCATTGTTGTCTGCACCGACTCAGCGATTATTAAATAATTTATAAAGCCCTATAGGCGTACATTTAATATATTTGTCTATTAAATTTATATGTAAATGTGAGATAGGTACTTCCTATATATGAATAATAGAAAATCGTTATTTACCTGCAATAAAGCACATCCTGAACCAGATGCATTTATACCCAATGTATTTGGCAAGAAATTACTTGGAATCTCTACGCGTTGTAGAATCAATTTGTTCTTGTCAGTAACTGAGAAAGTATGGTTAAAACCATCTTTTATATTCGCAGATACATTCAAGATCGAAAGATCACTTTTGGAATAAAATCTTTCAGCGACTTCAGAAAGAGCTTGTAACGCTACACAGGTGTCCTAAATTATTTGGACGTAAAAAGGAAAGCTCGATATTATAACTATAGCACAAAATACAGCGAACGTTTTTCCAGGTGTTTCACCTAAAATTCTTCTTATTCAAAATAGTTAAGATGCATTTCTGAAAAACGAAGTAAAACAATATACTCTTTTTTGCATACCTGTGTGGAAGAGAAGCCTCCGTAGTAATTTCGTTGTTTTGATAACCATTTCACAATCTTTTTCAAATCCCTAGGAGATTCATTGCGCTTGATGTAGGCCAATAAAGCATAGCTGGTCATTTCTACATCAGCGGCATATGTCTTGTGGTAATAATCAAACCGTGCTTGATTTACGTTGCCTGATGACCAGTAAAGTTGTTCTTCTAATAAAAAGTCATAATTGCTATAACCAAGATAACTGTATAATTGCACAAGATTTAAATAAATGTAACAATTTAGCAATAAACGAATAGAATTGCGAATCAATGCCAAAATAATTTGTCACTCGTGGTATAATTTCTCATTTTTTGTGATATAGTCAGTGGCGTAGCAAGCCCGACAATTTAGTCATGATATGCTATTATTTTTGTGTTCATTGACTACATGGGAAAACAATAAATTTCTAAAGAAATTAATATTGATAATAAAATGAAATTTGCATAGCGTGACTATATAAATCGGCATGCCTACGCCACTGCTTATAATTTGTACTATTATTATTTATTATGTATATTATATATTTAATTTTCCACTGTTTTAGTGAAGTAATTCTGATGATTGTGTGAAGAGTGTTTTGCATTAAATATAGTACATCTCTTCATTTTTCTAAATAAATAGAAATTACTTCATTTTGGCGAGCGCGAACGATTTTTATGCACGAGTTGTGAAGGACCCCAAACCGAGCGAGTGCATGAGCATAGCGAATGAGTGAGCCATCCTTCACTCATAGCGATCCTTCACTCACCTTTCTCTCTTATCGCCCTGTTTTTCAAACGACTTATCATTATTCCTGCTTTCGGATGATCTGCCAGCACCATCAGGTACGATACTAATGAAGTGGTGTAGGAATCTTGAATTGTATCCAGATTTCGCGATATACAATTAAGAGCTCTGGAAACCATAGATGTCTAAGCAAAATAAGCATCATGAAGTGTTATAAATTTACAAGAGCTTGCATTTTCTGTTAGTGATGATATCCAACAATGCTAAACATTTTTACATTTTAAAACCACGCGGTCACATAAGCCTTAGAAAACATAGTGTTGTAAAATGGTCCTCGAATATTATGTTCCTGCATGACTCATATATAGTTTTAAGACTTCTTTTAAAGAAAAGAAACTAAATTTTCATTGTCAATAAACAATAATGCGGCTCTCTGCAGTTTTATGGGTTTTTTAAATGCATATGCAAAAAAAACAGGCGTCTAATTGTTTTTTATACAATCCTAAAATTAAAATTCCTTTGGGGAACATGTATTGAGCATTCTGTCTAGCAAACGTTGCCATGGCAACAAAGGCGTGTTGAACGACCGTTGAATAAAGCTTATATTTATATTTATATCACAATCGAATTTGGGGAGAACTCTTTTTCTTTCAAAGGTTCGCACTTAGCATGCTATAATTCTCCTTAAGAACATTTTAACTTTTTATAAAGGTTACTCAAATGAGGGATTTTTTTTAACAGAGCTAAAATAACGTTTATTGAAAAATACAAAAATTACACATCACATAGATTTGTAATACGTTTTTGTCAATAAAATATATATAGATTAAAGTGTAAACTTTTAATTAAAAAAAATATTAAGGTTTAACTTTTAATTTAAAAAAGAAGTGAAGTTTGGCATTTAGAAACAACTATATGCCAGTTGATATAGGTTGCCAGACACAAGTTTAGTATATTTGGAGTATTGAAAATGTGCACCGTTTACCAATTTAAAGAAATTGAATGATACGGAACCTTTGTAATGTTTAGTATAATGTAAGCCCTTTCGGAAAGTATGTAGAGTCGGCTATACCGGCGACCCTTTCCAAAAATGCACGGAAATGTTTTGAATTTTAGGGAAACAGAATTAACATATAGGTTCTGGCGTGTTGTGCGACATGGCAAATAAGCTGAAATATAGTCAATAACCTTAATGGCTGTAACAAATAAACCGTCGGTATAAACCTTAAAAGCCTTGTATATCAGTAGGTTAAAAAATACAGTTAGTAAGCTATTACCTTCTCATCAAAACCTGCCTCCAGTAAAGCAATAGTGACGTAGGCCGTGATAGTAAGTTCGCTGTTCAATCCACCCTATCAAAAGAAAATTTAAAAAGGTCCACAATACTATAATACAATTTTATGCATTAAAAAAGAGATCAAAAAAATACAGTGTTTATTTAAACGGAGAAAGATTATGCTTTACTCTTATAGTTATGTCATTCTATTAATTTCGAATAAAACTATACTATCATGTTTATTTATTTTTTTATAAAATCTCTAAGAGCAACATTGTATTTGCTACACTGTAAATTCAAAAGAGTCGTTTT